>NC_059173.1:6617484-6920514 GCF_019923935.1 Bubalus bubalis | reverse complement strand
GATGGACAGATAACTTCCATTCACTTAAAGCTGCATTATGACGAACTGGATGCTGTGAAAAGTCAGAGATTGTGGTTACTGCCGTTGTATGGTACTCAGCAGAGCTAGTCCCTGTGCCTGGAAGCCAAAAGAAAGCATTGTGAATTTACTTACCTGTGTTGACCCCAAGTTGACTCTCTGATCCAACTTGGTCACTTTTCACACCCTGTGTGTCCTTTCAGGACATCGTAGGGGTTGTGTCTGAAGGGCAGGCTGAGGTTTGAGAGCCGGTGCTCTCCCGTCTCAGACTGTGACCCAGGAGGCTCTCTGCATCTCCATCTCTCCAGGAAGGGAATGTGGTTCCAGCTCCCTCTCAGTTCTGAAGGGGATGAAATTCTGGAGAAACAAGACCAGGCTTTGGATTGGGTTTCAACATAGGAAGAATTCCCTCTAGATTATGCACTGGAAGTTGGTTTTGAATCTCTTGATTTTAAGCCTAGAGAAGCGGCTTTGACTGACCCATAAGTGGGGCTCCCGGGTCTGAGTGAACCTGCCAGATGAGGCAGACGAGGCCTTTTGTCCCTTGTTTCTTCATTCTCATCCTTCTATTCCTCCAGTCTTTCATTCTTCCCATTCCACGAACTTCCCTTGATGGACTGTTCTAGATCCTGGGAATTCACAGAAGAAAAACAGAGTCTAGTTCAGAATTAACAGTCTTGTTGAGAGTTGTAAACAAGCAAGCAAACGATTACAGGACGGAGGACAGGAAAACACAGGGGCTCTGAGGATCAGAGGAGACCCCAGCCCAGGCTGGGAGGTGGGCACAGACTTCTGGAGGCGGCTGTACTTGGGCTGAACCTTGAAAGTGAAAGTGAAGTCACTCAGTCCTGTCTGACTCTTAGCGACCCCATGGACTGCAGCCTACCAGGCTCCTCCGTCCATGGGATTTTCCAGGCAAGAGTACTGGAGTGGGGTGCCATTGCCTTCTTGAAAGTCAGGCAGAAATATTTGCTTTTTGGTTTTTTTTAATTGATAATAGAATCACCAGTAAAACGTCTCTTCCTATCCCCCTCCCCCGCTCCTTTCTGTCTGTCTTCTCTTCTCAACCCTGAAGGTGACTGGGCACTGTCACTCTGCTAGCCTCTACCGTAATTTGATAATTTTTTTAATATTGATTTTATTTCTATCTTTACCTTCCTCTCTACTTCTGTCTATATCGAAACATATATTTTATCCCCAGCACTATGAAAGTAAGTTGAAAACACCATGCCAGTTCTCCTTAAAATAATTTCACATCTTTGTCCCGCCAGAGAAGGGCTTTCCAAACTGCCACACCATTTTCACCGCTAAGAAAATGAACAGATCCACAATATCCTCCAAGATCCCAACATTTATATTAACCCAGTTGTTCTGAAGTTGTATCACTGTACTTTAATTTTTTTTAATTCTCTTATGTGGCTGCACCGGGTTCTAGTTGCCACATGTGAGCCCTTATTTGGAGCATGTGGGATCTAGTTTCCTGATGAGGGATCAGCCCGGGCCCCCTGCATTGGGAGCATGAGGTCTTAGCCACGGCACCGCCAGGGGAGTCCCCTCACTGTGGTTTTTTAAAAAGAAGGCTCCTGTTAAGGACATTCATTGTATTATGTTGTTTTGTTTCTTCAGGTCTCTCTCTTTTATTTACAAAAAAGAAAAACAGACTTTATATTTTAGAGAAGGTTTAGACTTAAAGAAAAATTGAGCTGAAAGAACAGAGCACCCATATCCACCTCTTCCCTGTCTTCCTACCCTCAATTTCCCCTCTTGTTAGCATCTTCTGTTAGTCTTTTTTTTTTTTTTTGGTGGCACCACGTGGCATGTGGGATCTTAGTTCCTTGACCAGGAATTGAACCCATGTCGCCCATGTGGACACACAGAGTCTTAACCGCCAGGGAAGCCACCCAACCACCACTGCACTGCCAGGGAAGTCCCAGCCTGTAGTCTCTTTTAAACCAGAATGGGAGGGATTGGGGGCAGGAGGAGAAGGGGATGACAGAGGATGAGATGGCTGGATGGCATCACCGACTCGATGGACGTGAGTTTGAGTGAACTCCGGGAGTTGGTGATGGACAAGGAGGCCTGGTGTGCTGCGATTCATGGGGTCGCAAAGAGTCAGACACGACTGAGCGACTGAACTGAACTGAACTGAAACCAGAATGGTTCCCCTACTGCCCCACTCCCATTGAAACAGACTGTTTTTTTGTAGAGAGTCAAGCCTGATTCTGATGGCAGCTCTGTTCAAAACTCCCAGGTTCCAGTAATTGGTTGGCCAGTAAGAACATGCGGGTGAGACATGGCAGATTCTGTCCACCTGCAGGAGATACACAGGCGATGTCCACTGAGGGCAGTTCACCAGATCGGTTTTTTTAAGTGTCAAGGACTCGGTACCTGCTTAAGATCAGAGAAAACGGCAAGCACGGCTTAAGCACTGTCGTGCCTCATAAAAACATTCTACTATAAGGAATATAGTGTATTTCCAGAATCTATTTCCTGACTCAAGTCTCCCCACCTTCAGGCCAGAAGTGACCAGGTTGAGGGCCTCTCTGCGGCTTCTTCCTCATCTCTTCGGCTTGCTGTCGAGGTCTCCTTCAGCATTCCACAGCCCTAGCGTCCTCCTTGCTGCTTGTCGTTGTACAGTCGCTCAGTCGTGTCCAACTCCTTGCGACCCCATGGACTGCAGCACGCCAGGCTTCCCTGTCCTTCATCTCCCAGAGCTTGCTCAAATTCATGTCCATCGAGTCGGTGATGCCATCCAATCATCTCATCCTCTGTCATCCCCTTCTCCTCCTGCCCTCAGTCTTTCCCAGAACCAGGGTCTTTTCAAATGAGTCGGCTCTTTGCATCAGGTGGCCAAAGTATGGGAGCTTCAGCTTCAGCATCAGTCCTTCCAGTGAATATTCAGGGTTGCTTTCCTTTAGGATGGACTGGCTCGATCTCCTTGCTGTCCAGGGGACTCTCAAGAGTCTTCTTGAGCACCACAGTTCAAAGGCATCAATTCTTCGGGCTCAGCCTTTTTTTTTTTCAATCTTCCCTTTCAGCCGAGGGGCTTTCTAAGCCTTGGTGCCTCTGCCTATGAAATGTAGACACCAGCCCTTGCTGGTCCAGGGTTTTGCAGAAACCAGTGAACACGCTACTAGCTGGTAGGAGGGACTTTCTTCTCCTTGGAGTTCTTCCTCAGCGTCACCCCCACCCCCAGATCCTACCCTCTTCTGAACACCTGACTGCACCCCACCTCCAGAGAGGCTGTGCTCTCCAGCCCCAGGCCCTCCCCGTCGCTTGCCAGCCTCCTGTAGCATTTCCAGTCCAGGGTTCACGGTGTTCCTGGAGCTTCTTGCACTGCTGACCCTTCTTCATGGGTTGACGCAGCATCCACCCTTCAGTGTGCCTCTGAAAGGCTAAGGCAGCCCATCTTCTCCTGTGAGGAGCTTAGCTGAATGTCATATAGAGTCAGTCAGGTCAAGGTGGGAGCCTCGGCTCTGCTCCTCCCTCTCCATCTGCCTCTCTGACCCTCAGTTTCCCCCTCTGTGAAACAGAACAGTCAACAGTAACGAACAGTAGGGCAGAGCAGTCAGGACCCGTGTTCCCAAAGCTGGATTCAAATCCACATCTCCCATTTACTCTGTGACAACTTGCTCATCCTTCCTGGGCCCATTTGTGAAATGGAAGGTTATTAGTAGCTGACTTAGAGGGCTGCCATGGAGAGAAAATCGAATAACGTCTGCAAAGCCTAAAGGCACAACATACTTGTGTGATGCAGAATTCCCATGCACACTGTAGGGGCCTAATAAATGTGCCGAGTTTCCTGCCATGTCAGGCACAGTCTGAGCGCCGTGCCGGCTTCTCTTACAGACCATCAGTTTCTATGTGGGACTCGATCATGAAACCTTCAGGCCATCTTCAAAGGACATCTGGTTTCCCATCCAGGCCTCACTGTTAAAGAACATCAATACATTTTTAATTTCCTCTTTAATTTCAGGGTGTGAATGAAGAATGGGGGTGACAGTATGTCTCTGGGGATGATTCATGGGGTCATTAAATCTGCATCAAGTTTCCTGTAGCTACTGCTGGCCCAGGCTCTGCTCCGACTCAGACCTGGAGAGTCTGGTTTTTGCTGTGTGATTGTTCTAACACCGGCGAAGCCAGCATCTCCCTGACTTGGGCCTCATGATGTGTTAGTCACTGTGTCTCAGTGGATTTTGAACAGTGCACGTGTGTAGACATGAGTTCAGCTGCTTGCGGTTTCCTCCTAGCTTTCTATGCCCAGGGCGTGTGATGTTGTGAAGGGCAGAGCAAGGGTGTCAGATCTGGCCAACCCTGCTTCAGAGTCCAGCTCTGCCACTGAGCAGTCTGAGCCTCGAGCGGTGGCTTCTCCCCGGTGAGCCTCAGTTTCCTCATCGGCAAGGTGGGCTGATCATCCAGATCCTGACGAGACGAAAGGACGTACCTTTTTATTCTTCACCCAGTGTTCTTGGAGCATCTCCTCCATGGTTGGCACCAGAGGAGAATCAAGGGAGCTGCGGTCACAGGATGGCCTCGCAGGGGAAGGTGTGGCCTGAACCAGACGCGCGTCTCAGCAGCTGGCTTGCTCTGAGGCTGAACAGACCTGAGTAGCCTCACACCTTTCCTGTGCTGCTCAGAGCGGGCTCAGACATAGGAATTGCTTATTCTTTTTAAAAATAAATATATTTATTTATGTGGCTGTGTCAGGTCTGAGTTGCAGCTCATGGGTTGGGTTGTGCCGGATCTTTTGTTGTGATGCACGGGCTTCAAAGCTTCACAGCAAGTGGAATCTTTGTTCCCCGCCCAGGGGTCGAACCCCATCTCCTGCGTTGCAGGGTGGATTTTTAGCTGCTGGACCACCAGCAAAGTCCCAGGAATTGCTTATTCTTGAACATCTGCCCTCAATCCAGGGCCTTCTGTAGCCCTGATGGGAGGGGCCGTTAACTGAAAAGCAATCGTGAGGATCTTAGGTATGTATTCACGAGTAGTCATGTTTTGAAATGAATAAGAAATGTATGCAAGTTCAGTTGCACCAGGGCCCACCTCCCATGAAGAGCTGGGGGCAGGCAGAGGTGTCTGTGGCCTTGCTCAGCGGTACTGACTGTCTCGATGATGTCCATCATCTCTGAGGTTCAGCAGGGTCACGGTGCCCACCCTCACAGCCAGGCTTCACAGGGTACATGGCAAGGGAGGGACAGAGCCAAGATCTGAACCCATGCGTCTGCTTCCCAAAGCCTGGATTCTTAGCCTCCTGGGTTACAAAGAGTAGAAATTCCAGCATTTTTGCATGATCATATCCTGATTTTTCTAATAAGCCTTCATAAATTTGAGTCACCAATACTTACAGGAAAAGAAATAAAAAGGAATCCAAATTGGAAAAGAAGAAGTGAAACTGTCAGTGTTTGCAGATGGCATGATACTATACGTGGAAAATCCTACAGACACTACCAGAAAACTACTAGACTTTATCAATGAATTGAGTAAATTTGCAGGATACAAAATTAACACCCAGAAATCTCTTGCATTCCTATACACTAACAGCAAAAGATCAGAAAGAGAAATTAAGGGAACAGTCCCATTGACCATCACATCAAAAAGAATGGAATACCTAGCAGTGAGCCTGCCCAAGGAGACAGAAGCCCTCCACTCTGAAAACTGCGACATGCTGATGCAAGAAGGCGTGGAAAACACAAGCAGATGGAAAGATAGATCGTGTTCGTGGACTGGAAGAGTCAGTATTGTCAAAATGACTGTACTGCCCAAGGCGATCTACAGACTCATCGCAGCCCCTATCAGACTACCAGTGGCGTTCGTCACAGAACGAGAGCAAAAACAATTTAATTTATATGGACACACAAAAACACCTCAAACAACCAAAGAAGTCTTGAGAAAGACAGATGGAATTGGATGACTCAGACTCCGACCTCAGATGATACTACAAAGCTCCAGTGTCCACATATATTGTTTTGTTCACCAGTTAATTGACATTCATAAGATACCTACTGTGCGCCCATACTTAGCACCTCCCATGACCAGAGCACTGCCACATCACTCATTCACTCATATGTTTTCTGAACACCTACTGTGTGCTAGGACCCCGTTCTAGGCACAGGGGTAGAGTAGTGAATGCAACAGACAAAAACACTTATCCCCCTGTAGTTCTTACTTCTGCGTCATTGCCAGGTTGACCTGGTTTCCTCCCATCACACAGCTAAAGAAACTGAGGCCTAGAGAAGTTAGGCGACTGTCCCAAAGCCAGCGGGTGGCAGAACCAAACTAGACTCCAAGGGACAGATGTTACCTGGGCAAGGTGATGTCAAAGAGACAGTGTTAAGCCTGTATCACAGTAGAGTCCAGAGGAGGTTCCCAGGGAAGGGTGCTGCCTGCCGTGGGGTCGGAACCCCATCTCTGCCACTCCCAACTGTGTGTGCTTGCCGTGGCCACTCCGCCTCACTGTGCCTGGAGCCACAGCGCCTACCCCCGGGGTGGCCCTCGAGGCTATAATGGACATGGTGGTCAGCTCCATGCAGGCAGGTGGCCCATCTGCTTGTTCCGACCTGTGTCCATGTGCACAGCACCTGGCACACAGTAGGTGCTTGGCCAGGGGCAACTGTTACGGGCCCAGCCTGCCCCGTGCGGCTGGGTGCCCAGGAACCTGCCTACTGGCTCCTTATCTCCCAGTTATGTGAGAAGACTCTTCCTCTTTGGACAGACGGAGGGGCAGGTGCAGAAGTTCCCACCATGTTTCTGGAGTCCCTTCTTAGAGATCACAGTGCCCTGCCCAGCTTGTGTCCACACCCGTCTCCCAGCAGCTCCTCAGAGGTGCTCAGAGCACCTCCTATCCATCACCTCTCGCCCTGGCCAAAGCTGGGAGGCAGGCACAGTGACATCTTGATTAGCCGCCATCCATCCATCATGCGATGCCAGTGGAAGGGAGTTCCATCTGAGCTGAGTTATCCCAGGAGGACAACTGGGGGAAAATGAGTCTTCCCAGGGTGTGTCCAAAGCGTCCAGAGCCAGGGCAGGAACGGAGGGTCTCACCTGGCCCTGGGCAGCAGAGCTAGGCCCCTCACCCTGACATCTGCAAGAGGGTGTCTGAATTCAGATCAGTTCTTCGGTCCCCACACAGAAAGGAGGGGACACCACCCACTTCTCCCTTGGAGTGGCAGCGCAGATAGGAAGTAGAGCTGCAGAGACGGGGTGGATCTCTGCATGGTAAACCCAGGAGGCAGCACTCAGTCAAGATGAGGCATCTTTCTTTCCTTCTGCCGCTCCTCCCCATCTCCCCCCCAGCCCTCCTCCCTCTACCCTCTCTTGGACTCCTCGCCCCGTCCCCACCCCACTCCCCAGCCCTGCCCAAGTCTACACTACTGGGCCTGTGTTCTAGTTTGAAGCCCACCAGTTGAGGCTCTGGAGGCACCAGCCAGACCACTCCAGAAGGTGGAACCCCACCCACCCCAGCCCCATGACACCGACCCTTGGGCCCCTGGGCAGAGCTCTGAGATCACCATCTAGTGACAGCCAGGTGGCTTTATGGGGACATTTTGATTTGCCTGCCTTCTGAAAGATGCTGCTCCTTGTGGGCCTCAGGGAAGGTGGGTGGGTCTCCGCTGGTCTGGCCAAGCCACGGGGACGTGGCTCCCACCTGGAGAGTCTGTGTCCTCTGGGCTCCGACACCAGCACACACAGGCTGTGGCCTCGAGGGCTCCTGAGCTGCCCACAGCTTCCCATGCGCCCGGGCTGTCCCAGGTTTTGGTCAAAGGTGAGGAGGGCCGGTTCTAAGCTGCCAGCGCACCCCACATCTGCAACCCTCCCCCCTGTCCTTTGGCCTTGCCCTCAGCACCTGCTCTTGCTTCACCGCCCCCGTCGCCACCTGTCTCTTCCTCTCCATCGTCCTGTCCATTCTTAGCTCACCTTCTGTCTTCTCGGTCCTGCCTCTGCTTCTCCCCACTTCTCTCTGCCCCTCCTCTACTTGCTCATCCTCCTTTCCTCCCCTTCCCCAGAGACTTGATTTCGGAGGTAGACTTGACTCAGTCTGACAACACTTACTAAATATCTTCTGTGTGCTGGGCGCGGGGCCGAGTCAGGGTGCAGAAGTGACTCGGCAGGGGCTTGACAGCCTGGGCTGGAGAGCTGGGGTCCCCCTCCTCCTCCTCTCCCCTGCCCTTCCCCCTTCCTCCTCCTGTAGCTTCTCTTCTCTTCCCTCCCCATCCTGGCCTCTGCAGCCAGCACTCTCAAGGGGAGCTGGGGCCAGTGGGATGGCACAGTCCCAGGAGATTCAGCGACAGGTGCCTCAGGTGCTGCCAATCCCCATGTGGCAGGCGGCGGCGGAGACTGAGCACCCAGGACACATTCATCACACCTGCCTCCCTTGAGAGCCATGACAGGACGGAAATGACTTTTGTCAGCTCTGCAGCAGCCCACTGCCCCTGGCGGCTCCAAGCTGTTTATTAAAAAGAGAGAGAGAGAAGGAAAGGGCTGTGGCTGTGCCACCTTGCTGTGTATGAGGGAGCGGCTCCAAAGGGGCGATGCTGACAAACAGCCCTTCGGGTGATCACAGCGCCGCGCCAGCCCCACCCTGGCCCGAGGCCAGCTGTGACGAGGAGGGCAACGGCAAGAAAGGGAAGGGAGCAGCTGCTCTGGGCAAACGGTGCGGCTTTTGTTGGAACCTTTCCCAGGGGCGATGAGATGCCGGGTCTCCCGCCCGAGCATTGTCCTGTCCATCCTCCTGGGACGTCACGTGAGGCTTTCATGGAGCGCCTTGAGGGGGGCGGCGCCGGTGAGGCTCCAGAGAGCCAGAGGTTATCAGTAGTAATCGTAATGAGCACTAACGGCTAATTATTGATGATTAATAGCCATTGATTATTATTAATCACTCAGCGTAATTGTTAAGCATTATTTGAGGAGCCGGGTGCCAGGCACTAGGTCCAGGGCTGGTTCCACGATTCCAGCTTTTATGTGTAGGTGCTGACTCCTCTGTAGTCGTTCTCGTGGTGACAGAGCCACCAGCAGAGACCTGCATCAACATCCCATCCCCCCACCTCAAGCTGAGCCCTGGCCCACACTGACCCCAGGCCCACACTGACATTTCATGCGCCTTTTTGCTTTTCATAAATTACAACTTTGCTGGTGGGTGAGAAGGAGGTGGTTTGTCTTACAGGGAGGACAAATAGATTTTGTTAAAGGACCGGTTGCTGGACTCCAGTCTCTGGCTTTTAAGGCCCGCCCTTCACTTTCCAGTCTGTGATTTGGCCTCACTGCCAAGATTCCCACTTTTCAAAGGCAGAGCGGTGTTGGCTGCAGCTGCGAAATGCCTCTGCCTGGCAGTCCCAGAATAGAAGGCGTCTGTCCTCTCTCCTGTGTAATGTTGGTTTCAAGTTGATTTCATGTAAATTTTTCCCTTTTGAAGGAACATTTTTTTTTTTCTTTCCCCTGCCCACCCTCCTCCCATGAAACAGTTGGGAGCCTTACAGCACCTCATTCAGAGGCATATTCGGGTCACTGGCTCTCCGGAGCTCTGCTCCGTGGGGTTGTCCTCTGGGCTTGACCCTAAATAAGAAAATAACCTCCCACAGGTCTCCCTTGAGTCTTCAAGAAACAAATTACCTATTTCCCAGCAGGCTGTGGGATGGTAGGTCCTTCATGTCATGTGTGATGCGTCCTCCGTCTAAGTCATCCATCAGAGCTGCAGTTTTAATCTGCTCAAACGTTTTTAGCTGGGTTTAATTATAGACAGAAATTGCATTTCAGAAAGCAACGAGAAATCACTTGTGGCTGGAGTTTGCGCATTAGAGCACGTGGTTCGTTGGAGAGCGCGGCGGGGACGGGAACGCGTTTCCAAAGCGAAACAGAATTAGCGTCCGCGCTCCAGGCCCGATGGCATAGATAGTAGGGCTGGCACAGTGTGAGCTGACCGCGCTTCTCTTCTTGGCGCAGGACCCACGAGGAGGCCGGCGATGGGGCCCGGGACGTCCGCAGCAGGACCTCGGGGGACAAGGCCGCATCCCCGCTCTCCCGCCGCCGGGGAACGTACGGCCACTTCGGGGATGGCGAAGAGTGCGGCGTCCAGAGAAAGGCCCCCGAGAGGCCAGGCGCACCGCCCTCCCCGTCTTCCCGGAGTGGAGGCGCGTCCCCGCTGCCGCGGGACAAGCTGCCCAGCCCGTCGGCCGCCCTGTCGGAGTTCGTGGAAGGGCTCCGGAGGCAGAGAGCGCAGAGAGGCCGGGGGTCGCCGCTGGGCCTGGAGGATTGGCCCACGCTCCCCATCTACCAGACCACCGGGGCGTCCACGCTGAGGAGGGCTCGGGCGGGCAGCGACGAGGGCGCCCTGGCGCTGAGAGCCGGCGCCGGCTCAGCCCTGGATGCGTCGGCCGCGCTCCCACGGTCCACCAGCCTCAAGTGCATCTCCTCTCAGAGCGCGGGGAGCCCCAGCCCGCCCCCTGAGAAGCTGAAGACCCGCTTCAGCTCCTGCGAGTCCCTCTTGGAGTCGGGGCCCAGCTCGCGGAGGACGCCCAGCTCCCCAGCGGCCGCACGCAGGGACCCGCTCTGGTCGCCCACGCTGCGCCCGCGGAGGCGCTGTCTGGAGTCCTCGGTGGACGATGCGGGCTGTCCGGACCTCGGCAAGGAGCCTCTCGTCTTCCAGAACCGCCAGTTCGCCCACCTGATGGGGGACCCCCTGGGCAGCGACCCGTTCAGCTGGAAGGTCCCAAGCCTCAACTACGAACGCAAGACCAAAGTGGATTTCGATGACTTCCTGCCGGCCATCCGGAAGCCCGAGACGCCCACGTCCTTGCCCAGAGCGGCCAAAGATGGGCGAGACAGTTCACAGCATTTGAGCGTCCGCTTTGAGACGGAAGAGGCCGACCGGGGCTTTGTCTCCGGGATCGGCACCGTTTTGAAAAGGAGTCCGGAGTCCAGGGAGGACCCTGCTCACCTCTCTGACTCGTCCTCCTCCTCCAGCTCCATCGTGTCCTTCAAAAGCGCCGACAGCGTTAAGAGTCGGCCGAGTGCCCCCCGGCTGGAGGGCGATGGCGGCGAGCGGGCGTCCCCCGAGAACAGAGAGCCGGGCGCAGGGAGGAAAGAGGAGGCCGTGGAGAGCATCATGAGGAAGTACCTGCAGAAGTAGGAGCCCGCTCAGGTAACATCGACAGGCGCCGGCCCTCCGGGGGGTGAAACCGGGAGGTCCAGCCTGACAGCCTGGGCGCAACCAGTTGCTGCCACTGCCTGTAATGGTGTGACTCATTTCTCTAGAGGAGGGGTTTTAGAGATTTTCGTGGAAATACTGTGTTACTATTTATGCAAATAATGAGTTGCTGATAAAGGCACAACTTAGAAGCCCTCCCTAGGAGCCATTGGTTTCTCTGCTCTTTAAAATACAGATAGGAAGCCTGAGAGTCAGGTGGGGTGGGCTGGGCGGATGCTGTAAGGTGGTCCCAGGCTCCTAAAATCTCCCCACCCTTGACTCCTTCTCTTCCCAGCGCCCTGTTCATCTGGAGGGAGGCGTGAAGGCATCTGTCCACAGAGTCAGGGGAGAGCCAGGGTGGGAGGTGGGAAGAGGCCTTGACACAGCAAAGTCCAGCTCTTGCACTAAGTGTGTAAAGAAACTGGGGCCTGAGAAGGGGGCCGGGGGACAAGCGCAGAGGTCCTGGTCTGCCTGATCCTGGCACTCACAGCGGCAGCAGGGAGACGCCCTCACTGCTAGCCGTGGCTCACGTTTGTTGAGTTTGTTTATCAGGTAGTCATTTGGTGCCCACGGTAACCCTGAGAGTGTAAGTATGATTCATCCCTGTCCTCCAGGTTGGCAGACAGAATCGCACAGGTTAAGGCACTTGTACAGACTCTCCCAGGCAGGACTGGGATTCGAAACTCCAGAGCCCGCATGTTTGTTGATGTTGTTTTCCTTAGGCGTATGCTCCGGCCTCTCTGTGAGTCGGCTCGGAGGCACACTAAGGAGCTGGGTCTCTAAAGGTGTTGCCTCTCTCAAGGGCAGACTGAGGCAGACTTTAGAATCATACATCTCACTTGGGGTTGGAACTCATGGACCACAACCTCGCTCTTGGAAAAGGGGGAGAAGACCTCAAGATCAAGGTCACCCTGTGAGTCTGCTACCAGCCCAGCCACCCTGACTCCCAGTCCGGCACTCTTTGCCCCGAGGCTGGGCTGGCCCCTCACTGCCCCTCTCAGGGCGTGTTTCAGAATTCATGGCTCCCGACTGAAATGGGAAGCCCCATCAGGCTGGCCAGGAGGAGTAAGCACCTCCCTCCAGGGTCAGACACGATGCCAGCCTACAGCTGGGTTGCCTTCTCCGAGTCACTGAACGTCGGAACTGCAGCGGCCGGAGGCTCAGGTGGTTGAGTGGTTGCATGTGGTGTTCAACCCACACCTGCCTCCTTCCTGGACCCAAACGAGCCACACGTCCTGCCACTTCGGGAGTCACCCTCAGCCCATCAAAAAGCCATCATGGAGATGGGCTTTGGATGGTATCAGAGCAAATTAATTTGACTTAGCATGGCCTCTCTCTCTGCTCTCAATTACTGAGGAAAGATCTGATGTTCATTTACATTATTATGCTCTCGGGGACACAGAACTTGGTTTCAAAGGCCAAGTAAAGGGCACATGTCCAGAAGCGGAGCAGCCCTTAGCAAACGTCCTCACAGAACATCTTGTCTCTGCCATTTTTTTTTTTTTTTTCTTTTTAAAAGCTCAGCTTCCCTTCCCCGCTCCCAGCAATGCTCTCTGCGATAACGGAGCGCCTGCCTAAAACCCTCTTCCACCTTTGACTTGCACATGGGTGTTGGGAGCTGACAGTACAGCCCAGTTGCCTGAGACGCAAGTGTGTTATAGGATTCAGAACTACTCAGCCCCTAGAGCTCAGGTCTTCCCTGTAACGGCCACGTGATGAGACTTTGCTGAGCATCTGTGTTCTCAGCTGAGAAATGGGAGTAGTGATCCCAGCTACCCAGAGTAGCACCGTGAGTGGGATGCGAATGAAAGACCCCAGCCCAGAGCCAGCACCGGTGGCCGAGGTGCGTGTCAGGTGCCTGCACTTGGAAGCGGTGGCCCTTCCGCATCTGTTTCAGGTGGCCTCCGCTTGTTTCCCTTCTGCCCCCTCCATGCTCGTGCCTCCTGGCATCATTGCTTCTGTAACGCCATCCAGGAATGTGGGCTCCAGGGCTTCCACCCAACAAAACACACTCCTCGGGCCACAGTTCTCAGCCCTGATCTGCATTTGTTTCCAGCCTCCTGGGACACACCGCCCTTGAAGACTTCCCGATTCCACGACTGTCCGGAGAGAGGGACAAAGACCGGCCAAGCCTCCCTGGGGGCCCCAAGTCCACAGCCACTGTGGCTGCCCTCGAGAGGCCAGGGAGCCCAGCCGCAGCACATCCCGAGGGGCGTGGGGCTCCCAGCGTGCTAGGTCTGTACCCAATAAAGCGTTGGCTCCTTGGCATCTGCGCTGTCTCTCTGTTCTATGATCACATTACCTGGAACTCGGGGGGGTTGATGGGGTGCAGCTTGAGGTAGTAGGGAACCAACACAAACTGTTTATAGTTTTGGGTGTGCACTGGTGTTTCTCTCCCTCCATATCTGCACACAGTGGCCTTGGTCCTCTTCACTTGGCCAAGTTCAGCTCTCAGGTGTCACCTCCTCCAGGAAGTCTTCCCTGATACATCAGACTCATCAAATTGAAACAAATGCTCTTTCTCCATTCCTCTCTTAACTCCCTTGCTTCCCTCTATCCTATTTCCCTTGTCTGTTTATGTGTCTCCATTGTGTGTATGGGCATTCAGGAAATTCTGATGAATGAATAAAGAACAAACGAGTGAACCACAGAACTAGTCAGTAGCTCACACAGCCTGAGTGCCCGAGGCATACTGACATATGTGCGTCCCTACAAACGTCCACCCATAGCAGCGTTCACGGGCTGTGGCATCTGCGCTCACAGCCCCGTGCACCTCCTCACGTACTCATCCTACCGCCCACACAACTCTGCACTTGGACCAGGAGCTACACTCGCACAGGCACACTTAGCGCCTGGACACCTGCTTTTCCACGCTTCCTCGCAGTATCAACAACACCAAAGCTGCAGGCTGATGCTCACTGACCACATACTGTGTGCTGGCCACTGTGCTGGGAACTTTACATGGGTATAAAGAGTCCCAAGAGATAAAGCAACTTTTTCTTTTTTTCTATTCACAAAGGCAGAACTAGCTTACGCCTGCCTTCAGGTAGCCAGTACCACTGCTCCGAAAGTTCTCACTGGCATATACTCCACGCCCTACCCTGTGTGTGCCCCTATTCCCGGGATGACTCTGGTGCCGCCCGTCACAGCTCATCAGGAAGGAAAGGCCTCTGAGGATCCCCCGCGTGTTAGTCTGCTGTAACAAAGTCCCTCAACTGGGTGGTCCAAACAACAGAGACTCACTGTCTTGAAGTTCTAGAGGCCAGAAGTCCGAAATCAAGGTGCTGGCAGGGCGGGTTCCTTCAGAGTATCTGAAAGGACTCACTCTTGGCTTGTACGTGGCCGTCTTCCTCCGGTGTGTGTCCATCTCTGTGTCTCAATGTCTTCCATTTATGAGGACACCAGTCATATACAGTAGGCCTCACCCTGACTTCTAACTGATTACCTGTGCAGAGACCTTATCCCCACATAAAGTCACATTCTGAGCTCCTGTGGGTTAGCGTATCTCAGATGGAGGTGAGGGGTGGGAGACACAATTCAAGCCCTAACAACTTAGCAGTTAGCGCTCAATCCGAGAGGGGGAGATCTCTGCCCATCCTCGTCGGGGGCTCTGGGTAGAAGTGGGAAAGAGAGGGGAAGGAGGAAAACTGAACAGACACCCTCCTGGGAGACCTTGCCATCTTCCCGTCTGTCTGGTGGAGCTTTCAGTGGAAGAGCAGACTGCGCTTTCTCGGATGCCCACGCTTCTCCCACTTGGTGAGTCCATAGACAAATATTAATGCGTCGTATATTTATATATATATTTAAGGAGCATCCCCCACCACCCGGCCTCGCAGGAGTGGCCCCAGCTCACCGGAGAGAGCTAGCTAGGGTCAGGTGGAGGGGACGTCCGAAATCTCCACAGGGAATCAGAGGCCCTGGCCAGGAAGAGGGTGCTGCCCCAAAGCTCATGACGTGAGGGTGTGAGGGGTCAGAATGAGAGCAGGCACGGCCCGGTGTCTTCCTCCAGTAGAACCCATAGGGCCTTAGGAAAGCTGCTCCCCTCAGTGGGCCTATTTCCACTTCTCTACAGTGGGAATGATAGTTACCAGAATCTGCTGGGGTTTAGAGGTGGACAAAGTGTAGCAGGCTGTACTAGTTTGCTAGAGCTGCTATAACAAAATACCACAGGCTGGTGTGGGAGTAGCGGGGTGTGAACAGCAGGAATTTATCTTCTCGAAGTTCCGGCGGCTGGCCTCCAAGATCAAGGCGTCAGCAGGTCTGGCTTCTGAGGCCTCGCTCCTTGGCTTGCAAAAGGCCACTGCCTTGCCGTGTCCTAACATGGTCCCTTCCTCTGTGCCCACACATCCCTGGTATCTCTCTGTGTGTCCAAATTTCCTTCTCTTATAAAGGACCCCAGTTTCCCTTGTGGCTCAGCTGGTGAAGCGGGAGAACTGGGTTCAATCCCTGGGTTGGACAGATCGCCTGGAGAAGGGAAAGGCTACTCCAGTATTCTGGCCTGGAGAATTCCGCAGACTGTATAGTCCATGGGGTTGCCTCCTCACTGGGGAGACAGACAATGAGCGAGAAAATAAATATGTTGTCAGAAAGCAAGAAACGCCGTAAAGGAAAATAAAGATGAAATTATCTTGTGAGTTTCCTGTTACAGAATGTTCTGGGTGTTGATTTTACAAAGTTGTTGTTCAGTCGATAAGTCATGTCTGACTCTTGGTGACCGCATGGACTAAAGCCTGCCAAGCTCCTCTGTCCTCCACTATCTCCCAGAGAGTTTGCTCAAATTCATGTCCACTGAATGCTTTCACAAAGTACCTTTTTGTAAAGGCAGAAAGCCATCATTTTTCTTCAGTAATGTGTGAGTAGTGTGGCTTCCCTGGTGGCTCAGACGGTAAAACGTCTGTCTGCAGTGCTGGAGACCCAGGTTCGATCCCTGGATTGGGAAGATCCCATGGAGAAGGAAATGGCAACCCACTCCAGTACTCGTGCCTGGAAAATCCCATGGACAGAGGAGCCTGGTAGGCTACAGTCCATGGGGTTGCAAAGAGTCGGACACGACTGAGTGACTTTATTTATTTATTTATTTAGTGTGTGAGTGGGGTGTTCAGAAATGTTAAACCTAAGTCACAACAGCCGAGCTTCCCTCAGTGTGCAGCAGGAAATAGAAATCCCAAAGATGCTCGTCAGAAGTCAGTTCCACATCCTAGAGGATAACCACTGCCCGCCCTGCCTCTTGAATCCCCCAGCCCAGCACAGCCTGACACAGAAATGCTGAGCCAGCTGGGTCCTCCTCGCTGCAAACTGACTCCAGAAACTCCAGCGTGGATGTCCCAGTGTGCCGTCAAGCTCTGTGCAGTAAGCACAGTGCCAGCCTTCACTTCTCTGACCTCTGCTCCCGGGATGACTGAATGGCTCACACCCTGGGCCCTGCCGCCTCCCTGCCTGACCTCGGTCAGTCCACCTCCTTTTGGGCCCTCCTTTACTCATCTGTGTAATGGGTCCCAGCCTCCAGCCTCCTGTGGAAAATCACACACTCAGGGAGCACCCAGCACAGAGCCTGGCACACAGCCTGCAGTCCACATTAGCAGCGCTGATCGCTGGGCTCAGAGCCACTTCCCCCCTTGTGCCCAACTCAGAGGCGCCATCTGCACGGCCGGGCCCCACCTGGCTTTCCTGATGTCACCACCAAGGTCATTTCAAAGCTGAGGGTGTTGGAGGCCCCACATCCAGGTGACGAGCGGCCGCCCCAAACGTTTCCTCTTGTTTCCAGGCACCAAGGCCATTTTTAGCAGCCTGCCCAGGTCTTAAAAAAAAAATGCCTGGACTCTTAGGACTAGAAGAAGGTCTGGAGGTAATTTTACAGGTGAGAACATGGAGGCCCAGAGAGAGAAAGGATTTGTCCCAAGACAAAGGCGGATCCGAGTTCAGAACTGAATCAACATTTTCTGATTTAATAAAAAATGTATTGACCTTTCTGCCACCCTATGTCCAGAGCACCGAAGATAAAGCTGGGACCAGGATGGGTAGAGGGCCTGCCATGAAGTAAATTGTGAAGTTTGCAGTTTACTGGAGAAGGCAGGTAATAAACTGGGAGATAAGCCATCGGCCGGGCATGCTCACCTGAGGCCTACCTGCTCTGGGTCATCCTGCCTCCTGTGCCTGCTCCATCCCAGCCCGGGGCCCACCTCACCCCGCTCAAGCCAGCAGAGACCCAGCCCCTGTCCCAACTGCCCTGGATGTCTGCACAGTTCAGGGCTGAGGAGGTTTGCATTCTTTCCCAGTTCCAAAGGTTGTAGGCGGGAAGAACAGGCAAGGGACCACTTGTGGCAGCCGGGGGGAGGCAGGTGCTGGAGGCAGGTGTAGCTGGGAGGCTCTGGATGTGATGAATGGGCTGGCTGAGCTCCTGCTGTTGTCTCCCGGGAGTGGTGGGCCACCTCAGCTGGGTTCCCACCCCTAGACCCGACTGCTTGTTTACCTGTCAGCCACCTTCAGAGCACAGACACAGCAGCAGGCCTGGTGACAAGGTGAGGCGGTGACCTTGTCACCCTTTGTTAAGAGCCATCACCGCCCCCCACTCCCTGTATGTCTGCAAGGAGCCAGCAGCTATGCTGGGCAGTACTCAGACATCACTGCTAAGGAGTGGGTGTTGAGGGCCTGCTGCCCTGTCCATCACCCCGCGCCTTCTACACCTGCAAGAAAACATCTTAAATGACTCAAAACGCTGCTTTGTAACTAGCTGCACGAAGACTCGGTAGCCCTAGGCAAAATCCTGCTCAGAGCCCAGGCATTCTGCTTGTGGAGTTCAGAGCAGAGGTTTATTTAAGCCTCTCTGTCTCCCATCCCCTGTCACCTAAATTGTAGTCTTCCCACTCAGGCTCACCCAGAGAGGACGGGGAAACCATGCTGCATTTGTCCAAACCATACTGCATACAGCCCTTATCTGACCCAGCCCCCAGGTGATCCTGCAGAGGAGTCCGCAGCCCGAGGGGGATGGAGGCAGGGGGATGCCATCCTTTAAGGCACAGTATCCGAGTCCCCGGTCAGCTGAGTCCAGTGACTGCAGCTGTCTCTGAACTGAACTCAATAAACAGCAGTTCCTTGTCGCTCAGCAAATGGAGAAAGAGAAACAAGGGATCATGGAGAAGGTGGAAATGAGAGGAGAGGGTGGGGGGTTCCCCTTGAATCAGACGTTGAGGTTCAGAGAGGATGTGAGGGGCGACAAGGGGAGCTGGGATTTGAAACCAGGGCTCTGACTCCAGACCCAGACATCCTTGGTACTAACCCATGGGCTGAGCTTGGCAGTGTAGACAGTACTTTCCTACAAGTCAGCTGGTAGAACAGGTCTGTGGATCCCATCGCTTCACCGTCACACCTCCCTCTGGCCAAACCAAGCCAGCCCTGCCTGCTCCACCCAGAAGACAATAGGGTCCAGACTCTAGGAACAGGCTTCGGTTTACTCCCATCCTCGCCACTTTTTAAACTGTGATCTCAAGCAGTTTGCTGAACTCCTTTAGGCCTGACTTTTAGAGCTTATCTTGCCCACAGAAGCACAAAGATGAGGACTATTAGGCCCATTTTACAGATGGGGAAACTGAGGCTCTGCAAAACCAAGTGACTGGCTAGGTTAGCAGTGAAAGAGCTGGGATCAGAGTTTAGAGAGTCCAGCTCCAGTTCAGAGTTCACTGACTCCTGCCAGTCTCGTAGCCTGGTCATGTGGCCAATGTGGGGAGTCTAAAAGGGGGTCCTGACTGTGTCACAGGGAGGGACACCCTGGGCAAGGTCCCCCCGCCCAGCAGTCGTTCACCTGTGCTGTCAGCGCCAATCTCAGGCTGCCTCCCTTCAAGGTGGGGTAAAACGGGCTGACTCCGGGGTGCCCAGCCTCTCTCCTGTCTTTGAAGGAACCCAGTTTTATGCCTAATGAGTTGAGTGACTTATACCTAATTGCCATGACCCAATAAGCCAACACATAGATTTAAAAGTGTCCTCTCCCGGAAAGGGAGCAGTAACTGAATTTTTTCTTACCACCACTGGCTCATTGGGTGTCTCTGTCAGAGCTGGGTGGATGACATGGCTTATGGGCCATGGGCTGTTGCCCACTGAACCCGTGCATGGAAATCCCAAAGGTGGGTGTGGAAGGCGGGACAAGCAGGGAGGGACATGCAGGCGTGCTCTCTGTGGCCGTGGGGCAGACACTGCTGCCAGGACTTCACTGGTACCAGTGTGTTGGACTGGCCCACTATTTGACAGGACCAGAGAGGGAGCATCTGTTGCTCAAAGTAACACAGCAGGTTGAAAGCAGACCTCAGCCTGGTGTTTTCCACAGAGAGACACATGGGGGTGGGGAGACTCTGGCAGAGCCTGCAACCCTACCTGGAAGTTAGGGATGACTGAGAACTGTAGGGGGAAAGGCAATTCATAAGGTGAGCCTGGCAGGTGGCCTCCTGGCAGATGACATGCCCAGCAAATGGCAAATAAGAGAGTAAAAGATCAGATGTCTCAGATAATGAAGTGTGTGGGGAAAGGAAGCAGGAGTGGGGTCCAGGAGGCACCAAGAGTGGTGTGGAAGGTTTTAGACTGAGTGGGCAGAGCAAGACCCCTTGAAAAGGACACCTTAAGTAAAGACTTGAAGGGAGTGAGGGAGGCACCCACTTCTGTAACTTGGGGAAGAGCAGTCTAGGCAGAGGGAACAGCCAGTGCAAAGGCCCTGGGGTGGGATGGTGAATGATGTGTTTAAGCATCTCTGAGAAATCTAGTATGGCTAGAATGGGGTGTGCAAGGGGGTGAGGAGTGATGGACAAGGTCAGAGAGGTGATGGAGGCCAGATGATGTAGGACTTGGTACAGATGTTGGCTTTAACTCAGCTTTGGGAGCCATTCAGGGAGACCACCCATCCTGCCTCACCTGGACTTAGAGCACTCTGGGGACCCAGGACTAGCCATGCTAAAACCAGGCCAGCTCCAGGCAAACCAGGGCAAGGTGGTCACCCTAGAGCCACTGCGGGGTTTGGAGCAGAGCTGTGATGTGATCTGACCTGGGATTGATGAGGGTCACGCTGATTGCTGGATGGAGACTAGATTCCAAGGGACGGGAGCTGAATCAGTGAGATCAGCTTGGGGAGCTGATCCAGGGGAGGGATAAAGGTGGGTCAGACCAGAGTGGTCATTATGGAGGTGGTGAGAAACACTGAGCTTCTGAGCAGATTAGAAGGCAGAGCCAACTGGAAATGCTTGATGGAGAAAAGAGTGCCCTTTCCCTTCACTGACAACCTGGCAGGTGGCTTGCTGGCAGATGACATGCCCGACTGCCCTGGCTAAGATGAGAAGTAGCTGCATGTCTGCCTCCCCTGGGCTTCCTCTCTGCCTCTCCTCTTCCTGTCTGGAAGGGACCAAGAGCTAGTGACTACCTGCGCCTTCTGAGCATCTTTCAGGATGCAGTCATCATGGCTGTGCACGCAGATGCAGACAAGGCATGGATCCCCTTTTCACGGATGAGGAAACTGAAGCTCAGGGGATAATAAGCCTCCCGGTGTCAAGCAGGAGGCCTGGGTTTCAGGGCCAACCCTTTCCAAGTGTCACTCACCCTGGGCACTTCTGAGCCTCCATTTTCTCATCTGTGAAATGGACTCGTGACTCATCAAGCTAATCACCACAACAAATAAAGGAGACATTGTGTGTGAAAGCTCTTGGTGTGAGGCCTGGCCTGTAGTGGACCCTCCATAATATCAGTTCCTCTTTCTTTCCCTGGATCCTTCTGCCAGCCTCCCCCCTACAAAGCCTTCCTAAGTGAATTAAAGAATGTTCTTAAGGACTGTTTCCCAGGAGCCCGGCAGAGCCATTCTGTTCAGCTGAGTAGGGAATTATTTACATCTTCTTTTCTAAAAGCAAATAATTTCCTTGCTGAATTAGCTCCCAAGCAGCCTCCAGGCTGTCTTGTAAATACACAGATCTGAGTGACTATTAACAGAGCCCCTGTTTGTCCAGCATACCAGAACAGGGATGCTTGAGGGCTGCGAATATCAGGACCGCATTACTCCCAGTTAGAAATTTCTCTCCTGCCGTCTCCATCTTCAAAGACTCACTCATTTGTTCATTCATTAATTCAATCAGCAAACATTTGCTGAGCACCTATTATGGGCCAGCTACTGCGCTGAGCACTGGGAAACCAGGCAGGAGCAGTAAGGACCAAGTCCCAACCCCACGGCACTTAGAGTGCAGTGACTATAAGACAAGACTCTCAAGTGTCAACCACGGTGCTAGGTGCATTAAACAAACAAAAGAAAAGACAAAATAATAACAATAGCTCAGATTTCTTTTTAAACTGATGTCAACTTTACATGCAATGCAATGCTCAGATATAAAGTATGCTGTTCAATCTGTTTGACAGAGGTCAAACAGTCCTGCATGTTCATTGGAAGGACTGATGCTGAAGCTGAAGGTCCAATACTTTGGCCACCTGATGCGAAGAGTTGACTCATTGGAAAAGACCCTGACACTGGGAAAGATTGAAGGCAGGAGGAGAAGGGGACAACAGAGGATGAGATGGTTGGATGGCATCACTGACTCCATGGACATGAGTTTGAGTAAACTCCAGGATTGGTGATGGACAGGGAGGCCTGGCGTGCTGCAGTCCATGGGGTCGCAAAGAGCCAGACATGACTGAGCAACTGAACTGAAACAGTCACCCCAGAAAGGTCCCTCATGCCTCTTTCTGGTCCATTAAACTTTTCATCTCTCCATCAGATCTGAAGGAGAGTCTTGTTAGGTATTCTTGGTTGTAGTTTTTTTCCCCTTTCATCACCTTAAATTTATCATGCCACTTCCTTCTGGTCTGAAGATTTTCTGCTGAAAATTCAGCGGATAGTCTTATGGAAGTTCTCCTGTATGTTATTGGTTGCTTTGCCCTTGCTGCTTTTAATATTGTCTCATTTTCAATGTGTCTTGGCATGTTCCTCTTTGAGTTCATCCTATATGGGACTCTCTGAGCTTCCTCGACTTGGGTGACTATTTCCTTCCCCAGTTAGGAAGGTTTTTAACTTTTATGTCTGCAAATATGTTCTCAGATCCTTTCTCTCTTTCTCCTTCTGGTAACCCTCTGTTGCAAATATTAGTGTCCTTGATATTCTCCCAGAGGTCTCTGTCCTCATTTCTTTTCATTCTTTCTTTTTTTTCCCCTGTTCAGCATCGATGATTTCCACGTCTCTGTCTTCCTGCTAACTGACCCATTTCTCTGTATCATTTACTCTACTGTTGATTCCTTCCAGTGAATCCTTCATTTCAATTATTGTAGTCTGCACCTGTCACTTCATTTTGCTGAAATTGCTGTTGGTACTTTTGCGTATCTGGTAGGTTAGTTCCATTTCCTGACCTTGGAGAAGTGACCTTCTGTAGGAGATGTCCTATGGATCACAACAGCATACCCCCACCCCCCCACCCACCCCCTACATTCAAGCTGTATGCCCTAGGGCTTCCCCCATGAGAGCTGTGTGGATCCTTTAGTGGCCCCACACCATGACTATGTGGGCCGTCTCGTAGGCTACGTTGGCCCTCAGTCCAGTTGGTTTCCAGGCCCTGCCTTGTGTGGCTGCTGCTGCCACTGGTTGGTGGGATTGGATCACGAAGCAACTGACTGTGGAACCCAGGGGGCTTTGGGGCTAGTCCTGCCTCACTGGTGGGCAGAGTCAAGGTCCAGTAGACTCCGGGGCTGTTGCCTGGCCACTGGTGGTGAAACCAAGTCCTGGGGGCTAGTGCCAGATGCTGGCAGGCAGAGCCAGCTCCTGGAGTCTGGCTGCAGGGATCCCAGGGCTAGTGTCAGTTCACAGGTGACGGGGAAGTTCCTGACACAGTTGGGTCCAGTGTGTCTCGAAGCTCGTGTTGTACTGTGAGTGGATAGGTACACTGGACAGCGGAAGGTAATACAGAAACTGACAGAGTCTCTCCAGGGCCCAGCTAGTCCAGGGCAGAGTGTGGCTTGTGGTGAGCCATCTGGGTCCACAGGATTGGAGACAATGGTTTTCTCGCCTCTGGTGTCAGCCCAGGTGGGTGGGACTGGCCCAGCGGCTCCCCGAGGGCAAGGCGGGGCACAGGGGATTCTGGGATTGTGGGGGACCAGGGCTCTGGGTACAGGGGGTTCTGGGATTGTGGGGGACCAGGGCTCTGGGTGCAGGGGATTCTGGGACTGTGGGGAACAAGGGCCCTGGGTGCAGGGGATTCTGGGATTGTGGGGGACCAGAGCTCTGGGTGCAGGGGGTTCTGGAACTGTGGAGGCTCTGGCAAACCCCCTTTTGCATTTCAAAGCCTTCAAGGGTGTCCAGACACAAGGGACCTCTGCTTGAATGTCCTCCCCTCTCGGAGTCTAAGTAGGTGTCTTTGGGTTACTTTGAGCCTTGCTGCCTGTTTATTTTCTTTATGATCTGAATCACAACATGTGCTTTAGTCATTAGTCTGCAGTGTGTTGTCCGTTTCGCCCACTAGGCAGTAAAATCCTCGAGGAGAGGAAGTTTTTCCTGGCACGAAACAGGAACAAAAAGGTAATTGTTAGAAAGAATGCCCTGAAAAGATTTGAAACACAGGCTGAAGAATCCCTAAATTCTAGACCAATGAGATAAGTGTATGATGGCCCCCCCGCCCTGAATCCTAAAATTAAGGCTTAGATTTAAATGTAGTGATATTAGTGTTATTATCATTATTATTAGCTGAGGGTTAAAGACACAGAGAATTCTCAGAGACAAAGGAGGGCTCCTGTCTTCTGCCTACAGCAGTTTTCTCCATCCGCAGAAAGGAAGGCAATGCAGAAACTGACAGACTCTCACATAGTTGCGACATATCATTCAGGGGCTCCCTATCACCCCGGGGGTAGAAGAAATTGAATTCTTTATCATGCTCTCTAGGCTGTCACACATAGCTGATGTGCAATCGTTTGTTAGAGTTTGCTTGTTGTTCCACATTGTGAAGAAGGAAACAATGGTATAAGGAAGGAAGAGCAGACTTCATGAGGGAGCTGACTGCTCAGGGGCTGTCCCCAGCTGTCAGGCAAACCCTGTAGGTCTGCGAGGTGACACTCTGCTCCCAGTCCAGAGAACTACATTTTCATCCAATGCAGTGGCCTTGGAAAGCAGAAGTCACTGATCTGGAGACCCAAGAAGCATTTTAAGAGCAGCAGAAGGAGAGAGCGAAGTGAGGGAAAGAGGGACCGTAATTTAATCTCCATGCAATTGCTCTGAGGATAGTAAACACAGCCTCTGGATTCACAAAGATTGAATGGAGAGGACGCACTTTCAAAATAGGCCACTCCAGAGCCACAGGTCTCATTTACCATTTACTGAAGCATGGGGCAGTTCAGTGCATTTATTCACAGTGAGATAATGAGTGCAAGTGCATTTGGTAAACTTTAAAACACTTGGCAAATAAAGGCAGGGGTTATTTAGCAAGATAATGTGTTCCTGACACAACATAATAAAGGTTTCATAAATGCAGAGTTGTGACCGTTTTGGGAGACACTAACGCAAACGCACAAGACCTGCATCTGTGTTCTGACCACACCTCCAGCGGCCTTGCGCAGGTCACTTCCCCTCTCTGATAACCAAAAAGCGGCTTCATGAAGCTGCCCCGGAGGGTCAGTGGAAAAATGCATGTTAAGTACCAGTCTCTGTGCCTGGTATACAGCAAGTGCAAAGGAGTGGCAGACCCCCTTTTGCATTTCAAAGCCACCATCCAGACTTAACCCACTGGAGCTTCTAAATTGAAAGGGCAGCTGTTCTTGCAAAGTCATTCTGAATCAGTGCTTGAGTTGACATCAGTTCTTACAAGAAATGGCCTCAGAAACAACCCTGTTAATCTCTGATGGGAAATTAAATTATAAAACGAATAAACAAGAGTGAACATACCCATCTGGTCACCTCAGTGGGTTCATGGAAATTGATGAGCTACCATTAAATGCACAGTCCCTCCTACAGAACTGCTGTAGAAATATGGTTGGCAGCGCAGGGAGTATGAACTATTGATCTGAGGCTGCAGGTGGCTCATCACTATGGACCACAAGGACGCAGTGCACACAGGCTCCAGAGCCCCATTGGAACCCCGGCATGACCATGCAGGGTCCTCCTGGGGAGTTTCAACACGTGGCGAGTTCTCAGTGCTCAGGCAGGCCACAGTTCATCAGGAGAAGCTACCCGAGGTTCCCTCCTGCTGCTCCTTCTTCTGCAGGCGTCAGGTCTGTTTGAATGGATGAGGGCTATTACTGAGTGGTCATGGGACCAAGAGCTGCAGGTCTTGCTGTATCTGAATTCTCTGGACAGGGTACAGTAAGGATGAATTCAGCAGACAGAGGGACAACGGGATTTTGGCTCTCTACAGTTCTTGGCAAATTTCTCACTGCACCTCCTCTTGAGTTTCCTTGTTGCTAAAATGAAGGTAATAATAATGAGCCTTAGTCTCCTGTGTAATCACATGAATGAAGTGTTAGAACAGTGCTAGGCTCATAGAAAGTGCCCAACACATGTTAGATATTCTTATTTTTACTCATGGGCAATAAAAAGGGGACTCCGGGTGGGTCCAGCAGTTAATGGGCTCCATGGTAGCCTCCAAGCTTGGATGTCTGGGTAGAAAGTTTGCCAGAAATAGTTAAAAGCTGTGTCGAGGAGAGAGTGTTCAGGGCAGGTACCGTTCTAAGCAAGGGAGGTGAAGATGAAAGCCCAGAAACAGAATGTTCTAGACTAGTGTGATTAGCAAGGCTTGGAGACAGACCACAGCAGAAAGACTCCCATCTGCTGAGCATCTTCTATCTTCCAAATGCATACTGGGTATTTTGTGTACATCAGTTCAGTTCAGTTCAGTCGCTCTGTCGTGTCCGACTCTTTATGATCCCATGAATCGCAGCACGCCAGGCCTCCCTGTCCATCACCAACTCCCAGAGTTCACTCAGACTCACGTCCATCGAGTCAGTGATGCCATCCAGCCATCTTATCCTCTGTCGACCCCTTCTCCTCCTGCCCCCAATCCCTCCCAGCATCAGAGTCTTTTCCAATGAGTCAACTCTTCACATGAAGTGGCCAAAGTACTGGAGTTTCAGCTTTAGTATCATTCCTTCCAAAGAAATCCCAGGGCTGATGTCCTTCAGAATGGACTGGTTGGATCTCCTTGCAGTCCAAGGGACTCTCAAGAGTCTTCTCCAACACCACAGTTCAAAAGCTCAGCTTTCTTCGGCGCTCAGCTTTCTTCACAGTCCAACTCTCACATCCATACATGACTACTGGAAAAACCATAGCCTTGACTATGGACCTTTGTTGGCAAAGTAATGTCTCTGCTTTTGAATATGCTATCTAGGTTGGTCATAACTTTTCTTCCAAGGAGTAAGTGTCTTTTAATTTCATGGCTGCAATCACCATCTGCAGTGATTTTGGAGCCCAAAAAAATAAAGTCTGACAGTTTCCACTGTTTCCCCATCTATTTCCCATGAAGTGGTGGGACCAGATGCCATGATTTTAGTTTTCTGAATGTTGAGCTTTAAGCCAACTTTTTCACTCTCCTCTTTCACTTTCATCAAGAGGCCTTTTAGTTCCTCTTCACTTTCTGTCATAAGGGTGGTGTCATCTGCATATCTGAGGTTATTGATATTTTTCCTGGCAATCTTGATCCCAGCTTGTGCTTCTTCCAGCCCAGAGTTTCTCATGATATACTCTGCATATAAGTTAAATAAGTAGGGTGACAATATACAGCCTTGGCGTACTCCTTTTCCTATTTGGAACCAGTCTGTTGTTCCATGTCCAGTTCTAACTGTTGCTTCCTGACCTGCATATAGGTTTCTCAAGAGGCAGGTCAGGTGGTCAAGTATTCCCATCTGTTTCAGAATTTTCCACAGTTTATTGTGATTCACACAGTCAAAGGCTTTGGCATAGTCAATAAAGCAGAAATAGATACAGCAGGTAAGATACAGATCACCATTCCCATCTCAAAGGGAGGATGCAGAGGGCTGAGAGGTGAAATGTTTTGCCAAATTCATAAAGCTCATGAGTGAAGAGATGTGGTTTGAATCCAAGCCTATTTTCTTCCTAAACTGTTTCATTATAAAGTAAGACCTGCCTATGGAAAAGAGTAACTACCCAAAAATATGCAATAAAAAATGCATCCTTCCCTACTTCCACCCCGAGCCCATTCCCTGGGGTGAAAACTCCTCGTGATCTATGTTAACCTTCCTGAGATATTTTTATGCACTGACAAGCACAAAGGTAAAGTACACCAAAAAAATTTATTTATTTATTTTTTGTTGCACTGGGTCTTTGCTGCTTTTGTTGCCGCGAGCCGAGGCTACTCATCATTATGGTGTGCAAAATTCTCACTGCGGTGGCTTCTCTTGTTGCGGAGCACAGGCTCTGGGTGCATGGGCTGCGGCAGATGCAGCTCATGGGCTCAGTAGTTGTGGCTCAAAGGGCTAGAGCACGCAGGCTCAGTAGTCGCAGTGCATGGGCTCCATTGCTCCATGGCATCTGGAATCTTCCCAGACCAGGGATCGAACCCATGTCACCTGCATTGGTAGGCAGATTCTTAGCCATGGTACCACCAAGGGAAGTCCTAAAGTATACAGATTTTAAAGTAATTTTAAAACACGGCTAGAGTATATATTAAATAAACACTTCTCTGCTTTATTCTTTGGCCTTAAATATATGCCTTGGAGATTGTCCTAAGTCAGCATAAAGAGGACCCTCAGAATTTGTCATTCCATGAACCAACCATAATTTTTAACCAGTCCTGCCTGGTGGACAGTTATACCTTTTCCAGTCTTTTGCTTCTATAATTCTGTAATGAATATCCTTGAAAAATGTCTCTGAATATATGTTTGCAGTCATTTATAGGATACATACTTACAGGTTAAATCAAAAGATTAAGTGCATTTGGGGTCTATTTTAGCAGGTTTTGGTAAAATCTAAAACTGGTGTGGTTTCCCAGTATTCTAAAGGTCTGTCTTCTCCATGGCTGGTTGAGCAGGAGTCGGGCTTGTTAGTTGCTCAGTTGTGCCTGACTCTTTGAACCCATGGACTGCAGCCCATCAGGCTCCTCTGTCCATATGATTTTCCAGGCAAGGATACTGGAGCGGTTTGCCATTTCCTTCTCCAGGGGATCTTCCTGACCTAGGGATTAAGCCCTTGTCTGCTGCACTGCAGGCTTGTTAGGGGTTAAAGGCATAAATTTGGAAGATAGGAATCCTTCCAGCGAGGCTGAAGGGTATTTTGAGATGGTTTTGATCATCTCACACATTATCTTCTTACAGAATAAGACATGATTGATTTCTCCATTGATGCAGCTGCTTACAAGGGAGAGAGGTGGCAGTTGACTCATTCATTGTCTGTCATGTCCTGTGTTGCCCTGATGCTGGTTTAACAGGAAAATGGGACTCGTGGGTTTACATTATCAGCCTCATTCCCTCCCCTCACAGACCAAGGACAATTTCGCTATTTTTTAAAATTAATTTATTTTCATTTGTGGCTGCCCTGGGCCTTCGCTGCAGTGCATGGGCTCTTGGGAGCTGCACGCAGGCTTTCTCGAGATGCTGCCAGCAGGGTCTGCTCCCTGGGGGCAGTCATGGCTTCTCTTGGCGTGGAGCACGGAGTTCGGGGCACGCAGTCTCGGGAGTTGAGGCATGAGGGCTTAGTTTCTCCACGGCATGTAAGATCTCCATTCCTAGACCGGGGAGCAAACCCGTGTCCCCTGCACTGCACGGTGGATTCTTAACCACTGGCCCACCAGGCAAGTCCCAGTTTCGCTATTGTTTGTCCAGCATTCTCACCCTCTCTTCCCTGGTCCTCAGACATTCATTATGCAGAAGGAAGGAGAACTCAGTTGGGGGAGAACCAGAGGGTAGGGTTGGAAATATTTATGTAGGAGGAAAAAAAAAAGTGAACCGGAGACGAAAAGAGAAGAGGAAGAGTTGACAGATTGGGTGCTGAGTGTTCGATTGAGAGTTGAGGCTTGTAGTAAGGAAGTCACGTTGGGGCAGCTACCAGATGGGAGGATAAGAGAAACTGGGGAAGGGAGTTTTAAACATGATGCTGTGATTTGTGAACTGGGTGTCTCCTTGAGAGAGAAAACTAAATAAGTGCTTTTCTGTACTTTTTGGTTGCTAGACTGTGCTTCTCTGAATGCCAGACTACTCCCAGACCAGGTGGTAGCCAGGATTTACTTGGGTCGTGCTGTTATCGCTGCCAACTTTCTCGGTTACTCTCATCCCCATGACTGCCACCTATTAAACACAATTTGCACAAGATACAGCATTAGTCTTTTACATAGTTTTCTTTTTAAACAGTGAGTTAGGTAATACCGCTGCCCGTATTTTACAGAGAAGGAAACCCAGGGTACATGTGGTTCCTCATTTTGCCCACCGCCTGGCTGGTGGGCCAGGACTGCAATTTACACCCATGTGTGTCGATATCAGAAGCCCAGGCTCTAATCGCCTATGGCATCCTGGCTAGCATCTTGTTTTAGTATACTCTGTGTAAATATGGGGACAGATTGCTCAGTCTGTACAATATGCCTTTCAGTCTCTTGGGAGTGGACCCAAAACTCATGGTTTCTGGAATTTTTCCTGGGGAGCTGGAGAGCTCCCTTGGGGAGACAGTGAAGCATCAGCGCTTCAGAACTGCATACGGGACGGCAGGGCCAACTGCACAAGGGACTCCTGCCTCCGTAAGGGACAGAAGGGTACTTGGGGTTAATAGAAATCACGTGTGCAGCCGTGCGGCGATGAGGAGTTGGTGATGCTTAGAAAAGGTGAGTCCAGGTGCTAAGAGATGAGACCACAGACTTAGACAGGGACAAGCTCATGAAGGCATCTGAATGCCAGGCAATGGGTTTGGCTTTATGATTAAAAAACACGAGAAGTCTTTGAAGGGTTTTGAGTAGATTTTCATACTGAGAAAATCACGCCAGCTGCAAAGGAAAAGATAGATCAGGGAGGGGCACGAGGAGCTGGTGGGGACAGTGGAGATGCTATTGCAAAGGTCCAGGTGAGAGACGACGCTGGGTGAACTCAGAGAGGAGGCGTAACGAAAGGTGATATCAAAACCTAATTGAATGGGGAGTGGAGAAAAGGGGCGGATCCCAGGATGCCTCTGAGGGTTTCACCGCTGCTTCCCCAGGCCAGTGATGAGCATCAGCCCAGAGCAGGGAGTCCCCCGAGACAGTTCTGTGACGTGCCTGCTCCCTGGGGCTCCCCCTGGCGAACCTCGTTAAAAACCACATTGCTTTACCCAGACATTGACAACTACATTTTTACCTCCTCCTCTACAATTCGAGCCTCGGGAAGGGGCCTATCAGAACTTGACTGGGCTTCAATGAAATTAGCTACGTGTCCACCCCACCCCCGAGTCCTGGGCGCTCGGGTGTCCCTGCCAGGAAAATCTACCTGTGCGGCAGGTTTTCCTACTCACAGAAAATCTCCTGCCAGGGATGTGCAGGCCCTGTTCCTGTGATGAATTTGGATAAATGTAAGTCGGAGAAGCAACAGAAAATGAGCTTTCCTTGATGAGTTAGAATGAGCCACACTGAAACTGGATCACTCAAGCTTCAAATCTAGAGACAACTTCCAAGGGCCATAGGGCGATGGAGAGAGCAGGAGGGCAGAGTTATGAAATTTCAAAGCACCGAGGATGCTTAAAATTCCTTGAGGGGAATATCCACCTCACACTCTCTTCTTCCAAGTTGGAAGGCGAACAGGGCTGAGAGCCCTGGAGAGACACTGAGCCGTGCTCTGCTCTTCACAGAGCCCAGACAGAGAGTGCGTCTTTGTTGAAGCAGCGCCGTGAAGGCTTTGGCACCAGGGCCAACTGCGCAGCTGACAGAGCCCAGCTCTACTGCTTACGGTGGGACCTGAGTCCAGAGACTTGACCTCAGGGTCTTATTTGTCTCATCTGTAAAATATAAACTGATGATGTTACCCACATCCTCTGGTATCTTGAGGATCTGATGATGAAATAACACAAAGAAGATACATTTAAGTAACACAAATTTTGAGCATCAGTTAGTGCCAGGCGCCACTAAGGATCAATCTCAAAGAGGGCAGATGGGTGCCCTGTCTTCATAAAGTGGACGGTCTAGTAGATCACAAGCTCATCAGCTCCAGCAGGCTTCCTGACCTGATGCATGTCAGACTCTACGCTAGGAGCTCTCATTTACAATCTCTGCGCCTTGGTCAGAAGCTAAGGGCTGAGCATTGTGTAAGCCCAACCTCTTCTCTGCAGAACACTAAGTTCATTTAGGGATGAGGTTGACACAATGCTCCATCCCACTGTGCCCCAGGTCCTTAGTCACAGTGTACCCATGTGTAACAGAACAGCCCTGCCTGCTAAGCTACTCAGGGAGAAGCTATCTTGTATCACTCTCTCTCTCTTTTTTTTTTTGTAACCTTATTACATTCTGTTTGCCTTTGTTGGGGAGAGCTGTGTTCTGGTCTAGGCTGGGGTTTTTGTAACCCGGAGCATTAAAGAAGAACTTGTCTCCTCTAATCCTGTGAGAGCAGAGGTTGCTAAGGAGACCACTGTCATATTAACTCAGTAAACACTGAGATGCTGATGCCTCTAGTGAGGAGAGGCTTTCTCTTTTAAGAAAGGAAAACTCTCTCCCTTTAGATGAAGGGGGAAAAGCTCTCATGGAGACTGTTGCCATCATGTTGGCGAAAGGGGATCAAATCAGTTTGCAACTCTTTATCTTTCTGTTTGGCAGGAGGCTAGCAAGGAGGCTGCAGGGGAGATGGAGGCACTCCATTGTAATATTTCAGCTAATGAAGAACTCCAGACTCCCTTGCCTATAGAACCCTGTGCCTGTTGCATGGAGCAAGCAAATTTTTTTTTTTTTTTTTAAGGTGGGAGAAAATAAAGAAAACGCCATCAGGAGCATCACTTTGGGAGAACATGTATGCCTCCTTGTAGCTGGGCTGGAGAAACAAGCGGATGTCAGGCTGGCTTGAAGATGCAGAAAAGATCCCACCCTACCAGAGGAACTAACCCTATGCCTGAGATGAGCTCGTGTTGCTTGCTTAGGCAAAGTAAAGTGAAAGGGTTCATCTGTTCCCAGACTGACAGCAGACTTGGATTAATAAAACGTGCCTGCGTAGGCAAGCCTTGCATTAAAGTATTTATCGTAGGATGAAAATGATTGATCAGATGAGTAGATAGTATTCCAGCTCCCTGGAGATTTGAATTCTGTACTCTGATGGATACGGATTATTCCACAGAGTATCCAGATCTGGGGAACCCTCCTCTGAAGTCAGTTGAGATTCTATTGCAAATACGGAGACTCTGTGAAACCAAAGTAGGGATATACCAAAGAACTCAGTGAATCCACAGGCTTTTGGTTCATGGAGTCATAAATCCATGGATTGTAGGGACTGAATGGAAACATAATGGTGTCAGAAATTTCAGTTTGCAGAAGGAAGGGCTGGGAGCCAGAAAGATCTGCTTCTGTATTCAACCCCGGTCTCCTCACTCCTAGTCTTGTCTTTCACACCAAGAAAGTGTTGGGTGTTTTCATGGTTTCAAGTGTCTTTGTGGAATTTACTCCATTATGGCATCCCTGGTGGCTCAGATAGTAAAGAATCCGTCTGCCAAGGCAGGAGACCCATGTTCAATCCCTGGTTTGGGAAGATCCCCTGTAGAAGGGAATGGCTACCCACTCCAGTATTCTCACCTGGAGACTCCCATGGACAGAGGAGCCTGGTGGGCTGCAGTCCATGGGGTCACAAAGAGTCGGACACGACTGAGCGACTAACACCTTCACTTTTCCTGGCATCATGCGATCTCACCTCCATTTGTGCCACAAGAATGCTGACCAGATAAGTCAATTCCTGCCTCTGTTTTCTTCATCTTCTGAGTGCTTAACATCTCTGCTCCCAGCAGCTCCCGTCCCTGCTCAGCTCTTTGCTGCCCGTGTTTCCTGACCTGTTCTGTCCCCGCCGAGCAGCCCAGGGTGACAGACGGGCGGGGGCAGAGAAGATAGGCAGCTACGAGGGAAGAATCTGAGGTTTGGAGGCCTTCTGGTGACACGCACACACAGAGAGACCAAGAAAGAATGGCTTTCAAACACATAAATAGAAAATCACAGAGCCCGAGCGCTCACCGCCACATAATGAATGCGCTTGCCTTTTCCTAACAACACTTTAAGTCGGTAATTGGCCCAACAGGGGACACGGACTGAACACCAAGTCACAGAATAGTACAGAAAAATCACAGAATGGCATCGCCTCCCACCAGGAGAGCCACCTGCGTGCCGAGCGCTGTAGAGACACGTGGCTGGCATTTAAAGGAGCGCAGACATTCAGCAGAAGAAAGAGCTGTAGAAGACAACCATCCCTGGGGTCCCTGGCCTTTTCCACATCAGAGGGTTCTTTGATATGTCCCCCACCCCACCCCACTTCCCCTGGGCCTCATGTTCTAAAGGATCCAGCCAGGAAACCAAACCGCTCTGATCATCAGGAAAAGGGTGTGTTTCCCCGCAGAACACCTGTGGGTCTATGCAACTAACGATCAGTCAGTCAACAGGATGTTTCTAAAAAAGAAGTGGTCCATCCCATCTAAAACAGTAACAAAATCAATAATGACAAGTATATTAGGTGCCTCCTGGGGCCCTGCCAAGGGCTGGACAAACCTTATCATACTTCATTTTTACTGGATGGTCATGAGTGGTTGTTTCACAGCTGAGGAAACTGTGGGATTATTCCTCATAGCTGAAGAACTGTGGAATCTAAGGAATTCTGTAACAGCCATAAGGATCCAAACTTGGGTTGTTGTTCAGTCGCAAAGTCCTGTCTGACTCTTTGGGACCCCATGGACTGCAGCACACCAGGCTCCTCTGTCCTTCACCATCTCCCCAAGTTTGCTCAAATTCATGTGCATTGAGTCAGTGATGCTATCTAACCATGTCATCCTCTGCCACCCACATCTCCTTCTGCCCTCAGTCTTTCCCAGAATCAGGGTCTTTTCCAATGGGTCAGCTCTTTGCATCAGGTGGTCAAAGTATTGGAGCTTCAGCATCAGCATCAGTCCTTTTAATGAATATTCAGAACGGATTTCCTTTAGGATTGACTGATTGGATCTCCTTGCGGTGCAAGGGATTCTCAAGAGTCTTCTCTAGCACCACAGTTCAAAAGCGTCAGTTCTTCGGTGCTCAGCCTTCTTTGTGGTCCAACTCTCACATCTGTACATGACTACTAGAAAAACCATAGCTTTGACTATACAGACCTATGTCAGCAAAGTGATGTCTCCGCCTTTTAATATGCTCTAGAACTTGGGTTGATCTAACCGTAAAGTCACTCATAACCATTACATGCTTCAGCAATTTCGTGAGTCTTTTTGCAACATGGACAGTCATTTGGGGGCTGTTCATTAGTTTCTTCATAAGCTTCTGCAAAATTGGAGGCTCCAGGGTAAACATTTTTGTTTGGATCTCAACTTTTCCCTTAATAGTTGAGGCAGTGGGGGCCCAGAGAAGATGAGGAGCTTGTTGGGTATGGTGGTGGGGGTTTAGTCACTAAGTCCTGTCCGACTCTTGCAACCCCATGGACTGTAGCCCACCAGGCTCCTCTGCCCACGGGATTTCCCAGGCAAGAAACCAGAGTGGGTTGCCATTTCCTCCTCCAGGGGATCATCACAACCGAGGGATTGAACTCAGGTCTCCTCATTATGAGTGGTTTCTTGCTTTGCAGGGGGATTCTTTACCAACTGAGCCACCAGGGAAGCCCAACCCAGCTAATTAGCAGCATTGCCCATTTTAAATCCTATCCTTTCTAACTCAGTCCTGAGCTCTTTCTATTCCACTCAGCATCAGCAAGTACCGGTTGAACACCTACCATAGGTCAGCATATAAGTAGCCCACATGTCATCACCCTCCTGACCTGTGTCTGCTGCAGACATTACTAATCAATCATGGAACTCTTTCCTGCTGAGTCTGGATGTGGCTAGAGGCAGTCCCTCTCAATCAACTGGATTTGGGAAAATGAGATAAGCCCTATTTACTATCATCAAAATGGCAACCCACTCCAGTATTCTTGCCTGGAAAATTCCATGGACAGGGGATCCTGGTGGGCTACAATCCACAGGGTCACCAAGAGTTGGACGTGACTGAGCACACACATGCTGTTCAAGGCCTCCCAGTCAAACCGAAAGAAGTACAAAATGAGTATGTGCTCTCAAAAATGTTATCACTTTCAGAAAATCTTATCAGTCTAAAGTCACGTCTTTCGAAATACTGGGAAAGACCAGATTCAGTTCTGGTGAATTTTGGAGACAGATAAGCAGTATTACAAGCTGATATCCATACTCTGCTCAGAGGTCGTGATAAAGCTAGAGGGGAACGGGGAGGGGAACCACCAGGTGGGGACCGGATGTGGATGGGGGGAGTGGTTCGCTGACGGGCCAGTGAAAACGAGGCAGCAACCACCTGAGGTCAGTCTGTGGGTGCCTGAAGCTGAGGACAAGGGATTTAAAACCCGACAAGAAGGCTGATTCTGATAGCTGCAATAGCGTATACATTCAGGATTTCCAGACAACAGATCTCTTTTCCTTTCCTCCTGTTTTATGTGGTGGTCATATAACAGGGAAGGTGATAGAATTCAGAGAGAAGGGTCCTAGAACACTGACCTTCACAATATCTTTGGGACCTCTCTGAAGTAGCCCTGGACAAGGACATTTCCTGAGTGTGAATACCATGTGGTCAACAATTTTGGGGGTCAAGATTCTTTCAGCCAAACAAGACTATGTCATATAGGTTGTTACTGTACCTGCCCGAGGGCCGTGGCTGCTGGGGTGACGGATGGTGGGGGCGTTCATGAAGGGGGTGACCAGATCAGAGAAGGAGGACAGAGATGTACCAAATGAGCCACACCATTTCCATTTAAGATGCCAAAACATAAGGCCTTTCTAAAGATCTGTGTCTTCCAGGAAGGAATGCTTTGTCATGGATGTGTCAAGCCCCTCTCCCAGGCAAGGGGAGCTCAGGGATTGTCTGCCCTTGGAGCTTGGGGAAGGGACCAGCATCCACCCCTCGGGGCTCAGCAGCTGCTGCTGTCTGCGCCATTCCGGACCCATTCTTTTTTGAACACATCGCCACCGCCTGCCTAAATCCACCCTTAAGCCCCCAGAGGGCGTCTTGGAGAATTATTCTCGCAATTCCAAAGACAGAATCAGCCTCTTCAAACCAACGAGAGAGCAGCCCCTGCCTGGTGATTCATTATGTTCGATTCAAAATCAACCCCCCGTTGTTCAAGCTTTCCCCCCATGCTGGGGGCTCTCGGAAGAAGAAATTGCACGGTGTCCTAGAGAAGGCTGGAGACGGCGACAGGTCCAGGTTACAGCATCTTGGCGCATCTGACTCGTGTTGACGGTAGAGGAGATTGTTGCGGCAGCCTGGGAAAGGCTTTGCACATCAGAATCTGGGGGAACAATTTCAAGCATATTTTTCTTTTTTTTCCTGAGCTCTTCCATCTGTAACAGCCCAGGATGTTGTTTCTTTGGAGAGAAGCTAAGAGTTCACCTCCTGGGTGTCAGGGGCAAAGATGGTAACTGCCTCACCTACACTGCCAGGTTCCTACATCCCGGTGGGCCAAATCTGACCCCTTGTTCGTGCAAATGAAGTTTTATTGTCTGTGTTAGTCGCTTGGTCGTGTCTGACTCTGCGATCCCAGACTGTGGCCCGCCAGGCTCCTCTGTCCATAGGATTCTCTAGGCAAGAATACTGGAGTGGGTCACCATGCCCTCCTCCAGGGGATGTAAGAGAACCCAGCAAATTTGTTTGTATACAAATTTGGTCTGTGGCTACTTCACAAAACAATAGCAAAGTTGACTCGTTGCAACAGAGACTGAATGGCCTGCAGAACCTCAAATATTTACTCCTTTCACAGGAAAAGTTTGCCGATCCCTGATCCAGGGGGACCTCTGGGAAGCCACAGAATCTTGTATTGAAGCTGAGAGTCTGTGCCAGTCCGGGACCTCTCTCGCCTGTTTTTTTTTTCTGCTCAGGGAATTGCCAAAGGAGCGAACGGACTTCTGTTAGTGCATTTGAGGCTCTTAGGTCACTGGCTTCTGTCTGGGTCCAGCGCTGGCTGGTTCAGGCCAGAGACTAGAGAGGAAGAAGAGGGTTAATCTCTCACACACACACACACACGGGCCAGCATCAGCACGGTGGCTACTGCGGCCCCTGTTCTGACCTCAGATCCTGCTGGACTCACCCACTGCGATGCCAGCTTCTGCTGGGGGGCCTCAGGCCTGGGTAACGCTGTCTTCCTCCTTTACCTCTAGCCAAGAGTGGGCGGGGCTTCCGGCCGGATTCCTCCCTGGATCCCTCCCTGGGTTCCTTCGGGTCTCAGCCCTCCCGTCAAGTGGATAACTAGCTCCCTGTCCCGAATTCTGCATCCACCCTCTGTCTCTGTTTTCCTTGTTCAGTCCTGTCACTGAATCCCAGGCGGGAGCCTGAAAGTCCTGGGAGACGCAGCCTTAGGTTTTCTACTTGGTTGAGCTGTTAGAGTTTGGCTCTGAATTCTCTGGGCTTCTGTTCTGCCACGTGTTGGGAGCAGACGCTGCATCAGCCAGGGAGCCCTGGCTAGGACACCGGGCTTCCCTCGCCTCCCCAGGTAAGTGCCCTTCCTCATCCTCCACTACTGCTGTCCTGCCCACAGTCAGATGGACCCCCGAGTGCGTGGGAGTTCCCGTTCCTGACTTTTCCAGCCACAAGAGCTACACCCTGTCATCCAGGAAGGGCCATCCCTTTGAGGCTCTTAGCTTGTTCCTGCATCATTCACGCTCTTAACTCACCTCTGCCCAGCTCCAGCCTCTCAGTCCAGTTAACATCAACTGCAGCTTGTTTGGCCATGGAGTTCTTGGCGTTTGACTCTTAGCCCTCTCTAGCCCATCTGTTTTGTTTGTTTGGGGTGGTTTTTTGGATTTTAAAATTGATTCTGAAAAAAATTAATCCATGGGGGACTTCCCTGACGGTCCAGGGGTTTAAAGTTTTCCTTCCCACGCAGAGTGAGAGGGCTGTAGGTTCAATCCCTGGTTGAGGAGCTCAGATTCCCCAATGCTCACGGCCAAAAAAAACAAAACAAAACATAAAACAGAAGCAATATTATAACAAATGCAATAAAGACTTCAAAAATGGTCCACATCAAAAAAAAAAAAAAAAATCCATGGTCAAACATTTTAGGAAAAAAAAAAATCCATGGTCAAACATTTTAGGAAATGCTGATTTTTACAGAGATTTCTTTACTGCAGGATGTCTCAGAACTTTTAAAATACAAAGCAGTTGAGCCTGTAGTGTTTTCAAAGCTAATTCAAACATGGAGCTCTTCTTTCTGTGTGGATGGCCTTACAGGACTTGGGATCCATGACGTATTGTTTGATATTATAAAATTCTGTCATTTTTGTCTGTGTAACTTCCATCCTCCGCCCACCCGCCTTCTTCGGGTGATGGCGACCTCTCCCCGAAGACCTTTTCCATCTGGTGTGGGTGGGATGGGCACCCTTGCCACCATCTCCACCAGTAAGATTGGGAATGTAACCCATCCTGTTTGCAGGGCTTGCTGAGAATGATAATTTGGGGTCTGAGCTAGACCAATCAGAGTCATTGCTAGGTCCTTTCCGGCAAGAATTTCAGGAAAGGCTTGTTTTTCTTCTTCCACTGGGGTTGTTGAGTTGCTAGGATACTACTGGTGGGCCAGCAAGTCAAGTGGCTGTCAGGTGGAGAGAACCTACTGGGGTAGAAACCCAAGCCATGAAAGAGCAGAACTGAGAGAGGGAGAGCAGAGCCCTGAAAAGACTTCCTGAACCTCTGTGCTCAGTCAGGTCCGAAGTGTGTTCCATTCCTTTGACCTCTTAATTAGATGAGTTAATGAACTCCACCATCCCCTTTTAAATTGCATTTTTGCTTAAGCTTGTTTGAGTTCACTTTTTCCTCTCTCACAAATGGAATGCATCTGACTAATTGATAAAGACAACCTAGCCTCCTCTGGTTCAATTTATGTACCATGCCACCTTAGGTCAGAATCCCCCTGCTGGCCCTGACTCCTCAGAGTTCTGTCCCCAAGATTCAGCTCCAGGGCTGGTGTTCTGGTCTGCCAATTCCAGGGTCCCCAAAGAGAGGTGGGTTGTGTGGAGGTAAGTAGCTGAGGATGGAGCAGACAGATGGAACGAGACAGGAGCCCAGTGTAGCCTCCATGCGTAATTCATCAGGTCAGTCTCAGCCTCCTGGGGACTGGTCACGTGCAAACCCACTTGGTAGGCTCTTAGGGAAACGGTGACCCAGCCCTGGGCCTTCCCTATGGTTATGCCATGATTCTCTGCTCTAACTGTCTACATTCTCTGCAGTTACAATGTTCTGACATCAAAGATCATTGATTCCAGATCATTGATTCTGGAATAAATAATTTCCTCTCTGCAGCTAGAAAACAACATATGTTGACTTGAATGATATTCAGATTAATAGAAGAGACTGAGGCCTTCCATCTGAGTGGTGGTTCTAATTTGGAAAGTGCTAGTGTGGAATGGCAGAAGTGCCAAGGATACAGGTGTAGACAAGTGGCAGAAATGGGGGAAATCCGAGGTGTGAAGAGCACAGTGGAAATACCACCGTGCACAGCACCACGTGTATGGACAGGAGCTTCCACACACACTCTGGCTGATGACGCCGGCCACCCTCTGAGCTGGCAAGGATGCAGCATTTCACTTTGCAGACATGACTGAGGGAGCCAAAAATATGAAGTGACTTGCCCAAGATCACATGGGCAGAGGGAGGCAGTCAGGCCTTGACGTGGGCTCTCCAGCCCTGGTCCAGTTCTCTTCGCACACCACCCTGTAGGCGGTATTGGCTGCTTCCCATCTGTGGTCAGGGTGGGACTCTCGTTTCCCATGTTCCCAGCCAGTGCATACAGGGACCCTGCCCTCAATCCTTACCCCAAGGTGTAAATTTACCCCCTGATGGTAGACATCATTTTGCTATAATATCTGCACTTTTGTTCCGCCTCCAGCCTTTCCAGTGGCCACCAGCGGGAACTGTGACTGTAGATGCCAACTCCAACCACAAAGGGTCCGAGTCTGAGAATAGTGTGACTGCAATTTAGGTTTTCCCCCGATCATTCCTGTCTGGATTCAGTGGCTTCTGGCTTCTTAGGACATCTTAGCAAATCGAATAACTTTTTTTTAAGAACAGTAAAGTCTTTTGAAGATAATCCTTGATATCACGATGGACCTGAGTAAATTTTATCATTCTTAAGAGACTCAATCAACTCCATTAAGATGAGTAAACAGAACTTAATGCCATCATTAATTATCATGCCATCATTAATTATTAGTTAAAGCATTAATTATCCTTCCTTTAATGTCTTTCTCCTCAGCTCAGTCATAAGCTCCAGGAAAAATCGTGCCTGTCTTGTCCATCGCTTTGTCTCCTCAGCAGTAGTAAATGGTTGAGCACATCGTAAATACTTGTATTAGGAAATAACACAATGATTGGATGAATAAACAAACCATTAAGACAAAAAAGTGAAAGTGTTAGATGCTCAGTCGGGTCTGACTCTTTGCGACCCTATGGACTGTAGCCCGCCAGGCTCCTCTGTTCATGGGACTTCTCAGGCAAGAATACTGGAGTGGGTTGCTATTTCTTACTCTAGGAGATCTTCCTGACCCAGGGATAGAACCCAGGTCTCCTGCATTGGCAGGCAGGTTCTTTATCATCTGAGCCCCCTGGGGAAGCCCTTTCACTTTAGTGAAGCATTAAGATTAGATAACTAAATCAGCACAAACAGCTTACTCAATGGATGATCCTAGATAAACATCAGCTCCTAAACGTTATGGCCAATAACAAGTTCTCTGTTCAGTCAGTACTATTCACCGCCATTCAGCAATGTAGCTACTAATGTCTTTCTGTGGGCCAGGAATGTCTTAGATTTAGAGCCACTTCATATTCTTTTTGGAGAAGGCAATGGCACCCCACTCCAGTACTCTTGCCTGGAAAATCCATGGACAGAGGAGCCTGGTAGGCTGCAGTTCATGGGGTCGCTAGGAGTCGGGAATGACTGATCAACTTCACTTTCACTTTTCCCTTTCATGCATTGGAGAAGGAAATGGCAACCCACTCCAGTGTTCTTGCCTGGAGAATCCCAGGGACGGGGGAGCCTGGTGGGCTGCCGTCTATGGGGTCGCACAGAGTCGGACACGACTGAAGCGACTTAGCAGTAGCAGCATATTCTTTTTAGAATGGATCAAGTGCAAACACACAGACATTCAAACATGTAAACACACGTACACACACAAACACATATATATCTGTGTACATACATATGAAATACATTTTTTTAAGTCTTTCTTTTGTTAAGATGGCAGTACTACTCAAAGCCATCTACAGTGTTAATGCAATCCTTATCAAAATCACACTGGTGTTTTTTGCACAAAGAGAAAAACTCATATTAAGATTCATATGGAATCTCAAAAGGACCCTAAGTAGCTGAAACAATCCTATAAAAGAACAATGGGGAGGGAGGAGGGAGGAGGGTTCAGGATGGGGAACACATGTATACCTGTGGCGGATTCATTTTGATATTTGGCAAAACTAATACAATTATGTAAAGTTTAAAAATAAAATAAAATTTTTAAAAAAATTAAAAAAAAAAGAACAAAGCTCCAGGATTCACACTTGCTGGTTTCAAATCTTACGACAAATCTACACTAATCAAAATAGTGTGTTACCGGCCCAATGACAGAGAGACCAATGGAATAGAATAGACAGTCCAGAGGGAAGTCCTGACATTTATGGTTCAGTGGTTTCCAGCAAGGAGGCCAAGCCCATTCAATAGGAAACTGCAGTATTTTTCAAGAAATAGTGCTGGAAAAAAAAAAAGAAAGAAAGAAATAGTACTGATACAATTGGATATTCACATGCAAAAGAATGAAACTAGACCCTTACCTAAGACCACGTACAACAACTAACTCAAAGTGAGTCAAAGACCTAAACATGTAAAACGCAAACCAGGTCCACTCGAGTGCTAAGTGTGGTCACATGACCCAGACGTGGCCAGTCAGGGCATTTCATTCTCTTGGCCAAAAGAATGGGTTTGGGGATGAGCGATGACCTTAGTCGGTCCAGTGAGAGTCAGCCCTGGGACGTTTGCCCCAGTCTTGGGACAGGGAGCTCTTTTGCCTACTGGGGTCTTTAGCTGGAAAGGGCAAACTTCCAGCTGTCTGCAGCCAATTTTACCATCTTGCTTGTATCTAGGAATGAAGACAACACTTTGGCTTCAGGAGAGCAGAAGTGAGAAAAAGAGAATATTGGGAAAGCAAAACCAATGGGCGATTAATGTGAATGTCTAGATACAGCCACACCAAAGATCATCCACCTCTATGCGTAGCAACCAGGACATTTGGTCGTTTAAACTACTTTGACTTGGGTATCTGTCATTTGCAACTAGAAGGGTCCTGATGAATATATCTTAGACCTGTAACATCTAGCATAGCACTAAAGCATAATGGTGTTCAGTACTAACTAAATGTTGTCATTGATCATCTAGTTCTTGGGTCCCCAACCTCCAGGATCCAGACCTGTACCTCCTGTCTAGTGAGCATTAGATTAGAAATAAGGTACCCAATAAATGTGACGTGCTTGAATCATCCTGAAACCATCCTCCCACCCCCAGTCCATAGAAAAATTGTCTTTCATGAAATTGGTCCCTGGTGGTAAAAAGGTTGGGGACCACTGATATTGTTGCCAGCTGGTACCTACTATGTAGGGCTTCCTGGGGTGGCGCAGTGGTAAAGAATCTGCTTGCCGATAAGGCAGCCACAGGAGACATAGGTGCGATCCTGGGTCGGGAAGGTCCCCTGGAAGAGGCAACCGCAGCCAGCTCCAGCCTCCTTGCCTGGGAAATCCCACCGACAGAGGAGCCTGGGGGGCTGCAACGGCAGACACAACTGAGCATGCACACAACTCGTGTCTTAAGTCCTGGGAATGGCCAGCGTGTACCTTGGGATGCCAGTCCTGGCTTCACCTTCATCCCTTTCGTATGACTTTTGGACAAGTTACCACCACTGTCTGAGCCTCAGTTCAGAACAGCCTGAGGTTGGAACAGATCAGACTTTGCAAATTGGTGGTTGTGGGCCAGACACAACCCTTCTCTGTTTCATTTGGCCTCCACAGTATTTTATAATTTAATTTCATACAAACTCAAATATCCAGCTTCTCTAGAAAAATCGGGAGTCAGTCCACACCAACCCCCTCATTGCCACACAGCAACGATAGACAGATTTTAAGAGGGGCACGTCTACATTACCCCAGGTCCCACCTGCCTCATCATCTTACACTTGTCTGCCCCACTCAGCTTGCGGCCTGCTGACCATGAAAAGCACGTGAGTTTGTGCTGTCCAGACCATTCTCTTTCAGTTTTAGCATTTTCTGAGCGGGCAGAAGATACCCTTTGTGGTCAAGCGAAAGAGATTGAAACCAAGTAGGGAAACACCCCCAGGACGGGAAGCCATGAACGGTTCTAACCTCTCCAGGGTCCCTTGGAGGATCCTCAGGCCCAGAGAAATGGCAGCAGTCAGGGGGCAGAGATGAACAAGCTGAGATGGTCTGTCTTTGCCTCTCAGACAAAGAAAATCCCTCTCAGTGCAAAGCCTCCCTGGCTGCTTTGATGTCACTCTTCCAAGCGGCACCACTTCAGAAAAGAGAGGCAGGCAGGGGCAGCGAGCTGAGAACAAAGAAGCATTTCCTGGGCTGCTAATTATTCTCCTTCTGTGTAAATAATTATCTGGAAGGGGAGAGGGAAAAAAAAAAAAAAAAACCCAGCTCACAGCTAAAGAGCTGGAGAAGCTAAAGGAGGATGAAAGGCGGCTGGGGTTTGATGTGTCCCCGGGAACAATCCTTGAAGGGAAAAATGAGGCACAGAAAATCCCTCTTCCTGTGTTCTAAACTCCTAGCCCGGGCGTTCAAAGCCCCTGGCCTTGGTGCTGTAATTAAATCGTGGTTCCGGGAGCTGGTGTGTGGATAAGCTGACGGTTTCTGCGGGACTCCACTGGAGCCCTAGAGGGTGAGGCTCTGGGGTCAGCTGAGCCTGAGTTTGAGCTTGGCTCGGCTGCTGACTCTAAATGGGGTTTGAGGACAAGTTGCTTCTTCCCACCTTAGGGTCTGTGCAGAGGCCCATCTGAGGCTGAGTCTGGGAGAGCATCAGGAAGGCACGTTAGGGGCTGGCGAGACAGCTCAGGGGAGAAAAAGCAGCAGACTTGAACCAGGCTGGCGGTGAGGGGAAGCGCACAGACGCCCAATAGCAAAAGAAATTGAAGCTCTGGTCTTTTTTTTTTTTTTTTTCCTGAGTGCAAAGGGGCATTTGAGTTTCTCCCTGGAGGTGTAGGGAGAACAGGTGGTAACCAAGCCTCCCAGGCGGGCAAAGGAAGGGAACTGGGTGGGGGAGTCAGTACCCACTACCGGCTCATCTCTGCCTAGACAGTGAGGCCATTCACTGGCTGGGCATTCAGGGGCCTCCATGGAGGACCTTTAGAAGCATGAAACAGGACACCCCAATCACACAGTCATCCACAAAAGACTCTGTGCCGCCAGGGCTGTGTATATACCTGGAGGGCAGAGGAAGAAAACGTTGCATTCAGCTGTCTGTACACTCCGGAAGCAGGCACCCCGGGTAGATGACATCGTATCATCTTGTCCGCAGCCTGGGGGAGCCGGATCCCAGAGAGACTGCTCTGGAATCGCTACTTGGTGCCGGAGAACTGGAGCCCCTGGCTTTGTGAGGGGCAGGAGGAGTCCCTCTCCTCCCATCGGATCAGGAGAATGTGATACCTGCCGCGTTGGCACGCGCTGTGGAGTCTGGGAGTGGTGATCGTATGGCAGGGCTGTTCCAGCTGCTCCAGAGGAGACTCTGAGAGTCCCCATCATCAAGGGCAGTGAGAGACGACCAGGGCAAGTGTGGGCTGAGCACCGAGGATTACTGACGGAGATGCACAATTAGCCCAGGCCCCAGATGAGCCAGGAGGTGGATACAGAGCCAGTTTACTTCCCCTGTGTTGGGTCATTTAGGGGATAAGGTTACTAACCACACTTTATCCTTAACCCTAACCCTCACCTAACCTGAATCCTCACCCTAATCTCAGCTAAATTTGAATTTCAGAGTTAAAAAAAAAAAGCCACAATTTTTATCATGAGTATATCCCATCCAATATTTAGGATATACTTATACTAAAAAAAAATGCACTGTTTATCTGAAATTAAAATTGACCTGGGCATCTTTTATTTGCTAGATCTGGCAATCTTAGTTGGGAACTTGGTGGAAATGTAATACAGGGACGGGACTGAAGATTTGTGACCTTCAGGGTAAAATGTTTTGGTTTGCTTCAAAAACAAGGATGTTTCAGGAATACCCTGGCAGTCCAGTGGTTAGCACTCCATACTTCCGCTGCAAAGGGCATGGGGTCGACCCCTGGTTCCCCTGGCTGGGGAACTGAGATCCCCTATGCTGCCCAGTGAAGAAAAAAGATGCTTGACATAAAACCCCAACTTCCACCTTCTCTTGAGAAGTCGCAGGTCAGGCCACACCTCCCCCGGCCCCCAGTTTACCACCATCCTTACTCCCGCCTGCCTACCTGGCCCCAGTTTGCTGTTTTTGCTGGTCTTTACATCACTGGCGTTTAAGACCTAGACAGACCCTGGTTCGCCCACTGCAGTTGATTCACTCCCGAGTGAGAGCCTGGAGTCACGGAGCCAAGGTTCAGCTTTGGCAGGTGCACACTACTCTCCCGCCACCCGACCTTCCCCTTCCCATCTAGAAAGCAGAGATAAGTCCTGCCCTACCTCGCTCTGGAATGGGATAAAGGTGGGAAGAAAGCGTGAGCCCGAAAGTTCTCTGAGAGCGGAAGTGACTGATCACCCTTCACCCTGCCGTCAGATGATCTTCCCATCTCTCCATGGTTTCCCGCAAGATGTACTGTGAACTTCCGCCCACGGCCCGCAAGGCTCAGGGGTTGGCTCACCCACAGGGGTGGGATGTCTTCAAACCCATCTCCTCCTATTGCCTTCTGTGCAATGCTGCGGGCCCTGGACTTCCCAGGTCCTCAGACTCACCCTGGCTTCTTGCGCCTGGAGCGTGCTCCCTGCCCCTCTCAGCGATTGTGGGTTGATTTCCACCTCCTTCTCCCCACACTGTTAGGACGTGGCTGTCCCTGCTATCTGTCACTCCTCGCTGTCCTTCCCCGACACAATATTTCTCCTGCCCATCAAAGACTAGCCCTGAAAACAGACAATCAGACACCAGCCCTGGCTCCTTTGAACTAAGACAAGGGGTTACGGGAAGGTCCTGGGTCATGCAGACAGACCTCAGGGATCCTAAAAGCAGGAGTTGGAGGGTGGTCTCTCTTAAGACCTTGCCCTGTGTGACACGGTCCCAGCAACTTTCTATCTCTGCATGACTCTGATCAGACTTTAAATTCATGAGCAGCAGGCTGAGATTGGCCACAAGTGTGTGGCATCTGTGATTGGCAGCCTCACCCGAGAAGAGTCAGGGCAAGAAGGGTGTAGTTGGAGGGAGGAAGTTGTCCAAAAAGAAAGAGAAGATACGGTTACCTCAAGAAGCAAGGATGGGATGCCGGTAGACCAAGCCAACTGGTGTCCTGCACAGGCCTATATCATCATTATCTTTTGTTTTGTTGTGTTTTTTCCCCCTTTATGCCTCTCACTACCTACACTGCCAATCCCTTGATATCAGTGCCTGTGATTCCCCAGGACACACACAGCCTCGTTGTCCCAGAAACTTAATGGAAACTCCATAAGGATTCATAGAATGAAACAGGGTTTTTGCCGAAAAAGAGTAAACAGAACAGGCCTGAGGCTGTGGCCTTTAGAAAGGTCTGTTTGCCAGGCTGGTCTCCAAGCTGGCGTCTCGGAACTTGACTTTCAGAATGCTTCAACCTGGTAAGGTTGATTTTCTGGGTCTGGATTGTTTATACAGTGTGATTTATGGTTGCTTTCCTTCTAAGAGGATAATTCTGGATAATTCCTGGCAGAGAAATCTATGTGGCTAGCCCCCAATTAACGACTTAAGTTGTGAGTCTCAAACAGGCTACCCTGGACCTGTATTACAAACGTGTGGTTGCATTGTTGCTGCTGGAGGGAGAGAGCAGCCTGTGTGAGCCCCCGCCCCCCAGGAGGGAGAGAGCATAGGGCCTAGGCAGGGATTCCTCCCGCTCCTCCTCCCCTTACTGAGATGCCCACACATCCTGTGTCCCTGTTGGACATTAGCCATGGGGACAGTGAGGTGGTGAGTCCCGTGAGGGCACCCAGTGAATCACTGGGGGGTGTGGATGCTCTTAAGAACCCCCCAAAGCGGGACCAGACCTTTCAAGCAGGGTCCACAATTTACACGGCACTTTTACAACACCCTTGCATTCAACTTTTGAACTGTCAAGTGAGGGAGGTAATGCTCTTGCTTTAGAGATTAGGACCCTAAAGCTCAGAGAGGGGATGGGTTTTGGCCAAGGATGCAGAGCCAGTAAAGGGAGGGATGGTTGTGTGAACCTGTGTATGTGCCTGGCTCCACAGGCACACTAGAGCATCCTCCCCTACAGGTAGGAGGAGGGCTACCCCGCGACGATAACCTTCTAGTGCTCAGGACCACTTCACTCTGAGCCTCGAAAGGGGGATGATTCCTTTGGGCCCAGCCAGTGGGTGACTCACCTCCTCTTGTCAGTGGTAGAGTTGATACTTGCATCTGTGCCCGTTTGACTCTGGAGTCCCCGAGTTCGGAACCATTACCATTTCTTGGCCATGTGGCCTCCGGCATCCCACTCCCTTGCTCCAAGCGTCTAACCCTTCGTTCATAAAATAGCATTAACAGGCATCTAACTGATCATGAGAGGAATACAGGCACCCGCTCTAAAGTGCCTAGTAGAAAGCCATCAGTCGCTGCTTCCTCTCTCTTCCTCACGCCCCTGTGTGAGGCCCACCACTGTCTCTGCCTGTTTCCCCTCTATAAAATGACGGGGCCGATTTCAGGGCTGTCAGAGTCCTTCTGGGGCTGGCATCATATATCAAAGAATGAGCAGCCTTTTAAAATCCCACCAGCGCTGATCATAAGTGGCAGATCAAACCTACCTCCGCCACTTAGAAACATGGCTGTGTACATGTTGTGTACATGTTGTGCAAAGGCAGTGAGGCGGAAACATGCTCCAGCCTCTCCCAGACGGGGGTCCTGGAGGAAGACAGATCAGAGCGCCGGAACACTCCTTGTTTCACGAAGGCAAGGGCAGAGGGGAAAGGGAGAGCAGAGGATTTACACATGGGGTTGGATTCTCTACAGCCAGGGTCATCAGTGCGTTCTTACAGAGCTCAGTGGATCGTTTTTGTAGAGCTTGGTGGACAAAAGTGAAGAATGCCTCATCGGGAGGCGATAGGGAGTGGTGGGGACTGTGGCAAACTTCAGACCCCATGCCGAGCCTTGGAGAGGGAGCCTCCCAGCTCCAACTGTTTCTGCCAGATGGGAAGGCAGCAATGGTACTGCCAGATGGTCTCTCTCTCTTTTTTAAGAGAAGCCAGAATTTAAAGTAAAATATTTCCATTTTTTAAGTGTTAGCTTGAATGTTCCTGAAGATCTCTGTGAGTGCATTAGAACTCTACATGTGGCTGAACTGGCCCGTAGTCTATTTGTTTGCAATTTCTGAGCAGACCTCATTTACAGCATCTTTGTCACTAAATCCTGAAGAATTTGTGACCATGGTTTGCCCCTGCATCTTCTAAGATGGTCATTTCCAGAGGCATGAGAAGATGATTTTGAAGAAAAGCCAGCATCATTGAAGTTTTAATTATTATTCCCCCCAAATCCAGGGTCTTTTCATCGCCTTTTACTTCTGTTCAGGCGTGTCCCTCCTCAAAATAACAGCTGCCTGGACAATTCCTATTGAGCCTTCAAAACCCAACTTAAATGCCCACTCCTATGTGAAGCCTTTACTGATTATCACCCTCTTTTCCCAAGGATTTTAATTCCTTGCCGCAACTGTGCATCCCCACCACTCTCATCTCATGTATTAATGAGGGCCTCTTCATTAAGGGACTACTTGCAGTGGAATATGCGTTACAGTGGGCAGGGTTTCTGGAAACCCACTAGAAATAGGGCAACACTGGGCTAACAACGCTGGGGAACGGTCACCCCTGAGCTCTGAAGCTGCAAAGGAAGGAGCGGGCCCAGCACTCACAGTGGACAGAACGATATAGGGTTCCCTGAGAGTCTTAGCTCCTAGGGACGCTATCGGGGAAGCCTGGAGAACAAACCCCCAGCCTCGCTTTCCTCCTGCGGTCCCGTGTCTTGTTGGAGCCTTCTGTTGGCAGAACACAGCTGGCAGCAGAGACAAGGGGGCCTGCTGATGTAGTCCATAAGGGCTGGCTCTGGAGGCAGAGCGGGCTGAAGTGTAGGGGGCAAGCAGAAGATGCCCGGCTCCCGCCCTCCTTGCGTGGGCCTCTCCATGGCTCTGTGTTTCTGGTCCCCCAGAGACCAGAGACTGCCAGCGGACAATCATAGCTGCAGTCCCCAACGCCGGCACACGGTAGGTGAAACGAGCTCTAGAAATCACTTAGCGCATCATATAGCACCTGGGGAAGCATGGGTAGTGATGAAGGGTTATCTTTAGATTGTGCATAGGTGCCAGGTAATCATAAATTATTTTACCAGCTGTTATGTGATGCACAAAGTGAAATCTACTTTATCGGCACCTACTGTGTGAGGTATCACCTCTGACCTCCAGGAACTCGTAGCTTAAACTGGCAACATTTGGACCATGGAAATTAGCATCCATTCCAAAATTTCCCTGTCTGGATGCCAAAGGACACTGGTTTTGCTACGATGCTCAAAGATGTTATCTCAGAAAAGCCCATTATCAAGTATAAGGGCCTATGGATTAAGCAAATATCTTTCCTGCAGGACTTGTCTGAGCCTTTAACATACCCCCGTGGGACGTGAGTCTCCTGAAGAGCATCATAGCAGGAAACTTTGCCCAGAATTATTTGGTCACCGGATCTTTTTCCCCAAGGAGCATCTCGTAAATCCGTTTTGTTGAAATATACTCTGGAAAACGTGGATCTTCTTGAACCGGTTCATTTTACAGATGGGAAAACCGAGGCTCCGAAGCAGCCGTCACCCACCAGTCTCGCGGGGAGCACAGTTTGCATAAGGAGGCATCCTTGTCGCCTTCTTTCTCCACAGTATGGTCAGCTCTTTCTTGGTGGGAGTCTCCCCCAAACTGGGACTGGGAATTGGATGGGAAGTAGTAGGTGGGTCCTTTTTGCTGAACAGCCAGTGGGCCTCTGGCTGTGGCTGTCATGGAACCCTGGGCCCCTGACTGATGGGTCTGACCCGTTGTGAGACATCGTTGCCATGAAGAAGCTCGCGGGGTCGTGGGAGAGAGGAGACGACAGTGGGTGAGGGGTGGAGAGGCTGGTTGAGCACCGCTGTCCCGTGGGCGACCTTTCCCTGCCTCTCGTGGCTGAGTCCCCCAACCATCAGCACCAGGCAGGGACCCCCGTTCTCGACAGGACAGACAGAGTGGGTTTAAAAGACAGCAAGCCTGACAACAGCTCTCTGATGCCAGAAGCTCTCTAGTGGCTTCTTTGTGCTTCAAGACAGTCTATTTTTTTCTCTCTTTTTAAAGTTTTATTTTGTACTGGAGTATAATTGATTTGGAATCTCGTGTTAATTTCAGGTGTACAGCAAAGTGATTCAGTTATACACATCCAGGGATCTATTCCTTTGCAAATCCTTTTCCCTTTTAGGTTAAGACAGTATTTCTTTTTGTTCATAATGGCAATTTTTATTTTAGAAATAGTGCATAATGAAGGAAGAAAAGACCAAATGGAGAAAGAAAAATAAGACAATATTTCTTCTCAGAGATCTTACCTTTCTCTTTGGCCTCATCGGGTGGCACCGACTGCCTCCTTGACCCTCCCCATCGCACTCACTGCATTCCAGCCAGTATACACAGAATCGAGCTCCCCAGGCTCACCGCTCGGCTGCCCACGCACTCCGCCTTGTTCTGTTTTACCGAGGGCTCTCTCACCATCTGATTCCTCGGCCAGCTTCAGCTACAAGAGATGGGGTGGTGGCTGGTGAATGCATGGGGACCAAACCCGGCTTTGTCACTTCTTAGCTGTGCCGTTTTGGGAAAATGACCTAGTCTCTCTGAGCCTCAGCTTTCTTATCCCTAAGAGGAGAATAATAATACTCCTTGCCTCGAAAAGTATTTTAAGCATTAAATGGAATAATAGGCAGGAGGACTTCCCTGGTGGCTCAGAGATTAAAGTGTCTGGCTGGAATGCTGGAGACCCAGGTTCAATCCCTGGGTCGGGAAGATCCCCTGGAGAAGGGAATGGCAACCCACTCCAGTACTCTTGCTTGGAGAATCCCATGGAGGGAAGAGCCTGGTTGGCTACAGTCCATGGGTTCGCAAAGAGTCGGACACGACTGAGCGACTTCACTTTCACATGTCACATGGTAGGTACTCAAAAAGTGGTGGTTATGATTATTCTCCCTTCAAATTTCGATTTAGAGGCCAATCCTCTGGGAAAGCTCTGATTTTCCCCAACACATATACACAGACACACACACAGTCCTTCTTCCATCTCCCTAAGGTGCCTATACTTTCTCCAGCTCTGCATTTATCTCATGGTAAAGCAATTATCTGGGCTTCTCTGGGGGCTCAGTGGTGAACACGCCTGCCAATGCAAGAGACAGGGGCTCGATCCTGGGTCAGGAAGATCCCTGGAGAAGGGAATGGCAACCCACTCCAGTACTCTTGCCTGGGAAATCCCATGGACAGAGGAGCCTGGTGGGCTACCGTCCATGGGGTCGCAAAGAGTCAGACACGACTTAGCAACTAAACAACAGCAAAGCAATTGTCCGCTTACCTTACCATCCCTCTGCCTCCTGCAATCATCAGCTCCAGGCAGGCAGGAACCGGACCTTGTTGCATTCCCCAGCACCTAGGACAATGCTGGACTCAGAGTCAATACATCTGACCCAGCCAAAACCATTTCTATTTCTTACTTCTGTGTTGGAGGGGAAAGAGCCAGTGTCGGAGCAGGTGCTGAGTACCAGACTCCGGGAGAAGATAATAGCATTTGCCCAAAGTCACCCAGCTGGTCAATGACAAAAGCAGAACTGACTCAAGACTCACAAGTCTTGTCTGGGACATTTTCCGTTTCTACTGAGGCCATCCAGAAGGATCCCAGCTCCCACGACTCCTGAAAACTCGAGATTGGAATGCTCCCTCTAATTTTTGAAAGGTATAAGGAAACGTTTACTTTGTGTTTTGTGTGTTTTTGGCTCAAAACCCCGAGCAAGCATTCTGTTTCCTGAAAGACACTGGGTCCATGTCCTTTTCAGCATAGCAGCAAAGGTCGCCTTGCTGAATCGTGGTCACTGATGACTTCTTTTAAAGAGAATGAGCAGGGGAATGCGCTGCCAAGTAAAACGACTCCCTGAGGAAACAGGGGTGGGATCCGGGAGAGTACCCGGGCTCAGATTTCCCCCAAGTGAGATGCGGCTGTCTCTGGCTTCCGCTGTGAATTGTTGTCTTTCAGGCAGCCCAGCCCGGGACTGGGTCCAAGGGATGGCCTTGGCTCTGTCCAAGGCAAGTGTCCTTTGTTCTCTTAGGTTCCACCCTTCCCTGGGAGCAGCTGCAGGGGCTTCTGAATGGGTGACCTCATTTTAGCACAGAGATTATTCATGGCACTTAGAACAGCAGAGTGGGCTTAGAGATCGATCCTGGCCATCTCTTTACCTGTAGGAAAACTAAGGCTGGGAGATAGAGAGTAATTGGAAAGGTGTTACTCAGTGGCAGATCTTGAATCTGTCCACCTTCCTATGGCACCTGGACATTCTTGCTAGCTATTTCTGGATATGATGAGATGGTCAGATTGCAATGGATTTGAAATAGCCACACAAAACGTGGCAGCGTTCCCACTTAGCAATGGTAGGTTCCCTTGTGAAACCCTTCAGTGGCCTACGATGCAAAAATTAGAACATGGAAGATAAGTATGTTAGCTAAGGTTTGTTGCCTAGCTACCAGAAACCTTCCCAAATGCTTTCTGTTCGTGGCCTTGCTCACCATTCCCAGTGACCCAGAGGGGAGGCATCACCCTTTTACAGATGAATGAACTGGTCATGAGAGAGGCTGAGAGACTTGCCCAGGGTCACACAGCTGAGATGCGACAGAACCAGAACATGATCCTGATTGCATGACATGTTTTTCTGACACCACAGCTCATGCACCTAAATGTTAGGCTATCCTGCCTCTTGTTCTGCAGACACTGGGTGGAGACCAGTCTGTGCAAGGCACTGGGCTAGATGTGAAAGAGTCACGGATGATCGACACACAGCTCCTGTCCTCGAGGAGCTTACCTTCATGTAGGAAGGAAGGACAGAACCAGATAATTATTTCTTAGTAATTAGTTGTGATCAGAGCTAACATGGGGGCTAAATGTTCCCTTGTGTTGGCTGACTTTTTTTCAAAGTGCTTACAGCATTCTATCTCTGCTCTTACTTGGACCCATCAAAAAAAAACCAACATAGGTATTATCTGCCTTTGACAGCTGTGGATGCTGAAGCCAAGAAAGGACTGGTTTGGATAACAGACCAAGTTGGTGTCCTGCCCAAGTCCACAGTATCCAGCTCAGGCTCATTCTCCACTAGACAATAGGGAACCTCCAAATAGGCTCCTGGTGGCCAGAATTAATTCAAATGCTGAGGATTAGGAAAAGCTTCAGTGGAGAGAAATTACTCCATTTATACTGTTCATTTGTGGGTCCTCCTTAGTTTTAAAGAAGGATATTTAAGATTACGTGTCTGACATCAGTAGAAGTGTGGTCACGTCATCAGTGGTCCTTATTGTGGTCCTATGGCTTGTCACAGTTGGGACCTGTCCTCAGTCCTCACTTCTCGGCCCAGACATAAAGCTTTTGGAGTTGTAATCCTAGCGGCCTAACCCATGAGTCTGCCAAAGTGCTCTGTAATTTCTACTTTCTCTCTCTCTCTTATCTCCTTCCCAGTCCCTCTCACACACAGACCTGTTTTCTGAATAATGAAAGATACAGAACAATCTGCAGCCTCAGTCTCACTGCTAATTCTTGTGGAAATGAGTTTTCACCTTAATGAACTGTTCAGGAACTGGACACACGCCTCCTACTGTGATCAGAGCAAAGAATTAGTCCTGAAGATAAACAATGAGAGTGTGGGGTGGCGGGAATGACTTGTGGAACTATAAGTGAATAAGAAAGCCTCCAGACTTCCACTGAATGTGCTGTTTAACTCACTGCAAGACTGAGGGCAGTCATGCTAGAATGAAGTGGGCGGAATGTTGCTCTGACAGAGGTGCTCACCTCTTAAAAATTCCTGTCACTGTCCAAGGTCCTGACTGAGCTGTCATGGCATCCAGATAGTTGGCCATTTCCAAGGACGTCTCTGTTTGAGGTTGCTCATGGAGCATTGTCCTGATCTGAGAGTACATGTAAGGGGCCATGGTTGAAAACCTGTAAGAAGACAAAGATCAAGGTTGCAAACCTATTACTGATTCTGGTTCAGTTCAGTTCAGTCGCTCAGTCGTGTCCGACTCTTTGCAGCCCCAAGGACTGCAGCACGCCAGGCTTCCCTGTCCATCACCAACTCCCAGAGTTTACTCAAACTCATGTCCATTGAGTCGGTGATGCCATCCAACCATCTCATCCTCTGTCGTCCCCTTCTCCTCCTGCCCTCAATTTTTCCCAGCATCAGGGTCTTTTCAAATGATTCGGTTCTTCGCATCAGGTGGCCAAAGTATTGGAGTTTCAGCTTCAGCATCAGTCCTTCCAATGAACACCCAGGACTGATTTCCTTTAGGATTGACTGGTTGGATCTCCTTGCAGTCCAAGGGACTCAAGAGTCTTCTCTAACATCACAGTTCAAAAGCATCATTCTTCAGCACTCAGCTTTCTTTATAGTCCAACTCTCACATCCATACATGACTACTGGAAAAACCATAGCTTTGACTAGATGGACCTTTGTTAATAATGTCTCTGCTTTTTAATATGCTGTCTAGGTTGATCATAACTTTCCTTCCAAGGAGTAAGCGCCTTTTAATTTCAAGGCTGCAGTCACCATCTGCAGTGATTTTGGAGCCCCAAAAAATAAAGTCTGTCACTGTTTCCAGTGTTTCCCCATCTACTTGCCATAAAGTGATAGGGCCAGATGCCATGATTAGTTTTCTGAATGTTGAGTTTTAAGCCAATTTTTTCACTCTCTTCTTTCACTTTCATCAAGATGTCAGGCAATTCTCTCAACCTCTCAGATCTCTAACCTGTGGAGGAAAATGCTTGTGCTGGCCACTTCACAGAGATATTCAAAAGATTTAGTATCATTCAGTGTATTTCAGAGTCTGATTTTGTGCCCTGAAAATATGATGATGATGACAATAGTGATGATAATTATATTAAATTTGCAATAAAATTGAAGATATGCCACAGACATTGTGCTAATTTACGTATATGGATTCTTCTAATTGTCATAAGATTCCCTCATATTATTAGACTGTATTATGCTCATTTTGTAGATGAGGAACCCACAACACAGAGGGTTTAAGTCATTTATCCCAGCTCACGCAGCTAAATGGAGTGGAAACTAAGACACATGGAAAATACATCTTACTGTGAAGGAAAGAATAAGGTGTGGGTATGGATTGTGCACTCCCTTGAGATCCTCAGAACTTTGCAGGATGGAGTCTGGACTTCCATTCCCTCAGAAGGGAAATTTCACAGCTATCCCCAAGACCAGCTTCCACTGGACAAAAAGAAATGGTTCTCAAACACTGGTGGTCCATCCGAAACAGTGGTTCCAGTCTGTCACCACTGTGCCTTGAAACCTCAGTGGCAGCGTCCCCATCGCTTGTAGGACCTGCCCAAGCACTTGAGCTTGGCGTCAAAGCCCACTCACCATCAGGCTGTCCCGTCTCGCTGTTCCCTTTCTCCCACAGCCAACACTCAGACCACCCCACACTTCTGCCTGTTCTCTGAGTAGGTCAGGACTTGCCGGCCTCAAAGTCTTGACTTGTTGGGGGAAAGCGCCCTCCCTCATCTAACAGGATAACTTCTATTCAGTCTTTAAGACCCTACTTAAATGTTTCCTCCTCAGGAAGCCTTGCCTGATTTCCCTTTCCCCTCTTTGCTTCTGGGTCACTTGTACTTTATCCTATAAGATCTAAGGTAGACTTTAACTATTGTCAGGGATGTCCGTCTTTTCTCCCTGCTATCAGTGCTATTTCAAGGTCAGTGTTGGCTCATTTTCATCTCTCGATCCACAAAACTTAACTCAGGGCTTGCCATTTACATTGTGGATGTGAAAGGATGAATGCAGCTTCTCCCAGAAGAAAGAGAACGGAGGCTTCAGAGCTAATTCCCCCAAGGGAATAAAAAGGCTAAAAATAGCCCTGTAGATTCAAAGTTAAAAGTCTGTGCTCAGCAGTTAAAGTCTAAGCACAGAACAGCAGAAAAAGCTAGAGCTTAAAAGTCAGGTGGTTTCAGGATTGCAGCCTTTCTCTACATGTCCCTGCTCTAACCTGGAAAAGTCCCTTCTTTTCCCTAACTGCAGTTTCCTCATCTAGAAAACTAAAAGGATTTTATTCTACATGGTGGTATCACTACAGAGGTTAAATAAGAAGATGGAAATAACCCGTTTCCATCAACAGAATGAATATAATGGAATATTATGCAGCCATGAAAATGAATCAACTGTAGCTACATGAATTAATTGGGCTTCCCTGATGGCTCTGATGGTAAAGAATCCACCTGTGATGTGGGAGACACAGATTCAATCCCTGGGTCAGGAAGATCCCCTGGAAAAAGGAATGGCTACACATTCCAGTATTCTTGCCTGGAGAATCCCAAGGAGAGGAGCCTGGTGGGCTGCAGTCCGTGGGGTTGCAAAAGTCAGACATAACTGAGCGATTCACACTTGCACTTTAACTCCACATGAATTAATGTCTGTGAAACACAGAAAGTTAGTATGGAGCCAGACAAATAAATCCCACAAAAATCTGTAGCACACAAGACCATGTATATAAAGTTCAAAACCCAGCAAAATGAAACACTGTCGAGAGACAGGATAGCTCATTATGGACTTTGGGGCCAACAGCAGGTTCCGGAGCAGATGCTCCCTTCTCTCAGCTGCATGGCCCTCGTGAAGTAATGCACCTCTCTACATCTACAGAATGAGAAGGACGGCACCGGCCCCCACCTCAAACCGGCCTTGTGAAGATAAAAGGAATTAATGTATATCAAGTGCTTAGAAGGGCGCCTACCGCACAGCAAGCGCCCACAAACGGAGCTCCTATTGTATTTTTGTCTTCGCCATTACCACTGTCTCTATCATCATTTAGGAACATGCACAGGATGGCGAAACAACACAGAAAGTGAAGAAACGATTAACACGAAATTCAGAGCACTGGTTTCTTTCAGGAGCTGCTAAATTATTAATCCTGCTCCGTTTCATGAGCCAAGTGGTAAGGCCACAGCGATCCACACAGTTAGTGCTCTTTAATTGTGTATATAAATTCTCACTGTTTGGTGTGTACGGTATGTTTAACAATGAGAAGGTTTTAAAGACTAAACGAAATTAATTATTGAAGAGGATCAGCACCTTTCTCCTCCTGCTCCCAGCTGAAATCTGGCCTTTCGTGTGGGCCTCTGGGTGATGTATTTGCCTTCACCAAGGAAGCCTCAACCTTTTGGAAAGGAACTGATCTGTTCCGCAGCTTCCCCCATCCATCATCCCCCAAGCAGTGTGTTTTACATTCATCTGCAGATGAAGATAAAAGGGTGGTGCATTGCCCTCTTCAAGATTGCTGGCAGGATAAGCGTGAAGAGGAAGGCTTTCATATCTTACCCTGTGCTTTGCAGCACTCACTCTTCAGCACAGAACTGAAGAATTTGGCCTGCTTCTAAAGTTGCTATTTGAGAAGCAAAAATGCCCGAGGAAGAACAGAAGATTCTAAGCCCTGGGAAAAGCAACATCTCCAGGTGAAGATTTTAGCACCGATGATCACATCATGTGAGCAGTCTGATCTTTCAGGGGTTCACCCAGCAGGCTTGGTGGCTGTGTGTCCACCACGGCTTTTGAATTCAAAAGCTTTATAAAAATAACAACGGCAATAGTCAATTAAGTCCGTGCTGAGCACCAGGCTCTCAGCCAAGCATCCTGTGTGCGTGATTTCCTGTAATCCCCACAACAGCTTTCTGGGGAATGCACGTCTATCCCTGTCTTATAATTATACAGAGGGCCAAGGAGGTGAAGCCACTTGCTCAAGGTCATACGGTGAATGGGGGCAAACAAATTCATCTCCTTTATACTCAGGGTCTCCTTGATTGCTGCACACTTCTGAGAGAGAAGGGGCATTCCTATAACTGTTTGACAAATAAGTCAACTGAGTCCCAGAAAGATGAACTGTCCAGCCCAACATAATGCAGTTAGGAAGAAACAGGATTCCATCTGAGCCCCATCTGACTCCTGAATGGAAAGGCTTGACCCACTGCCCACCCTGCCTTCCTTCTCCATAAATAGCAAAGATGACTTTCTTATGAGCACAAATGCCAGTCTACAACACACTCAAAGAGTCAGTGGGGGAAAATCACTGCCTTCCACGTAGGGTTTGGGCAGAATTGCCTTGAATGTCCTGGACCACAAAAAGGATGGAATCAGAGCCATAGGGGACAGAAAGATATCAGAGGGTATGAAATTGAGTCTGAAAGGGCAGTGAGAAGGCAGTTTGCAGCTGCAGAAGTGAGGAAGGTCACAGGCATCTCTGACGAAATTGTGTGCAGGAAAGACGTGACAGAGAGGCAGGGGCAACAGAATGGATGAAGCAAGAGCAGTCATGAGATGCTGTAGACATGAAATCTTGGGACGAGAAGGGTGCCTTAGCATCCAAATGGTGGGTGCTGTAAGGTGGCCGTGGGTCCCAGTTGGTCCCCCCATTTTTGCTATCCATCCATCCATCATCTGTCTACCCATCCATTCATATTCATCCATCCATCTGTCCACCCATCCATCCACCCATCCATCCATCCATCCATCCATCATCTGCCTACCATCCATTCATATTCATCCATCCATTTGTCTACCCATCCATCCATCCATCTTTCCATCCATTTGTCCATCCATCCACCCATCCATCCATCATCTGTCTACCCATCCATTCATATTCATCCATCCATTTGTCTACCCATCCATCCATCTTTCCATCCATTTGTCCATCCATCCACCCATCCATCCATCATCTGTCTACCCATCCATTTATATTCATCCATCCATTTGTCCATCCATCCATCCATCTGTCTTTTTGTCCATTTATCTACCCATCCATCCATCCATCCATCTTTCCATCCATTTGTCCACCCATCCACCCATCTATCCATCCATCATCTGTCTACACATCCATTCATATTCATCCATCCATTTGTCCATCCATCCATCCTTCTGTCTTTCCATCCATTTATCTACCCATCCATCCATCTGTCTTTCCATCCATTTGTCCATCCATCCATCATCTGTCTACCCATCCTCATATTCATCCATCCATCCGTCTACCCATCCATCCATCCATCATCTGTCTACCCATCCATCTGTCCATCATCTGTCTACTCATCCATCCATCATCTATCTACCCATCCGTTCATATTCATCCATCCATTTGTCTACCCATCCATCCGTCCGTCTTTCCGTCCATTTATCTATCCATCCATCCATCCATCTTTCCATCCATTTGTCCATCCATCCACCCATTCATCCATCCATCCATAATCTGTCTACCCATCCATTCATATTCATCCGTCCATTTGTCCATCCATCCATCCATCCACCCCAACACCATGCATCTACCTCTTAATTCATCCATCCATCCACCTATCCATCCCCTCCGAAAGTGAGCTCCTTATGAGTAGGAACGTCACTTGTCCCGCTCACCACTGTATCCTCAGCATCTGGAAGGGTTCCTAGCGCAGAGTAGGCATTTAATAGCAGGCATTAATTACTACTTGTTGAGTAAATGAATAAACCCTTCCATTGGGCTAACATTTGCTGATTGCCCACCAGCCACCCTGAGGAGAGCTGATTTTCCCCTTGGAGCTGATATTCTAGTGGGAAGAAATAGACAGTAAAGAAAGCAAATTGATAAATATATATCACATCATATAAATTCAACTGGCCAAGTAGTGTGTTTCAGTGTGATTTCCCCTAAAAGAAGTCTGAGTAGGGGATTCAAGGGGAGGTCATGTATTTAGGAGGTAGTCCTCGAATGTACCATCGAGGAAAGGGAAAATTGAGATAAGGAAGGGAAGAAACCCAATAAATAACATGTTCATGAGTAAGTTTTGCTGCGAGCAACTGGGATTCAGTCCTGCAAAGAACACTGTTCATATTTGCCCACTCAGAGGCAAGGTATCTGGAATATCTTCCACCAAGTCCTACCTCTCGTGGCAGGGTATGGATGGGTGGGCATGTGTGGATGAAGGCAGTATTTTGTTAGATAGTCAGGGACGATCTCTCCGATAAAGTAAGCTTTCAGAAGAGACCGAAGGAAGTGAAAGAGTGAGCTGTGCATGTGTCTTGGGAAAGAACAACCCAGGAAGCAGTAAGTCACATACAAAGGCCCTGGGTCTGGGCTGGGCTGTGCCCGGATGTGCAAGGAAAGTAAGAAGGTTCTGTGCTGGGGTGGAGTGGCCAAGGACGGGAGCCGTGGAGGAGGCCAGATCACGCAGGAGCTTTGTAGTCGCTGGTAAGAATTTCCACTTTGACTCCAAGTGAGATAGGAAATCACTGGAGACTTTTGAGGGCAGAAGTCAGGATTAGCTTTTGTTTTAAAAGGCTGCTTCTGGCTGCCATGTGAAGAGTAAGTACAGGGGCAGGGAGGACCATGGCAAGGCTGCTGCAATACTGCAGCTACTGTATCTGAACGTTGCTAAAAATCTCAAAGTTCTCCCAAGGGAAGAATATTTCACTATTTCAGGTGATGAATGGTAGCCCATCTTATTGTGGTAATCATTCCATGTATATCTCAAATCATTATGCTGTGCACATTAACCTTACACAATGCTGTGTCAATGATACCTCAGTAAAAATGAGGACAAGATAATCCAGGGTATATATCATGATGGCTTGGGTCACGATAATGACAGTGGAGGTTTTAAGAAGCCATCGGACTCTAGATTATTCAGAAGGTCGGTATTTCCTGACAGATGATATGTGGGGGGTGAGGAAAAGGAAGCAATGAAATTGACTCCCAGCAGCTGGAAGGACAGAGGTGTCATCTGTGTGATGTTGGGAAGATAGCGTGGCCGCCTCAGGTTGAACGCCTGTTAGACACCCAGGATGTCCTCCGCAGGATTGTCTGGGCTTGGAGGCACAGAGGCTGGGGATGTGTGCTTGACGTGGGGAGTTGGCAGAGGACAGCTTGTATGTGAAGCCCAGAGGTTGGATGAGATTCTGCAGAAGAGAATCCCGAGGCCCGAGATGCCCCACTGGACAGGCAGTGAAGAGGAGCTTGGAAAGAGGTGGGAAGGATGAGATGGGAAGGAGAAGCCAGGGAGGAGGCTGGAAAACCAGGAGCACGTGTGTCCCAGAATCCAAGTCAAGAATGTGTTTCTAGACAAGGGAACAGCCAACGGTAGCAAGTGTCACTGACAGCCCCAAGAAGACAAATGTTAAAGCTGCCCTTGGACGTGGCAAAATGGAGCTCAGCAGTGACCTTGCTCGGGCCAGCTTCAGGGCAGCCTGATTGGACTGGACTCAGGGGAGAATGGGAGAAGAATTAGAGCAGTATGGACAACTCTTTTGAGTAATTTTGTGTGTGTGTGTAAAAGAAACAACAGATGTGGCTGGAGTGGGATGAGGAGTCGAGGGAAGTTTCTTTTTTGTTATTTTTGTTTGTTTGAGCTGTTAGAGCAAGTTTGCTCACTGATGGGAATGACCCCGTAGAAACAGAAAAACTGATGATGATGATCCCAGAGAGAAAGGGAACAGCTGCTGGGGTGAAGTGTTCACACAGGTACAAAGAGGGGGAATGCAGGGCGCCGGGGCAGGGGCTGCAGCTCAGACAGGCCTCCCTGGGCACAGGATGGGAGAAGAAGCCCAGGTTCACCTGGAGAAGCTTGGCAGGTGTGGAGCACAGCGCCAGGGGACCACTTCCTGCTGATGCCAGGGAAGGGATGCGAGGTTTTTAGCTGCAACTGAGGGGGAAGCTGCAGGGCTGGAGACAGAGCTGGGAAAGTTGTGCGGCAGCCAGGATCAAGGAAATGCCGAAGGGACGGCGAATCAGCAGCAGGAATTTAAAGTGGAAATATGGCAGCAGCCATGTGGGCCTGTGCAGCAACAGGTATGGGAAAGTCAGGATGCGTGGAGTTTTGTTTTTTTCTTCTTCTTTATTTTGGGCTGTGCTGGGTCTCCCCTGTTGTGCAGGCTTTCTCTAGCTGTGGTGAGCAGGGCACAGGCTTCTCACGGCAGTGGTTTCTCTTGTTGTGGAGCTCGGGCTCTAGGGCGAGCAGGCTTCAGTATTTTCATCATGTGGGCTTAGAAGCTGTGGCTCCCAGGCTCTAGAGCACAGGGCTGAATAGTTGTGGTGCGTGGGCTTAGTTGCTCTGCAGTGCATGAGATCTCCCTGGATCAGGGATCGAACCCGAGTCTCCTGCATTGGCAGGTGGATTCTTTACCACTGAGCCACCAGGGAAGCCCCAGGACCCATCTTTAACCTGGGCTAAGGCTTGGCCAGGTGAGCGGGAAGGAGGTGGAAGGTTGACAACAAGAAACTTGAATGCAAAGAAGTGATTACAACAATGGGCCATCTCTCTCTCTCTCTGATACAAATACACATTTACACACCAAGATACCTTGAGGGGATGTAGGAGTAGGTCTTTGTAATTTCCAGAAACACCATAGAGCTGTCAGCTGTGTGAGAGCCCCCTCACTGTGAAGTGAGCTACACTGTGATCGTAAAGTGACTGCTGTATCTGTTCTGGATCACTGTATCATATTTTCCCCATCAAACCAGAGAACAACTGTGAGCATCAGAGAAGGAGGAAGCAAGAACAGCCATGACAAAACCAGAAGTGTGTGCTGAGGTTGATCTCCATTCATCCAATCCCATGTACCTTTAAAACAAAGCGCCCAGGACTCCAGGGGTCATGAATGACTCTCTCTCTCTCTCTCCTCCTGCCCTGGAAAGACATAAATCTCAAGTGGGGCCATGCAGGGCAAGCAGGCTCTCACTGGCATCTAATTCAAGTCCAGGAAAATTGCTGGGGACTGGCAACAGGCAGGGAGCTTAATCCATCAGGGAGGTGGGGATGGCACAGACAATGGCGATCAGTACAGGTGGGAGCTTCGATCTTATTGGAAAGGACTCCTAATTATGTGATCCAACCCCTAGATAAAGGATTTTTTTTTTTTTAAGCACAAATAGCTTTTTCTGTGATAGTTTTCTTTTCTCAGGAGTCCCTGGGCAGAGAGCCAGAGGACAAAAGAAGGTGTCCCAGTGACCGAGCGATGCTGAGCCCTGCCTTTTCAGTAAGGCATAGCAGCCTGGGTTTCGGGGCTCATAACTACCCAGGACATGGGGACTGGGGCTGTAGGGGAGGGTGGGATATGAGCCAAGTGTTGTTCCTCCTGGGCCCAGCAGCAATCTCTCATCAATGGCTGTCGATTTACAACAGCCCTGTGCCAGGAAAGATGTTGTGGCTCAGTGGGAAAGACTGGGGGTTGATTAGCAATGTCTGCCCTGAGCGTGGAAGTGGAGAGCAGTGATCATGTGTCAGCCATCTGTGACCCAGGGTGTTTTGTGGAAAACCTGTCAGTCCAGCAAGATGGGAGTGTGGCTCTAAGGTAATCGTGCAGCATGTCAGGTCCGTAGACTCTTGCCAGAGGAGAAATCTCAATCTCGCTTCCACCACTTTATTACTCATATGACCTGGGGCAAATGACTACATCTCTTGGAACTTCTTTTTCTTTCTTTTCTTGGTCTGCACAATGGCAAGAATAATGACCTCATTGATGGATCTGAGGAGAAAAAGACTATTTAAAGCCCTTTGTGAATTTCTATACAGGCACGAGGTGTTGTTAATATGGTTATAGTGATTTCTGTTGTTTCTAGTATTAGTTTTTAGTGTCTTGTCAACTATGGAGCAAGGACTCTGCTTGATGCCTTTCTGTATGTATTCTTGTTTATTTCTCATAATGACTCTGCAAGTTAGATATTCATCACCGTCTCCATTTCACAGAGCAGGAAGCTGAGTCTCACAGAGGGGAGGTGACCACTCTGGCAGCGTGGATGGATCCAGGTTCTGAACCAAGCTGCAGAGACCTCTCAGCCAATGGTTTCCATCTCCATTCTGTTGATCTCTTGGCACCAACCAGTCTAGGAGCCCAACTTCCTGGGTCCTGTGTCCCAGTTCCTTTGACGACTCCCCGTGTGTCCTGAGGATGCTATACCCGCACCTGGAATTCAATCTCCACATCCTAGAAAGAGACAGTGTAGACCCATGGCTTCCAGACTGTGTTCCTTGGAGCTTCAGAGGTCTGGAGTGTTTCCCTCAAAGGCTGAGGGATGCTAAGCCTGGCAGTGATGGAGATCCGCTTTCTTTCCCATGTCAGGGTTCCAAGCATGCTTAAACTTGAAGAGGAATCCCGCTGCTTAGAAGAAGTTTGGAAACCATCTCTTTAAATGATGGTGATTATCATTTATTCAACCTCACTATTATACGCCAAGCCTTTCACATACGCTATTCCCAGCCCTCAGTAATGAAACTTACGGCAGGCCTTATTACGCACATTTCTAAGAAGAGGAAACTGAGGTTCAGAGAGGCTCAGTCTCTGACTCCAGGTCACCTCCGTAGTGGCACCACATCAGGGGTCCCAATTTAGATGTGTCTTTTTTTTTTAATAATTTTATTTATTTTGGCTGTGCTGGGTCTTTGTCGCTGTGTGGACTTTTCTCTAGTTGCAGCAAGCGGGGGCTGCTCTCCAGCTGTCGTGCACGGGATTCCCGTGGCGCTGGCTTCTCTTGTTGCTGAGCACGCGCTCTAGGCTCGTTTGCTCAGTAGGTGGAGCTCCTGGGCTCTAGAGCGCAGGGTCTGTAGCTGTAGCACATGCGCTTTGTTGCCCTGCAGCACGTGGGATCTTCCCGGACCAGGGATCGAACCCCTGTCTCCTACATCGGCAGGCCGATTTTTTATCACCGAGCCACTAGGGGAGCTTAGACCTGTCTGATTCTGAAGCTGGTGGCTAAACCTTCAGGCAGCCGGACCAGATCGCTCAATGGAGGCAGTTTGTAATGAGTTCATCGTTATTGTCAGAGAAGACATTTTCAGAGAGTAACAGCCCAGGCGATGGTGGCAAGGTCAGCTGAGCGGGTATTTGGATTCCTCACTGGTAGAACTCTATGGCTGACAAGGGCAGAGACCTATTTTAACAAGCAATCTTCTCCTTTGAGATCCATCCAAGCAGAGGGAGCCTTCGTCGCAATGCAGAACGGAGAACAAGACTTCGCCAGCCGAGACCGCATGCCCAAAAAACTTTTTTAGTCTTGTGGGAGCATCGCTGGCAAATATAATTTGAAAATCTTTCTGCTTAACATGCTGCCTCCTGTCAAAGTATGGGATTCTCATGCATATTTCATCCTGTTTCTTTTTAATTAAAAGCTATTATATATTTATTTTTCAGCTGCTGTAGGGGGACGGAATGTAAGCATTCATTCAATAACCATTTATTATGTTTGCTTACGTGCCAGCCCCAAGAAGGGCACTGGGAAATGCAAAATGATTAAGCCACAATCCCTCCCCTCAAGGGGGGGATACAACCCAGATGAGGAGCAAGAGAATGGGTGTGTAAATAAATACGCATATAAAGGGGTGCCCAGTGCTGTGACAGAAGCTTATTCATTAGGGGGTGTTTCTAACCAGTGCCCTCTGAGTCAAATTCAGCCCTTCAGCACTGCTGCTGCTGCTGCTGCTGCTAAGTCACTTCAGCCGTGTCTGACTCTGTGCGACCCACAGACGGCAGCCCAGCAGGCTCCACCGTCCCTGGGATTCTCCAGACAAGAACACTGGAGTGGGCTGCCATTTCCGTCTCCAGTGTATGAAAGTGAAAAGTGAAAGTGAAGTCACTCAGTCGTTTCTGACTCTTCGAGACCCCATGGACTGCAGCCTACCAGGCTCTTCCGTCCATGGGATTTTCCAGGCTAGAGTACTGGAGTGGGTTGCCATTGCCTTCTCCGTTAGCACATGTGGAAGCCCCCATAAAAAGTAAACTTGTGGCCGAGATTCATCTAGAGGTTTCGTATAAGAATCTAGATTACGGGACTTTCCTAGTGGTCTAGATTACAGGACTTCTCTCTGCTGGATAAGACTCTGTGCTCCCTATGCAGGGGCCCTGGGTTCAATCCCTGGTCAGGGAACTAAGACCCCACACACTGCAACTAAGCCTGTGTGCCACAATAAAGACCCAGCACAGACAAAATAAAAATTTTTTTAATCTAGATTTAAAGTTCCTCAGGAAAAGTCCAGAGATCTGGCAACACCAGGCCTGGAATTTGACACAGCGACATCAGCTGGAGTGGAGTGGTAGCCACCTTCCCCTGGAGGGGCTCCTCTGCTCTGCCTCAGTCCCCACCACTCCCTATTGCCCTCCACTTGCCTCTGGAGGGTTTGAGTCTGTGGCTCTTTAGAAGGTGCTAAGATAGTAAGGCCTCGACTGGACACTTCTTTGACTATTCCCTGGCTGTACATCCTGGTCTTTAACTCCAGCTCCTGGTGACCTTGGGGAGATCAGTTCTTCTCTCTAGACAAGAAAGAAAGAAAGAGAGGGAGGGAGAAAGGAAGAAGTGAGGAAGTAAGGATCTAAAAATATCTAATATCCATTCAGATAGGTATCTATATAGCAAGACGGATGGATGGATGGGTAGATAGACAGGTAAAGATAGAATAAAGAATAAACCTCTTTTTACAACTGTGTTTCTATGTAAAGTTTGAGCGTGGAAGATTTTCCTTGAAGCACCCAAATAATTCAAGAGGTAAGGAGAAAATAGCATTTTTATGCCAATTATCCGACAAACAGATTGCTGCATGCTTGTCCGACTTCCCTTCTGGGTCTGCGTTTTCAGCCTGGAGACATGAACAGACGCAGCCTCGCTCTGCTCCAAGCGTTAAATAAGTTGCCTTCCATAGACTCGATCACGCTGTTGCAAGCACCATGGAATGTTCTTTGGCTTCACAGAGTGTGCCCTCAAAGCTTGCCTTTGATTTGCTTCCCGAGGCTTCAGAGCCTCCCAGCTTCCCCCGAGTTGCTCCTTTGATAAAAGCGTTCGGTCTCTCTGGTTTCCGTTTTGCCGGGCACAGAGGGAGCCGTGGGGAGGCAGGTCCTGCTGGGAAATGATCAGCGCGTTCCATCCCATGTGACCTGAATTCACGGCAGCTCTGGGCTCCTGGCTTTGTAGCTGGCAGCTGAGGGGCTGTGAGGAAACCTGGGACCCCGGATGGGAAGGGGCACTGGAGTACATCTCCCCATACTACAGATTGGGAAACTGAGGACCAGAGAGGGGAGGAGCCTTCCCCAGTGTCCGAGGCTGTCCTCCTGAAACAAGACAGGCTTTATATCTTTTCAACATCTCTGTTTAGATGTTTTTATGGGCCACGATGCTCGTTTTCTTTGTAGCCACAATTTCCTCAGCCTGTGCCTTGAAAGAGACAGGACATAGTAAAACAATTAAAAGCATGGCCTCTGCTCTCAAACTGCTGGAAGGCAAGTCCTGGCTCTACCCAATTTCCTGCTGTGTGACCTAGGGCAAGTTACTCCACCGCTCTGTGATTCAGTCTCTGCATCTGTACAGTGAGGGTAATCATAGATTGTTGTGAGGATTAAATAGGTCAATTTGTGTAAAGTGCCTAAAATCTAATAAAGCACTTTAAATGTGCTTGCTACTTTCATTATCCACCGATGCCATTATTTTTCCTAATACATCTTCTTTTAGCACTTAACTTAAACTACATGTTTAATATGTCTGCATGAAAAGCATCTTTGTATATTTGAAATAGACTTTATATATGTGTGTGTATCCTTTGCTGCTGCTGCTGCTGCTAAGTCGCTTCAGTCGTGTCCAACTCTGTGCGACCCCATAGACAGCAGCCCACCAGGCTCCCCCGTCCCTGGGATTCTCAAGGCAAGAACACTGGAGTGGGTTGCCATTTCCTTCTCCAATGCATGAAAGTGAAAAGTGAAAGTGAAGTCGCTCAGTCGTGCCCAACTCTTCGCGACCCCATGGACTGCAGCCTACCAGGCTCCTCTGTCCATGGGATTTTCCAGGCAAGAGTACTGGAGTGGGTGCCATTACCAGTGTCAATTATACTTCATCCAACCCGACACACATGCCTAGGTCTGCTAAGTGCAAGCACCAAATGCACGCAGTACTAAGCTATAATGCTAGTAAGCACTACTAGTAGTACTAAGCACCAGCTCAAGTACTAAGTGCTACTACTTGGGAGCACTACTATGAATATTAAGTACTGCTACTTAGCAGCACTACTGCTACTAGTAAGTGATACTACGGCTAAGCCCAGTACTACTGCATAGTACCACTACTTAGAAACACTACTGTTAGTACTAATCACGACTACTCGTAGTCACTACTTCTGCTGAGTGTGGGCACTGCCCTAAGCAAGCTGAACCGCTTTTCCTCTTCAGCTTTACCTCTCTAAAATTTCAATTTCCCCATCAGTAGAATGGGAATGACAACATACCTACCACCAGGACGGGTGGTGGGAAAAGAAGCTGTTCACGCAGGTCAAGGGTTCAGCAGAGGCGTGCTCCCGGCCCCCACGCTCCAAATAATGGCTCTTGCACACTGTTGTGGACAACTGGCCTTGTCTGGCCTGGCTGCCAAACCCTGAGGAGAGTCCAAGACTCAGACGTCCCAGCATGAGACCAAGAGGCTGCAGACGTGGGGGAGGAAGAGAACTAACATCTAAGTCCCTTCTGTGCGCCAGGCCCTGTACTGTGTTCTCCTTGCGACAGCCTTGTCATTCCCATTTTAATTATCATTCCCATTTTAGAGATGGGAAAACTTAGGCTCAGAGAAGCAAAGCAGCCTGTTCCATAACCCTGAGCCCAGCCCTGGTTTGATTCCGCTAGGTCAGAGGTCATCAAGATTTTTCTGCAAAGGGCCCAGTAGTAAAATTTGTCAGCAACTAGTCGACTTTATCACTATGCCACAGAGGCAGCTACTTATAATGCCTTCATGAAATGGCACGGATGTTTACAATGAAATTTGAATCACTTTACTTGGCCCACAGCCATAGTTTGTGATCTTGCACTTCAGGCTACTTCCCCTAAGACTGTTATACTACTTTTTTTACCTTTGTCCACACCACATGGCTTGCAGGATCTCAGGTCCCAGACCAGGGACTGAATGTGGGCCATGGCAATGAGAGCCCGGAATCCTAACCACTAGGTCACCAGAGAACTCCGAGTGACTCTGTTGTCCTTTGTTGAGCTCGTACTACGTGGGAGGCACTGTGCTGGTCCCCTGGGCTGTGTTTTCCGGTTTTGTCTTGACATTCATCCCGTTTTTTTCTTTTGGCACACAGCTTACGGGATCTTAATTCCCCAATAAGGGGTCGAACCTGGGCCCTTGGCAGTGAAAGTGCTGATTCCTAACCCTTGGACCAGGGAATCCCCATATTCTCCCCATCTTTGAGACAGGAAAAGCAGAGTCTCCTCAAAATCTGTGGATTGCACAAATCGACTCTCTGTCCGAAAAGACCGGGCAGCTCCTTGTACCCACACCGGCAAGCCAGAACCCAGGGGAACTTTGGGGTGGGGAAGTCTCTCATTTTCCTTCTGCATCTCGTGGATTTTCACATGTATCTCTGCAACAGAATCGGAGAAGCAGGCGTGTGCTTGCAAAGGTCACAGAATTCAAATAAAGGGCCTCGTGCGTCCTTCTCCAGAAAGCACGGGAACGCAGAAGGAGCCGGCATTGCTGTGCATTCATCACCAACCCGGTTCCGGTGCTGGGGGAAAGCCCTGGGCCGGGGAGAGGTGGCTGGCAGGGAACTGCTGCGCTGGGCCCCTAAGAGGGAGCCACGCACCCTGAGAAGCCTCTCTTGCCTGAAACAGACAGGAAGTGATGGTCACCACCGCTACCCGTGAGCAGTCAGGATGCTCCTTCCTCCTTGGAAATGCAGAGAGAAACTCTTAGGGTGCCTGCCAAGGGGCGCCTCCGCTCTCGAATGTCTCCCAACACGGTCACAGTGCTTCGGTTTCTACCATGACTGTGACCTTTTCAAGAATAACGCAAAGGCTCAGTCAGTCATTAACAGCATAGTGTGAATTAGTTAGGGCTCAGAGCGGAACAAGTGCTGGACTGGCAATCGAGAAACAAGGCTTTGAAGCCGCTGTGGCTTCAGCCACCTTGTCGGTGACGTGGCCATGGGCAAACTGCGTTTTCTCTGCAGAGCGTAGAAGCTGAATTACATGAAGCTTACAAGTGGTCTGAGAACATGTGGAGCCTCAAGGCCTGTTTTTATCTCTGTTAAATTTTTTTTTAATGCTTAATTGGGATAATTACTTTTAAGTGAACAATACGTTTAATAATTTAACTATATTTGACGTTTAATGTTTCCATTTAATGATTTATTTAAACCATAAATTTTCAAATGATTTTTGACTCAGGATAATTAAACTTTTAATTGTGAATTGAGACAATTAATGTACACAATTAGGGTTTGCCCCAGACCCCGGTGTTCTCTGATGCCTCACGTACGGCCGCCTCTCGCATTCGTTACACCTGCCCTGGCCCCCAAAGTTATCTGATTTTGGTGCTGGTTGGGGAACATGGCTCTGGATTTTGGTGCATGAGAGCAGGCTGCAGGCTGAGGTCTGAAGGGATGGGTCTCTGGTCAGGTAAGTTTTGATGAAGGGGAAGACAGAACGTCTGTCTATACAAAGTGTTTTCTGGGGAAGTGTTTTCTGAGATGCAGTTAGAAGCCAGGAGACATCAAGGAGAAAGGCCATGTCACTTTCCCACCACAATGCCAGTGCCTTGCTTTGATGCAGGATACAGCCTAACCGAGAGCAGAGATTGTCAGAACTTCCCTGGTGGTCCAGGACTAAGGGCTTCCCTGGTGGCTCAGCAGTAAAGAATCCGCCAGCCAATGCAGGAGACACAGGTTTGATCCCTGGGTCGGGAAGATCCCCGGAGAAGGAAATGGCAACCCACTCCAGTACTCTCGCCTGGGAAATCCCACGGACAGAGGAGCCTGGTGGGCTACAGTCCATGGAGTCGCCAAAGAGTCAGACACGACTTAGAGACTAAACCTCACCAACCAGTGGCTAAGACTCTAGGCTCCTAGTGCTGGAGGCTGCCTTCGATCCCTGGTCAGGAAACTAGATTCCACATGCCACAAGAGTGTGGACCCCACAACTAAAAATCCCACACACCATAACTTAAAAAAAAAGAAGAAAAAGATCCTGCATGCTACAACTAAGACACGGTGCAGCCAAATAAATACTTTTTTTAATTAAAAAAAAAAAAAAGAAGAGCTCTGGAGTCCAGTCTAAACACCAGGCTTCAAACCCAATTCCAGCTCTGTTTCCCTGGGCAAGTTACTAATTCTCCTTGAGGCCCTTATACTAAATACAAGAGTCGATGGTAGTCATCTTTTTATTTTTTTTTAACTTCCTATGTATACAAGACAGGACATTTCTATGTACATTTCCCTCTTCTGCACAAAATGAAGTAGGAGTTGCTTCTCCCACTTGATAGATGAAGAGACTCCATGGACTCAGGCGTGCAGGGGGTCACACAGGGAGCCCTGGGCATGTGTCACCGCACCCCAGCTTCCCTTCCCTGTCGCCATGACGCTTCCTGGCTCCTCCTGCTAAGCTGGGGTGTTGATAAAACTCACCTGCCAGGGAAGGTGTGAGGATGGAGCGTGAATGAGGCTGCAACCCAGCTACTTCATCCCAAAGATTCTCGGTCATGAAGCAGTTCCATTTCCTGTTTCTGGAGGATTCCAGGCAATGATGAAGGAAACGCCCAGAGGAATCCACTGTCTGCCAAGCCCCCTTGATTTAGCCAGCAGTTTTGGAGCTGCTGCCCCAGGGCTGCCCACAGGCCTGAGAGGGTGGAAGACAGGCTCCTGCCCGGATGGTGGCCGCTTGTCTCTGGGCTGCCCGGAGAGGGTCCTTCACCCTGAAATCAGGAGGACCGGGGGCCTGCTGAGTTGTTTCCTTTCAGAATTCATCTCAAGACCAAGAGGAAGGAGGAGCCCAGGCACACTGGAAAGGGAAGGTCACATCCATAAGCCACTCCCAGAAGGAACTATTAATACCTAGCAGCTGTCCACCCATCCAGAAGCTGGTGATGGAAATGAAGCCAGGAAGCTGGCGGGGGAGGAAAAAAAACCACCCAGTGCTCTCCTCGTTCATTACCATAGTTGATCGAGTCGCTTTGCTTTCCCTTTTTTTATTGCCATTATTATTACCATTTCCATCTTCTCCCCATTGAGTTTCATGGCCTGTTACAAGGGTTTTCCTCTGGAACAGAAATAAATTTCCCGAACACTTTCCTCCCACCGCCTGGAAACACAGCGATCCTTTTTCTGCCCGGACTGATTCCTCACCGTTAAGAGGAGAACTGGAGAGTTATCTAGGAAATGCAGCAAAGTGGGTCTTGACCCCCAGAAATAAAAATTAAGCATTTTATATATATAGTATATATATATAGTTTTTCCTTTTTAACTTCTAGATGCCCCCTCAGAACCATGATCGCATTTAAAGTCTCACACCAGCCCTGATAGGGAGGAAGGAGAGGAACGAGCCTCAAGTGGGAAACCTGAGGCCCAGAGTGGTTAGGTAAGTTTGTCCAAGATCACACAGCGAACCCCAGCAGAGCCAGGCCTGGACTCAGACTTCTGACCACATCAGTTCCCCATATCCTCGCTAGAGGGTCAAGAGGAATCCATTCACTTCCCACCGAGACGTTAAGCCCATAGTTTACAGACTGGACACCAGGGTGTCCCAAATCAAGAGATGGGGGTAGTCCCTGGGCTCTTATCAGGACGGCTTGGATGGGCAGGGAAAAGGGGCAGTGAGACCGACAGGGAGCTCAGAGACCTACTGATGCCTCTGTCGGGACTGGACCTGGTTCGTTCACTCAAACCATCCATCTCAACCACCCCTGTCTATTTCCCTCTGTGTCTCTCTCCACGGCTTTCTCTCTCTCCCTCTGTTTCTCTATGTTCCCCTCCCCGCCTCTCTCTGCCTCTCTCTCTCTGTCTCTGCTTCTGTCTGTATCTCTGTCTATCACGCACACACACACAATCTCAGGGGTCCCCAACCTCCGGAACATAATGCCTGATGATCTTAGGAGGAGCTGATGTAATACTAATAGAAATAAAGTGAAAGTAAAGTCGCTCAGCTGTGTCCGACTCTTTGCGACCGCATGGGCTATAGCCTACCACACTCCTCCGTCCATGGGATTTTCCAGGCAAGAGTACTGGAGTGGGGTGCCGTTTTCTTCTCCAGATAGAAATAAAGTGCACAGTGAATGCAATACCCTTGAGTCATCACCCCCTCCCCCCTCGCCCCAGTCCATGGAAAAATTGTTTTCCCTGAAACCGGTTCCTGGTGCCAAAAAGATTGGGGACCGCTGCCCTGTGATAGTTTTTCCTCTTCTTCCCCAAGTGATATATACCAAGGAAATAAAGGCAGCTATTTCTCTTCAAACAGGTAGAAACCCTTGATCTGGAAGCTGTTCAATTTTCCACCATATTCATTTTCAAGGTAAGTTTCATGTCTCTCTTTCCTCCATTTGATGCCATAATTGGGGCATTTTCTTGATGCCTTAATTCAGCAGCACAATTTTGGAAACGCTCACTCACTGTCCCTCCTGGCCCTCCTTTCCCTTCCTTCTTCATCCACACCTGGTCCCCATAATAGCATCCTTACATTCAGTGCAAATCGAAGTAGGTTTTTTTTTCTTCCCCCAAACCCTTGTCCTTACAATTGATATCCTTCAGGAAAGAAAAAAATTAAATGATTTGAAATATTTGGGGATCATTTTGAAGCTGCAACAGGACCACTGCTCTAGTCAAAAAGATTGTGTGTGACTCCCCTTCCTCCTCCTCCTTCAGGGACAGAGAAATAGACACGGAGACAAAATGAATACACAAATCCTGTGTTTCATGTCAAATTTCCTATCAAATATTAGCAACTCGCCTCAAGGTGAAAGAGAAAATGAGATCTCAGATGGAGACAGGCATCACCAAGCAGACAATGCTCTCGGCTCCTGGCTCCAACTCGAGCCACGCACCTGATTCTCTGCTTAGGACTCAGGCAGCACTGGGTTCCAATCTCAGCTCCGCCACTTAATGACTTTGTGACCTTGGACCCTCGTTACATCGCTCTGAGCCTTGAGTACCTCCTCCTTTACCTGTGGGGTGTTGGGAAGGTTTATAAGACAGTAGCGATACCCTGTTATCAGTGATGGAATCAGTTACCCATTGGTGAGGCTCCCTGTTCACCTCCAGGGGCAAGTCTCACTCCATCTCCACTGCAGCTCTACAAGGGTCAGGGTGATGATTATATCCATCATACAGCCGCAAACGCTGAGGACCAGACAGGTGCAGCGACTTGGCCAAGGCCACACAGCTAACACAGAGCACGCCACAACCGTTCCTGAACCACACATGGAAATGCCAGTATACCGTGCCCTGAGCCTACTACATACTTACAAGATTCCTGTTCCTACTCTTCTCCCCAGAGTGACCCCATGAGGACAAGGACTCAGCCTGTCTGTGGCATGATAACTCTATCTGCACCTTCTCCAGAGGCCTTCTAGAATATAGTCTCCTGTAATTAGCAGAATGGTGCTCTTCTGGGGCCAAAGTAGAGAGACAATAAAGCAACTCCCAGAGCGGACAAGCGCGTGGACTGGAGCCAAGCACTTGGTCCTGACACAGAGGAGATTAATGGCCCATAAAGTGGTGTAGCAACTGGGAAGTTCAGCCTGCGGCTTCTGGAGGGTGGTCAGCCCACGGCCGTTTGGGAGTCACTGATGGGGGCGGTGGGGGGGAGTTGGTCAGAGGCTCCCATGATGTGGGAGGCCCAGGTTGGCAGCCCCCGCTCCAGAGAGGGGTCCAGAGACTCCCAGGCAGTCTAATCCCAGTTACCCAAGAAGAATACCAGTGCTTCCCTGCCTGCTATTAATACGTTGTAACTGCTCACTGTCTCTTGTTTCTCAATCTTGCTGGCCTCAAGTCTGTTTACACTCTTAAAAATGATAGAGAATCCCCCAAGAGCGTTTGTGTATATGTGCTCTATATCAGTGAAAATCATCCTGTTAGAAATTAACACAGGACTTCCCTGGAGGCTCAGTGGTAAAGAATCCCCCTGCCAATGCAAGAGACATGGGTTCAATCCCTGGTCTGGGAAGATTCCACGTGCTGCAGGACAGCTCAGCCCGTACGCCACAGCTACTTACTGAGCCTGTGCTCTAGAGCCCAGGATCCACAGCTACTGAGCCCACGTGCTGCAACTACTGAAGTCTGAATGCTCTACAGGCCATGCTCCACAACACAAAAGAAGTCGCTGCAACGAGAAGGCCACGCACTGCAATCAGAGAGTAGCTCTGCTCACCACAACTAGAGAAAAGCCCGTACAGCAAAAAAAAAAAAAAAAAAAAAAAAAAAAAAAGACCCAGTGCAACCAAATAAATAAATAAAATCGTAAAAAAATTAACAGACACATTTTTAAAACATTTGTTTATTTACAAATCACAATCATAAACCGTTGCAAGTCAACATACATAACATGTTCTACTGAAAAATTATTACATTTTTCACAACCAATAGCAATGCTGAGAAGAGCAACATTGACAACGGTGAAGACTGTATTTTATATCGCAGACACTGATTTCCATCATGGGGAATCTTTACTGCAGCCCCATGAGGTTATTCTAAGATTCTTTTCATTTTATTGTTGGGGACACAGAGAGCTTGAGTAACCGGCCCAAGGGCAGAACTGGGACTCAAACCCAAACAGATGGGCTCCAGGTACCGTGTTCTTGACCTTGACGACGTCTGTACAGTCTCCATTACAGAGAAACAGTCTCAGGCAGAGAATCCTGTCCGCCTAGGTGGGAAACCTCGGGCGTTGCACTTGGCAACTGAAAATACCAAGAGCATGCTCACTAGGCAAGGCTGGGTTTACTCTGCCGTGTTTGTGGAATATTTGATCGGGAGAAGTAAATGGTAGCTTCTCTCTAGAGAACCGGATGGGCCCAGAAATAAAGTTGATGAAAATAGCCTTAATTGTAATCATCCCAGAATGTGTACGGTTTACAAAACCATGCCCTACGTGTTCATTTGTTTAATCCTCTGTTTATATGATGCTCACCAGTCTTCCCACAAATCTGCAGTCCACGCTTTGTCCCCACAGATGCATCCTTGAACCAGGGGTCCTCCTGGCTGGTCTGGGCTTCCGTTGCAGCCCCTTTAATCCCATCCTCGGTTTCCCCCACTGTTCCTGCCTCTCGAATGCTGTCCCTAGAGGTTTCCTTCAGGAATGATGATGGCAGCAAATACTAATCGATCACCCTGTGGGATGCTAGGCACGAGTTGTGTCCTCTCTGCCTCCAGGTACCTCTCGAGTTACGTGTTTCTGTTACCATCGTCCCCACTGTGCAGATGAGGACGGCAAAGCTTAGGGCAGTCACGTGATCCACCCGCGGACTCGCAGCTAGGAGCCCCAGCCCCGGGGTTCCAGTGCAGCAGCCGGACTCCCCAGCTGGTTCGGAACCACTGGGCAGCCCTGCCTCCCCTCAGCAAACCTGATCCATCCCTGCCTCCCTGGACACCTTTGCATCCTCAGAGCCCACAGACACTTCAGTGTGGCATCCCAGTCCTTTAAAATCAGGTTCCTGACTCCTCTCCCGGCCGCTCCCTCCTGCCTCACCTTATTACCCTGCAGCCCACCCTCCAACCACACCAGACTCCCCAGTCCACCTGTCACAGGAACACCTTTGCACGTGCTGTTTCCTTCCCTGACCGCAGTGCCTTCCTCCTCAAACTCCTACGCATGCTTGAAGACCCTCTCCCGTCCCTTCTGAAGTCATGGGTGATTTTTCGCTCCCTTCTTAGGGCATTGTCAGGGCACTATCAGAGTCCTCTATCCACACGTGGATTTAACCTTATCACATTGTGTTGGTTAGGGCATTGGAGGAGGGGAGAGACGGTGGATTCAGAACCGTGGGGTGCTTATCCAGCCTCGACTACTTAGTAAATATGTGTAACCCTGCTCAAGTGATTTTCACCTTTCTGAGCCTCAGTGGGCCCCTCCGTGAAATGGGTCTGATAACAGGGTTTCATGCCCTAACAGCAGTATTTTAAGGATACAAAGGGTGAGACTTTCTGGATCACTCAAGAGGAGGCTAGGGAGGTTGTCCAGGCTCACCTGGCCACTGCCTTTTCCTCCCAGGTGTGGCCATTCATCTAAGGATAGGGCTGAATTTGCCTGAGAACTAGAAGAGGCCAAGGAGTCAAGAGATTTTCCTAGCAAGGGTGTAAACCATGTAGGTTCTGTTGAAAAGAGATAAAACCTCCAAGTAAACAGGCTTGTGGGCTTCCCAGGTGGCTCAGTAGTAAAGGATCCACCTGCCAATGCAGGAGATCCAGATGTGAGTTCGATCCCCAGGACAGAATGATCCCCTGGAGGAGGAAATGGTAACCCACTCCAGTATTCTTGCCTGGAAAATATCATGGACAGAGAAACCTGGCAGGCTACAGTCCATGGGGTCCCTAAGAGTTGGACACAACCGGGGGACTGAACAACAAATGGGCTTGTGGGGCCATGAAAAGCAAGTGTCTCTGGGGTCTGTCAGGACACAGGTCTGATCTCATAGAGTGTGTGTTGGAGTTGGGGGAGGTGGGCAAGTCTTCTCCAGTCAGTTCCTGACTACCTACCTAGGAGCCTGTGGCGGGTGGGCAAGTCACGTCCACAGCACCCAGGACAAGGTGAATGTGTTATGCTGCTGCTGCTGCTGCTAAGTTGCTTCAGTCTTGTCCAACTCTATGTGACCCCATAGACAGCAGTCCACCAGGCTCCTCCATCCCTGGGATCCTCCAGGCAAGAGTACTGGAGTGGGTTGCCATTTCCTTCTCCAATGCATGCAAGCATGCTAAGTTGCTTCAGCCATGTCCAGCTCTGTGTGACCCCATGGACAGCAGCCCACCAGGCTCCTCTGTCCACGGGATTCTCTAGGCAAGAATACTGGAGTAGGCTGCCATTTCCTTCTCCAGAATGCGTTATAAATATTCCCTATTTCTAATCACAAGAACAGTGATAGAGATCTGTTTTCTATTTGCTTTTTAAAGTATCTCCCAGGGGTCTGGTTGGGTTGAGAATTGGGGTCACCCACCTTGCTATTAAAAAAAATATATATTTTTTTTGGTGAGCCAAGGGTCCTCTTGGGCATTTGAAATGACTGATGAGAAGTGTGTGTGTGTGTGTACACACCATCTGGTGAATACCCCCCGCACACTGCTCAGTCACCATGCCCTGTGCTCGCCCCCCTCTGCCCTGGCCAGCCTTGGCTCAGCTGGGTCTGCTCCATCCCGCTCACAGCTGCATCTCCTCCATCCATCCTCCTCTCAATTCCGTGCCATCTCCTGTCAGTCGTCTCAGGAAAATCTTGCATCCTTTCCAAACCCACTGCCACGCTTCCAAGTGCCAGGTTCCTCCCCACCCTCTTCTGAGCCCGCTGCCATCACCTGCCCAGCGCCAGGGACTTCCAGAAGCCCTCAGCCCTCTGTCTTTGAGGGGCGATGTCACAGCCCCCAGCAAGAGAGAGCTGCCACCTGTCAGTATCGCCACCTTCCCCTGCCAGGATGCACTCAGCAGGGTTGAGAGCGAAACTTCACTCTGCCCCTTGAAGGGGGCTAAAGGCTCTGCCCTGATGTGCTGTCTCCCTCACCTGAGTTTCTGGACCTTGTATGTGCAGGATTCTCTACCAAGAAATCTCTTTTCCACACTTTGTTTATCTAACTCCTCCACCAACTTCAAAACTCTTACTCGACATCACCTCCTCCAGGAAGCCTTCTCTGCTTTCCAGACTGAGTCAGGGGCCTCCTCTGGGTGCCCTCAGCTGCCTCAGCTTCCCCCATCAGCGCATTCAAGATACTGAATCATCACTGCCCGACTGACTGTGAGGTCATGAAGCCAGGCTTGTTCACCACAGTCTTTCCATGACTTGGCACGTAGGACACCCTGGACTGATGTGTTGTTGTTTTTGTTTAATGAATGATGAAAAGAATGCAGTCTGCCCCCAGTGAAACAAATATGATTGTGTGATTCTGGATGACTTTCTAGAGCACTTCCCCACTATGCCCCATGTCCCAGAGACAGCCAGAGTTTTCTGGTTCATGATGTGTAAGTTCCCATGACAACAAGGGATGATGTGGCTGAGAAGCCAATGATGATGATCTTTTCTGTCCAGCCTGGTCCCAAGGCCGCCTTCCTGACCTCAGCACCTGCAGGATTAGCCAGAGTACATGGGGCTGAGACACTTGCTCCTTGGAAGAAAAGCTATGACAAACCCAGGCAATGTATTAAAAAGCAGAGATATTACTTTGCCGACAAAGGTCCATCTAGTCAAAGTTATGGTTTTTCCAATAGTCATGTATGGACATGAGAGCTGGACCATAAAGAAAGCTGAGCACCAAAGAATTGGTACTTTGGAACTGGTGTTGAAGACTCTTGAGAGTCCCTTGGACTGCAAGGAGATCAAACCAGTCAATCCTCAAGGAAATCAATCCTGAATATTCATTGGAGGAACTGATGCTGAAGCTGAAGCTCCAATACTTTGGCCACCTGATGCAAAGTGCTGACTCATTGGGAAAGACTCTGATACTGGGAAAGATTGAAGGCAGGAAGAGCAGGGGACGACAGAGGATGAGATGGTTGGATGGCATCACCGACTCAAAGACATGAGTTTGAGCAAGCTCTGGGAATGGTGATGGACAGGGAAGCCTGGCGTGCTGCAGTCCATGGGGTCACAAGAGTCAGACATGACTGAGCGAATGAACAATAACAGGGCTCAGAGCTATCCACCGACTCCACAGGTGAAGCCTCAGGGGGTTTAGGCAGGGCTGGGTGAGGGGTCCACTGGGGGAGTATTCTCTCTGCTAGGGCCATGGGGACGCTGCCATAGCATAGTTTGTCTCTTATAAACTCCTTTGGGGAACCTGCCATCATCCATCATGGGAGTTTTGGTTCAAGGAGGATAATATTCTCTTGCACAGCTGTACGATGGTTTCTACCCACTGTTGTCCAAACACTGCCTTTTCTCGGGACCTTTAATGATATATTTTTTACCTAAGAGTCATGAAAGAGCTTGGCAGGTTGTATTGTCCGAAGATGGAGATAAATACATTCCCATAAACCCTTTGTATAATGGGACTGACATCCCTTAGACAGGGTCTATGTCTCCTCCACCATCTCTCGGCAGGGGCTGGGATCAATAGGGTGTGGTGGAAATAAAGCTAAGGGATTTGCAAGGGGAGATGGTCAGAAAGGATACAGTTCTTTCCTGGAGCTCTCCCTCCCCCTCCTCCTCCCCTCCCCACTCCTCCTCACCCTTCCTTCCCCCTCCCCCTCCTCCCCTCCCCACTCCTCCTCACCCTTCCTTCCCCCTCCCCCTCCTCCCCTCCCCACTCCTCCTCACCCTTCCTTCCCCCTCCCCCTCCTCCCCTCCCCACTCCTCCTCACCCTTCCTTCCCCCTCCCCCTCCTCCCCTCCCCACTCCTCCTCACCCTTCCTTCCCCCTCCCCCTCCTCCCCTCCCCACTCCTCCTCACCCTTCCTTCCCCCCTCCCCCTCCTCCTCCCCTCCCCACTCCTCCTCACCCTTCCTTCCCCCCTCCCCCTCCTCCTCCCTTCCCCACTCCTCCTCACCCTTCCTTCCCCCCTCCCCCACCTCCTCCCCTCCCCACTCCTCCTCACCCTCCCTTCTCTCTCCCTCCTCTGCCCCCGCACCCTCCCCGCCCCACCTTCTTCACTCTGGAATCCAGCCATCTTACTAGGAGGAAGCCCAAACGAGCTCCTGCTGAGAGACCCCTGGTGGGGCCAGGCAGAGGAGAACCCAGCCTGCTACCAGCAGTCAGCATCAGCCTCTTGTCTCAGGAATAAATGAGGCTTGAGATGGTTCCAGCTCCAGCCTTCAAGTGTTCCAGCTGAGACCCTGGGCATCGCAGAGCAGGGACAAGCCACCCTTGCTGTGCCCCAGTCTGAATTCCCAGCCCCCAGCACCCATGCGCACGTAAATAAGTGGTGGTTTTGCTGAGTTCTGGGGTAATTTGTTATGCAGCCATAGTAACTGAAACAAGACTGAAAGTGAAAGCGGAGGCCGCTCAGTAGTGCTCAACTCTTTGAGACGCCATGGACTATACAGTCCATGGAATTCTCCAGGCCAGAATACTGGAGCGGGTTGCCATGCCCTCCTCCAGGGGATCTTCCCAACCCAGGGATGGAACCCAGGTCTCCTGCATTGCAGGCGGATTCTTTACCAGCTGAGCCACAAGAGAAGCCCAAGAATGCTGGAGTAGGTAGCCTATCCCTTCTCTAGCAGATCTTCCCGACTCAGGAATCAAACCAGGATCTCTTGCATTCCTGGCAGATTCTTTAGCAACTGAGCTATCAGGGAAGCTATGAGTGTACATATGTACACTGTCGTGTGTGAAACAGATCGCTGGTGATACTTTGCTGTATAACACAGGGATCCCAGCCTGGTGCTCTGTGAAGACCTAAAGGGGTGCGGGGTGTGGGGGCTATGGAGGAGGGAGGCTCAAGAGGGAAGAGTCACATGTGTACTTATGGCTGCTTTGCGTCGTTGTATGGCACAAACAAACACAATATTATAAAGCAATTTTCCTCTAATTGAAATTTTAAAAAATTTCAATTTGAAACAAGGCTGGAAACCAAATTTGAAACAAGACTGGAATGCAAAAATATATGAAAAGTCAAAGAAATGGTGCATGCTGAGAACTGGGTCATGGAAGCCACCCACCTCCCATTTCTGTATAAGCAAGGGCTTTAAAATCAGAACTCATCAGCTAAATGGGACTATCACAAGGGACCACTTAAAGGATTGAGATGAATAATACCCTTGTATTACAGATGTGGAAACTGAGGCTTGCAGAGAGTACCCGGGGAAATGATCAAGCAGAGACCCACCCACATCCAGGCACATGCTATACGTAATGTAAGCGTTCTCTCCTGGCAAGAATCATAGGAGTAACAAGGATCTACTGAGTGCCCCTCATGAATCAGGAGCTTTGGTCTATGTCACTAAATGTAGGCTTCACCATACTTCTTCAATGGAGTCCTGATTGTCCCCATTCCACAGATGGTGAAATTAAGGCCCAAGGACTGGGAAGTGACTTGCCCATGGTCAGAGAGCCAGGGGGTGATAGCCCTCAGTTCTGAACCCAAATCTGCCCCAGGGTCCTATCACAACTTGTGCTTCTTGTTTCCTTACCTTCGCTGCCGGCTTTCTACCATCGAAAGAGCGTAGAACACGTCTCCAGTGTTCGAGCTCTGGAGGTACTATGTCAGGAGAGGGTGTGGCTGCTACCTTCCAAGTCAGATGCTCGTGGTTCACTCTTTCACCTGCTACTTACAGCCTGGGTGATCTGGGGTAAGATGTCACTTCACCTCTTTGAGCCTCAACATTTTTGTGAGTAAAATTGGATGAAAAATGCCTTCTTGCTTTAAGTATCAAAGGAGACACGATATATAAGGGGCCGAGAACGGCTCCCAGTAAACGTTAAAGATCTGATCCAAGTCTTTTAATCCCCATTCAAAGCACTCCCTTCTGAACGGGTCTCAGTAATTGAACTGACAGCCTACAGCGGTCGAGAGCTTTGTCGTGTAGTTGGCATGGTTTAACGCGCTTTACATAAATTGCATCTAATCCTCACAGCAACACCGTGAGGTCTAGATACTATCATTATCTTTACAGATGAGAAAACAGAGGCACAGAGACAGAAGGTTGTTGTATTAAGGTCCTGGGGCTGCTATAACCAAGTACCACAAACTGGCTGACCTAGAATAACAGGAATGACCTAGAAATGACCTAGAAACAACAGTCTTGTGGTTCTGGAGGCTAGAAGTCTAGATCAAAGTGTAGCAGGTGTGGTCCCTTCCGTGGACTGTGGGAGAGAATCTGTCCCCTGCCTCTCTCCTAGCTTTTGGGGCTCTGCCGGCCCTCTTTGGCCTTCCTGTGCTGTAGAAGCATCACTCTGGTCTCTGCCTGCATCTTCACATGCATCCTCCCCGTGTGTGTCTGTGTCCAGATCTGCCCTTTTGATATGGAGACGAGTCGCATTGAATTAGGAGCCCACCCGCAATGACAAACCTAGACAGTGCATTAAAAAGCAGAGAGATCACTTTGCTGACACAGGTCTGTATTATCAAAGCTGTGGTTTCTCCTGTAGTTGTGCACGGATGTGAGAGTTGGACCATAAAGAAGGCTGAACCTCAAAGAATTGATGCTTTAGAAATGTGGTGCTGGAAAAGACTCTTGAGAGTCCCTTGGACAGCAGGGAGATCAAACCAGTCAATCCTAAAGGAAATCAACCCTGAATATTCACTGACGCTGATGCTGAAGTTCCAATACTTTGACCACCTGATGCAAAAAACTGACTGGAAAAGACCCTGATGGTGGGAAAGACTGAAGGCAGGAGGAGAAGGGGGCAACAGAGGATGAGATGGTTGGATGGCATCACCAACTCGATGGACACGAATTTGAGATAGCAAAGGACAGGGAAGCCTGATGTGCTGCCGTTCATGGGGTCACAAAGAGATACGACCGAGCGACTGAGCAACAACCACTCAAGCATAACCTCATCTTAGCTAATAACATCTGCAGTGACCCTATTTCCAAATAAAGTTCCATTCTGAGATATTGAGGGTTAGGAATTCAGCATATGAACTGGTGGAGTTGGGGGACAGGATTCAACACCTAACTGTTGGCTTATCTAAGATCACACAGTTAAGAAAAAGTGGCCAGTTGGGCTGCCTCCAGCATCTGTCTTCTTGACCATACCACTGGTGATGATCTGAATGCCCCATCGAGGGATGGAGCAAAGGATTTTCTGTCTTCCGGGCAGAAGACATGGCTTTCAAGTCCAGCTGTGCTGCCTGAGAAGCTCTCTGGCTTCCCAAGGCCAGCCCCCATCCTGGTGGTGACTCAGAGGCAGCCTAGGAACACCGGGGGTGGCTTCACCGACAACTTTCCCAGAGCACAAGAACAGTTCGTTTGCTAACGCAATTAAAAGCATAATCTGTGCTATTAAATGCCTCCTCCATTTTTCTGCTGTGTGCATCCCCCCAGCGCACTGAGTTATATGCCTTCCCTAATCATTGCTGGCGTGTCATTTCCTTCTTCAACTGCCATCCTTAGAGATGATGGGGGTTCGAGATGGTTTGTTTTAATGTCAGGATCTACGTCTCTGATAATTATATACACACACCCCACTTTGCAGGAGTTCACTGCTCAAATGAGAGGCGAGGCTGACAGTTCTGACACCCCAGCCCGGGCATCAGCGGCAGACAGGGTGCATGCCAGGGGCGCAGGTGCCACTCTCATCGCTGAGGGAGTTCACTCTTTCCACAGCATCAGATGACAGTCACTACGGCGTCTGAACCAGACACGCCCGTTCGTGACAGCCCAGACCATGCAGGGAGCGAGCACCCGACCCACCCACCTACGCTGCCTTTTCCACAACTCATCCCATTTTCACATGTGAGAATAAAAAATGAGACATGTAGAGGATACCCTGGTCCTCTTTCAGTTGGAAACATTCATTGGTGAGCCTGTCATGGGGGCGTGGATGGCAAATACCAGTTATTAAGTACCTGCTATGTGTCAGGCAGTGCTAGACCATTAACATTGTCGGCATTTTCATAGTGGCTCTGAGAAGCATATGTTATTACCATTTTTAGATGACTAAACTGAAGCACACAGAAGGGAAGGGATCTGAGCAAGTTAGCTCAGCTGAATTGGACTTCAAAGCTATGAGTTGACCTCTGTATGCCATTTTATCCTTTGATAACATCCTTTCATCTAACTCTTTTTCCATTAGCCTCTGAAGCAATGCTCGGGTTTATTCATACCTTTTTGGACCTTTCTTCACATTTCTCTTTCCATCAAGGTTCTTCTCTGTTGTTTCATCATTAAATAACAATGCCCTCTAAGGATTTTCTGTGCTCATTAGCCTCACTAGCCAAAACTCTGCCTAGAAGATCCCACCCAAACCAAACGGGCTTCCACCCTCAGCCACATGCTGAGGGCTCCCCAAATCTACTGATTAAATGTTAATCTCATCTGTAAAAATACCTTCAAAGTGATATTTAGGCTGGTGTTTAACCAAATATTTGGGTACCATGACCTAGTCAAATTGACATATAAAAAATTAACCATTGCATAGAGTAAAGGCCAAGAGATCCTTCATGAATGAATACTGGAGTGATTTTTGTTTCTTGAAGTAAAGTGGATTTACAATGTTGTGTTAGCTTCTGACGTTCAGCAAAAGGATTCAGTGACACACACATAATCCTTTAAATATTCTTTTCCATCGTGGTTATGAAGGACATCGACTATAGTCCCCATCGTTATACACAGGGCCTTGCCATTTATCCGCCCTGTGTGTGTCAGTGGCTCAGCCGTGCCTGGCTCTGACCCCATGGACTGTGGCCCACCAGGCTCCTCTGTCCAGCGGGTTCTCCAGGCAAGAGTACTGGAGTGGGTTGTCATTTCCTTCTCCATATCCACTCTATACATAACAGTTTATATAAAGTAGTTTATATCTGCTAAACCCAACCTCCCTATCCAGCCCTCCCCACCTCCCTCCCTTGGGCAACCGAGAGTCTGTTCCCTTCATCTGTGAGTCTGTTCCATGGATAATTTCATGTGTGTCATATTATACATTCCACATAGAAGTGAAATTATGTTTATCTCTCTCTTTCTGGAGGACCAGCCCCTCCCCAGAGTTTCCGATTCAGCAGGTCTGGTTTTGGGGACTGAAGAACTTGCCTCTCTAATACATTCCCAGGTGATGGTGCTGCTGGATCCGCTGCACTCTGAGACCCAATACGGTAATTCCTATGAGGAAATTAACACAGCGCCCAGCACATAAGTGCTCAATAAATGGCGGTCATTGCCAGTTTCATCCTCAATCTCATCTCACCATTGTATGATCCTGCAAGCTCAGAACTTTCTGGAAATGGGTCTGGATCTTGTTAGCAGCAAAGGGATCAGGATGGCCATTGTGGGAGTGTGTGACGCTATGTCCCCTGCTATGTTCCCTAAGGAAGGGAAGAGGAAAGAGTATTAAAAACTCTGTTCAGAGTGACACCTAATGAACCAGAGAGGTTGAGCAAAGGGGGCCGGGAATGCAGAGAGAGTGAGTCAGAGGCTCCAGCTGTAGCAACTCAGGGTCCCAGCACTGGGGCTCCCTGCAAGGGCTCTGACATCTGACAGGGCTGAGTCTGATTTCTGGTCCTGCTTCTTGCTGGCTGTGTGACCCTGGATAAGCCACTTGCCCTCTCTGGTTCTCAGTTTTCTTTGTAGAATAGGAATGATACTAATGGTTTCCACGTCCCAGTTACTTTTACAGATGAAGTAAGTTATTTATGGAAAGTGTTTAGCATGTAGCACTCAAGGTCTGAACTCTGTTATTCATCTCCTGCCCTGCTGGCGCCCTGAGACTGGAAAACATTAAGATCCTTGACTTCCTGGCCTCAGAATTCCAGACTCATTCTGGGAGCCAAAGCTCTGTATCTGCGGATCATTTTTAATTTCTTGGCATCTTCCTCAGGGCATCTGCCTCTTTGGATGAAGATTTGAATTGTTACCTCCCAGAGCCAATAATATACCTCACCTCTCTGCAGACAAAAGTAAATATAATTAAAAAGTGATTATGATCTGAGACTACTTTCATAAGCTTTGCTAGACCTAATTATACAGTGAGCGAAGTCTCTGGGTATCCAGGCCTTCCTAGATGGAGTTTACTGACGCTGTCAGCTGCATCCTGGTTGAGCAGGAACCAGATTTGTACCCTTGGCATCAGCATTAGGAGCCTCAGGAGGGGCACTGGCCCAGTGCGAGCCAGGTCCAGGCTTCCATGAGGTCCCTGGTCCTGAGTTTTTTCATCCAAGGAGCCTGTATTGAGCATCACCCATGGGTCAGACCCCACTCTCAAGTCTTATTGAGGGAGAGGGGCTTGTCAGTAAAAGCACAGTGATGAATTTGTAAAAAGAGCATTGATTTACTAAAGAGAGTATGCAGATGGCAAACAAGCACGTGAAAAGATGCTTCAATCATTAGCCACTAGGGTAAAGCAAATTAAAACCACAGTGAGGAATCACTACACACCTTTCAGAATGATTGAAATTTAAAAAAAAGGAAAATAGTGTCAACACCCAATGCTGGCAAAGATGTGGAGAGATTGGATCACTCGTCTACTGCTGGTGGGAGTACAAAATGGGAGAGACACTCGGGCAAACAGTTTTGCAGTTCCTTATAAAGTATGCAAATATAAGACCCAGCAATTGCTTTCTCCGGCATTTGTCCCAGAGAAGTGAAAATTTACGTCCACACAGAAACCTGCACGTGAATGTTTATAGCAGTTTTATCTGTAATCGCCAAAAACTGGGAACAACCAGGCGTCTCAGTGACTGAGCAGTTAAACCACCTGTGGTACATCCACACGTGGAACACCACCAAGTAATGAAAAGGAAGAGCTGTTGATATCTGCGACAAACTTGGATGAATCTATGGGGAATTATCTGTGGGGTGGGGGAGCCAATCACAAATCAGATCAGATCAGATCAGATCAGTCGCTCAGTCGTGTCCGACTCTTTGCGACCCCATGAATCGCAGCACGCCAGGCCTCCCTGTCCATCACCAACTCCCAGAGTTCACTCAGACTCACGTCCATTGAGTCGGTGATGCCATCCAGCCATCTCATCCTCTGGCGTCCCCTTCTCCTCCTGCCCCCAATCCCTCTCAGCATCAGGGTCTTTTCCAATGAGTCAACTCTTCGCATGAGGTGGCCAAAGTACTGGAGTTTCAGCTTTAGCATCATTCCTTCCAAAGAAATCCCAGGGCTGATCTCCTTCAGAATGGACTGGTTGGATCTCCTTGCAGTCCAAGGGACTCTCAAGAGTCTTCTCCAACACCACAGTTCAAAAGCATCAGTTCTTTGGCGCTCAGCCTTCTTCACAGTCCAACTCTCACATCCATACATGACCACAGGGAAAACCATAGCCTTGACTAGACGAACCTTTGTTGGCAAAGTAATGTCTCTGCTTTTCAATATGCTATCTAGGTTGGTCATAACTTTCCTTCCAATCACAACTATTACCGTATAATTCCACTTACCAGGGTAGGGGGAGCCAATCGTAAATATTACTGTTTAATTCCATTTATATAACATTTTTGAATGCCAAAATCATAGAAACGGAGAACAGATGAATGGTTGCCAGAGGCTAAGGAGGAGGTGTGGTGGGCTGGAAGTGGGTGTGGCCATAAAGGGTGCCAGGAGGAACCCCTGTGGCGATGTACCAGTTCCGAGTCTTGACAGTATCAATGTTAACATCCAGGCTGTGATGTTGTACTCTAGTTTTTCAGGATGTTACTGCTAGGCAGGGAGTGCAGAGGATGTCTGTCTTATTTCTTGTAACTACATGTAAATCTGTAATTCTCAAAATTAAAATTTTATGTCTTTTTTAAAAGAGTATTGGCTCCCTGCCTAAAACTATCCACAGCTTCCTGCTGACTTTGTGATAAAATCCAGAGTCTCATCTTGGTCTGTAGACCCCACTGACCTCCCAAATTATCCCACGATGCCCCATTCTCTGGACTTTAGCCACCCTGGGCGACCTTCATTTTTGTCTCATCTGATTTCAAGCCTTCCTCAATGGTGTTCCCTCTGTGGAATTTCCCCCCCACTTCTTTTCTCTTCTTTTCTACTCCTTCACTTCATTTGGATGTCAGCTTAAATGTCACCTCCTCCTGAAAGCCTTCCTGGATTTCCTCCAAGGCAGACTCCTCCACAAGTTTTCTTTGCTTTTTCCACAGCACTTTAAGTAATTTACAAGTATTAATAGGTTTTCTGGTTTACTTTATTTAATCGTCTCTGCTAGACTATAACCTCCTTGAGGGCAGGGATGACATCAGCTCTGCCTACTAGTGCCTCCCCAGAGTAAACCCAGTAGCCAGTACATGGTGGAGTTCCATCCCTGGTGAGGGAACTGGATCCTGCATGCTGCAACTAAGAGTTCACATGCCACGATTAGAGATCCCACGTGCTGCACCTAAGACCCGACACAGCCAGATACAGTAATTAATTTTTTTAAAGGAAAGAGGAGAGGAAGAGAGAACAGAAGGGAAGGAATAAGGAAGGATGGAAAGGACTGAGACAGGAAGAGAGGGAGAGACAAGGGGGATTGGAAGGAGGGCAGAGTGGGTTTGGGAGAATCGACAAGACCTGGGCTGTGCATGAAAGCGGGGAGGACAAGTCTGTGATGACACCTGGTTTTGGCTTAAGAATCCTGACAGATGCAGGGGCAGCTCATCCTTCCCGAGGAAGGAAAGGGTTTATGATGGGAAAAGGAGTAGTGGGAGTTCATTTCCAATGTGCTGATTTCCTTCGTGTCCCTATCTCCCCAAATCTTTCTGGAACTAGTTATCTCGGGTACACAGAAGTGCCTTACCAAACCCAGTAATTCCGTGAATCAAAAGGAACATGATTAAAAACTGAGAAGGAGAATGATAAATTCCTTCACAATTTTTTTTTTAAAACTCAAAGACATGTGCATAGATTCAATACCCTCATGAGAGAAGACATGGCTCTTTCCCTGAGTATGTTTTTGCTATTGGAGCTTCCTATAATTTTTCTCGCAAAGCCACCACTGGGTGATATGCCCTGACTCTGAACCTTCAATCACCTCCCACACCTAATATGATAGCAGGTTTCCCCCGCCCCAGGAACTCTCCTGTTCACTGAGTCCTTGCACAGCATCAAGTTTCCTATTCATAGAAACATTTTCTGTTCTTTTCACACTACATTTAGTGTAATCGGTTTACTTAATTAAATTGTATAATTATAATAACAAGTACAACTGGCAAAAACAGGTTTGGGAACAGACACAACCGACTTGGAGGAAGTATGCAACTCAGCTAAGGGGTGCCCAGTGCTCCGTCTAATGAGGACGGTGTCCTTAAGCCGTCGGTGGGTGGTGGGCGTCCATCACCCTGTTTAATGGAGAGAATGAGAGTCTGTAAACATGGCAAGTTGGTTAAGAGGAAGTTGGCTAAAATTCTGTTAGGTGTTTATTTAAACATGCAGTTAATATACACCTGGCACCCGGTTCCTGTCGAAAGCCAGAGCTGGAGTGGACTATTCCAGAACCTTCAGGCTGTGAGGTACAGATGTCGACAACTTTTTACAAAAGCAGCCAGGAGCCCTTTGCTACTCTCCCTGACGTTTGCATATATAAAATAGAAGTCTGAATTTTTTGGCACCCCGCCCAAACTCAAAGGATAATCAGTTTCCTACCTCCCGAGAAGCCTGAGGCAGCCCGTTAAATGGTAATGACCCAGACACCAAGATCAGGTAGACGAGATTTGAATCCCGACTCAACTGTATATTGGCTGTGTCTTCCTGGAAAAATGGCTTAAACTTGCAGAGCCTCAGTGTCCTCGTCTGTAAAATAGGAGTTAGCATGAATGTATGTGAAATGCCACATTTAAGGGTAGCAGATGCTTCATACATGGTAATTGCTATTATGACGATCATTGAAATCTGAGAGAGATGGGTAGCCCAGCCAACAGCCTTTGATCATGCAACAGATAGATGCTGCTTTTATGTCCTAGAGAGGAAAAAGCAATTTGCCATTTCCTCTCCCACTTGAGTTGATTGCGGGGTTCCTTCTGATTAATATTTATGAGCCTGGCGTTGTGCCTTTGCAGGGAAAGGGCCCTGTTTGTTGAGCAGAGGTCCATAAATCTATATGGTAATTATCCTCCCCTCTGATTCACTGCCCATAGAAGCAGAGATAGCTTAAACAAGGCACCCGTGAAGTTAATGGGCAGGACATATTGGCCATGCAGAGAGCATGGTATGCAAAAGCTCTGCAGGAAATGTGTCAGAAGAAACCAGGGCCTCTTGGACTCCTGGGATAGAGATTGGGGTTAGAGGGTCTTCAGAGGTTGTCAGGACTGACTTGCCCGCCCAGCACTGATTCCACCATCTCTGGCCACACGGCTCTGACTCTCACTGTGGAGCCAGCGGTCCCCTCCTGCAGAGGGCGTCCAACATCTAGATCTGGTCAGTTGGCATAGTCCAGCCTCCTTCTCCACACTGATTGGCTCATAATGGGCCCAGGACTCAAGCTGGCCCAATCAGAATGAATCTTGGAACTCTGTTATAAAAGAGGTGCTGCTAAGCTGGGAGAATATCAGCTTGGGAGTGCCACAGATGATTCCCTGGAGGGTGCCTTCCCAAGAAGCAAACCAAAACAGAACCTCTGCAAGACAGAAACAACCACTTCTTGAGGATGTTCTTTGAGTTCCTGGATGCAGCTGTGCCTGAATTCCTCCTCCTTACTTCACAGTTTACATGAACTGATAAATAATGATTATTGCCATAAGCCAATTGGATTTGACATCTGTCACTTGCAACCAAGAGAATCCTATGACTGTTTACCCCTTCATTTGATAGATAAAGATATTGAAGGCCCAAAGAGAGGTGGTCACTTGTCCACCGTCACAGAGCAAGCTTGTGGGGAAATCCAGTGTGACTTGATTTTTGTATTTTCAAAACACACATTAGGCAAAGCTTTAAAAAAAAAAAAAGTTCAGGTAGCCAATGTTGGTATAAGGAAATTGTACACTCAAGCAATATTAGAAAGCATAAATATTGGTAAACCTTTCTGGGGGGCATTTTGGCAGCAGAATAATTAGAAATCATGTTAATTTTTACCCTGCAAATAAATCATATTATACAGAAACCATGACTGCATGAATGCTGCATAAAATATATCTTCTCACCCAGAAATTCCCCTTGAAGACTCTGTCCTACAAATATTTCTCAAGAGTCTACAAAGATTTAGCCACAGAGATGTTTATCACAGTCATGTTGGCAATCATGAAATCTGGGGTGAGGAGAAACCTTCATAGGAAAATGAAGATATAGGATACACCCATAAAATAGAATACCATGAAAGGTTAAAAATCATGTTTTTGAAGACTATTTTATGACACAGGAAAATGTCCATAACCTATTAAGTGAAAAAGGCAGGTTACGATCAGTTTGTACCACATGATACCATGTGACTCAACTTAAGGGAGGAAGCACCAGTATTTACATACACATGCATATGTGAAGGAGGCCCAGAATACAGACAGCAGAAAAATAAGCCAAAGTGTTAGCAATGTTTATCTCTGGGTGATATTTATTTGCTTCTTTGTGCTTTTCTGTGCTTTCCAAATATACTACAATGAACATGTGTTACTTATATAATCAGAGAAAATGAAAGCGTAATATTAAAAAAAAATAATAGTTAAATGATGCAGGTTGGCAAGAAAAAACTGGGCCAGCCAGCGATGGGGAGGTGGTCCAGCCTCTGTCGGCTACTTTGTAGACTCCACAGATGCTCAAAAATAGTTGCCTCAGTAACAGAACTACATTCACAACCTGAATTATTATAGTAGCAAACCTGTATTAAACCTGCACTCAGTCAGGATTAATACAATCTGAATTCTTACGACTTCTAAGAAAAGGTATTATCAACCCCATTTTACAGGTGAAATAGTTGAGGCTCAGAGAGGGTAAGCATCTTTCTCAAGGTCATACAGCTGAACGAGGGGTAAGGTTGGAATTCAGATGCCATTCATCTGAATCAAACTTTAGCTTATGATGCTACTGTTCTCTTCTGGCCTAGAGGAGGCCTGGCCCCATGTTACAGGAGAAGTAACAGAGGTTCTGTGGGGTGAAGCTGTTTGCCTGAGATCATACAGCTGGGAGATGGCCCATAGGTGATCAAAGTCTGGATGCCGTCCACTGCTCTGACTGCTTCTGGACTAGCCCGGCTGCAGTGTGGGGAGGGCGTGGGGGGCGGGGGCAGCCTTTCCTGGGTATGGGCTTTAGGGAACTGCCGTGTTAATTGCCAGAATCAATTTGTGCTGATCCCCCACAACTCCAAGCCTGCTGAGACCTGTTTCTATGGCCTGCAAGCCTCAAATTGACCACAAGTAATGGAAGTCATTTCTAAAGAGGTGTTTATTGTTACCAACCTCGGCTGTGTTTCGAGCCAGCATCTATTCCTCAAACAAGTGGAATTTAAAGAGCCTTGGAGAAGGAAGGCAGAGGAGGAAACTTACCAATCCCACCTGACTGTTCTAGAAACGGCGCTCCTGGCCCACCCCTGGCAAGGAAGCTGATGAGACAGTCCTTTAAGATCTGAGACTCCTCCTCACTCTCTGGCCCTGATCAGTCCTCCTCGGGGGCTCATGGAGCCATCATTTCTCCAACACTCATGGAGCACCGACTATATGGTGGCACGGTGCTGGGCACTGAGATTATAGAGACGAAGGAAACACAGTCACCCCCGTAGACAGCCCACGGGCTGGAGGGAGAGGAGGAAAGGGAGACAGAGCAGCCAGTTAATCAGAGGGAGACTCGCTCATCCGTCTGTTTGCTCAGGAAATATTTAGTAAGTAGCTGGTGGCTCAGATGGTAAAGAATCTGCCGGAAATGTGAGAGAGCCAGGTTCGATCCCTGGGTTGGGAAGATCCCCTGGAAAAGGGAATGGCAACCCACTCCAGTATTCATGCCTGGAGAATCCCATGGACAGAGGAGACTGGTGGGCTGTACTCCATGGGGTCGCAAAGAGTCGGGCACAACTGAGCAACTGATACTTTCACTTTTCGCTCAGTGCCCCCCCCCCAATCCTCATAGACTGAAGATGCTGCAGGATGGGTTCTTGGGGAAGGAGAGCCCGAGACAGGGTTCATGGGAAGTCAAGAGAGGTCTTGAGAGGAACACCTGTAGAAGGATAGAGAAGGATGCAGGGTAGGGTGGAGAGAAGAGGAGCCACATGCAGACCAATGCCAGTCCTGACCACCTCCACAAGGGCACAGAGCTGGGATGGCCATCCAGTACTAGTCCAAACTGGACCATACCAATCACTCACTGGGTGTGCCCACCCCAGGAAGGCAATGACCTTGGATAAGGCAGCTCTTTGCAGTAAAGCTTCCCTGAATAGGGCTGAGAGCAGAGGGCTGCCTGCCAACAGCACCCTGAGAGGTGTCTGGGCGGTGCACCTGATGAGAGTTCCATGACAAGAGAGACAAGAGAGGGTAATGGACCAGACAAACACAGTCCCAGCCCTGCCAGAGTTTCCCTTCTGTCTGAGAAAAGCTCTTCTGTGGAATACCTAAAACTGAGCACCGAAAAAGTGAAAAGCATTCATCCACACATTGACTGATCTATTCAACATTGATTAAACAATCACTGTGTTCCAGGTACTGCTAAGGATAACATTCATGACATGAGAGATACCCCAGAGACAATAGACAGACAATTCCATAATGAATTGTTTTTAGAATAGTTATGACAAGAGCTACAAAAGGAGAAGCAAAGCATGGGTTATGACAGAAGTACATTGAGCTCTAATGATGTACGAGGCACAGAGGTATTATCTGTGAGGGGTGATGCAATCCAGGAAGGCTTCCCAGAGGAGGTGACATTTGAGCCAAGTCTTGAAGGCAGAGAAGGAGATCACAGTAGGTGGAAGGAGTCGGGTGGGCGTGTGTGTGTGTGTGTGCACGCACTCAGTCACATCCAACTCTTTGCGATCCCATGGACGATAGCTTGCCAGGCTCCTCTGTCCATGGAATTTTCCAGGCAAGAATGCTGGAGTGTGTTGCCATTTCCTACTCCAGGAGATCATCCCGACTTGGAGATTGAATGCACATCTCTGCATCTTCTGCATTGGCAGGCGCATTCTTTACCACTGCCCTGAGGGAGGCACATTCAAAGGGGAGGAGACAGCTTAGCTTTGAGGCACTACAAACGTGCAAGATCGCGTCCTACCAGCTGGAGGAAGAGACTTTTTCACAGTCAGGGAAACACTAAGGTGGCCTCAGCCAGACATTTCTCCATGGCCTGACGGCGCCCATGAGCCCACTCGATGTGAACCCTTTCATGGGTGCCCTTGGCAACTCCTGGGAAGGTGGGGGACCCTTAGCCCGCTTGCTGCCTCAGCCATGCACCGTTACCTCCCTTCACAGAGAGTTGATAGCAGCGTCACTCTCCTTTCAGAGCAAAAACACCTACCAGCCTGCTTCTCTTGGACCAATGAAATCTGGACTCTTTGGCTGTCAGCAGTATCTACAGATAGCCCTTTAAGCCTGTCCCTTGGCAATAAAAATATTAATAATAGCTAATGTTTATGGAGGGCAGTCTATGTGCCAGGTGTATCATTAAGCGGTTCCTCATTTCAAATAACCCTCAGAAACCCTATGGAGGCGGGTACTGCTAGCCTCTCCAGGCAGCAGATGAGAAAGGAATCTTCACAGAGGTTGAGTTATTTCTTTACACAAGGTCACACAGTCAGCAAGGTGCCTGCCAGACTCAAGCCCTGTCTAATACCAAGCCCAAAGCCAAGTTCATAATCACCATGAAACACGCCTCCCTGTCCTTCCTTCAACACCTTGAACCCTGCATCCATTCTGAAGACCTGGCTGGAAGGTCATCAGCCGGTAGACAGCTAACCGGGAAAGGTCTTTCTTATGAAAAATAACTGCCCGTTATCACGCGCGCACACATTATAGAAATATCATTGTATAAATGAAAGCGGAACAAAGAGCAGCGTCAGTAGTTCCATCACTGCAACCCACAGGGAGGTTGATGTTTTACATGTGCCTTGATTTTGTTGAGAATGCTGTTTTTGTCATTGCAGATGTGTCGTTCAGTTGTTGAAATCAATTACCCAGGCATTCCTCTGTAGTCTAAGCATTGCCCAGGTTGGCATACACACTTTGTAATCATCGGCTTAAGTGGCTACATACTATTCCATTATGAGTGGAATGGGGCAGGATTTAGTGACCCTGGTTTTGGACAGTTAGACTGTTTTCCATTTTTCGCCTGTTACAAGCACCACCTCAGCAACCACGCTTGTGTCTGTAAAGCTTTTATTTCCTACTGAGGATTATCTCACGAAGAAAGAATCTCAGAAGCACAGTTACTGCAACTGAAGTCATAAACAATGCAAAGAATCTTGATATCTGCCCGCCCCTGTTGCTTTTTGCATCAGTACAAGCGGCCTCTGGCAATGAAGGAGCCCAAACACTGTATTTCTCTAGTTTTGTTTTTTTCCACACAAATAAAACATGGTTGTCATAGAAGAGCAGTGCAGGTTTTTTAATAAGCCTAAATAGAGATTTCTTCCCCAAGGTCGTGGGAGCCATCTTTCAGATCCTGCCAATTCCGTCTCCTCCATTCTGCAAGGGTCTCACTTCCAGCGCCTGGAAGGGTTACCATAGCAGCACAGAAAACTTCAGGTGGTCATTAGTTCTCATGAGCCAAGCGTTGTAAGATAGGAATAGGATACTTAGGGTACCCACCGAAACAGAACCAGTCTTCAGAGTCTTTCCATAACAGCCTCCTGCAGGCTGGTCCCACCAGGATGCCCTCCTGCTTTGCAGGTGCAGTAAACACACAGAAATGCTCCAGTCCTCCTGGGCGTGAGGGCTGCCTCAGAGCCAGGAAGTCCACACGAACAAGCAGATTGCCAGCATGGCGGGAGCAGGATCAGGGCTGCAGATGTGCTGAGTCCTGAAGCCTCGCCCCAGTCTGTGCTCCCTTCCTTGCTTCCAGTTCTGACCTTGGGACACCACAGACCACAGGTGCTCCATCAGAGACCTGGCTTCCACTTCTGTGGATGGGACACTTAATCCTGAGGGACACTTATTCATCATCAGCTACTGGCCTCTCTCCGCTCAGACCTGCCTCTTGAATCTGGCCCTCCCCTCCACCTCCACTGTCACCCCTGCTTGCCCGCTGCCCCTCACCCCCCATCTCTAGTCTGGGCTAATTGGTCTCCCTCCCTCCACTCTTGCCCCCACAGTCCATTCTGTAAGAGAGGAAGAGTGGTCTTAATTTTTTTTTTGATTGATTTATAATGTTATATTAGTTTCCTGTATAAAGCAAAGTGATTCGGTAATACACACACACACACGTACATACATGGGCTTCCCAGGCGGCACTAGTGGTAAAGAATCTGCCACTGCAGGTCAGTAAGAGACACGGGCTCTGTCCCTGGGTTGGGAAGACCCCCTGCAGGAAGGCATCAAAACCCACTCCAGTATTCTTGCCTGGAGAATCCCATGGGCAGAGGAGCCTGGCTGGCTATAGTCCATGGGGTCACAAAGAGTTGCACACAACTGAAGAAATTTAGCACTTGTGTGTGTGTGTGTGTGTGTATTCTTTTTCACATTCTTTTCCATTATAGTTTATGATATTGAATATAGTTCCCTGCACTACAGGGTATGTCCTTCTTGGTTATCTATTTTATACATAGTAATGCGCATCTATTAATCCCAAACTCTTAATTTATCCCCACACACCACATCCCCCTTGGGTAACCATAGTTTTCTTTTCTATGTCTGTGAGTCTGTTTCTATTTTGTAAATAAGATCATTTGCATCATATTTGTAGATTCCACATATACGTGATATCATCTGATGCTTGTCTTTGACTCACTTCACTCAGGTCCACCCATGTTGCTGCAAATGGCACAGTTTCATCTTTATGGCTGAGTAATATTCCGTTGTGTATGTAGACCACATCTTCTTTATCCCTCCATCCGCTGATAACTTAGGTTGCTTCTGTGTCTTGGCTGTTGCGAATAGTGCTGCAGTGAACACTGGGATACATGGCTCTTTCTGAATTAGAGTTTTCATCTTTTCTGGATATATGCCCAGGAGGGAGATTGCTAGATCACATGCGAAAGAGAGTTCTCTTTTTAATGAAGTTGGAGTCAGCACTGGAACGTAAGAATCTAGTCATGATGAATCTGGTTATAACCTTCCAGTGATTTCCCATTAGACTCTGGAGTCCCCCCACCTCCTGCCGTCATACCTCATCATTTCTCAATCTGCTCAACCCACAGACGTCCTGCATTTCCCGTGCTGCTCCCTCTGCCGGCAGGACCCTTCCTCTCTCTTTGATTTCTGGACTCCTCCTCCCCCTCCAGGTCTCAGCTTAAATGTCACCTCTTCAGGGACCACTTCCCTGACCAGTCACCAAACACGATCTTGGTCCCTCCCCGGTGGCCCTTGTCATAGCTCCGTGGGCTTCTCCCATAAAGCACTTCCTACAGTTTAAAACCAAGCCTTTGGGTAAATGTTTTTAACTTGTGGTAAAATACACATAAAGTCGACCATGTTACCCATCTTGAGTGTGCAGTTCAGTAGTGCTAGGTGCCTTCATATTGCTTAGCTGTCACCGCCGTCCATCTTTAGAACTCTTCTCATCTTGCAAAATTAAAGCTCTGCAACCCGTCAAGCAACTCCCCTCAACCCCTGGCAGTTACAATCCTACTTTTGTCTCTATGAATTTGACTGCTCTGGGTATGTCATATACATAGAATCGCCATAGAATAAGTGACTAGCTTATTTTACTTTACATTCACCAGCAGTGCAAAAGGGCTCCAGTTTCTCCATCTCTCCACCAGCCAACACTTGGTGTCTGGTTTCTCCCTAGTGGTCATACTAATGAGTATGAGGTGGTTCCCTGTTGTGTGTGGGTGTTTTGTGTTTTGTTTTGTTTTGTTTTGGCTGTGCTGGGTCTTTGCTGCTTTGTGGGGCTCCCTCTAGTTGGGGAGAGTGGGGGCTACTCTCTAGTTGCAGTTCTCGGGCTTCTCATTCTGGTGGCTTCTCTCACTGCTGAGCACGGGCTCTAGGGTGTGCAGCCTTTGTTAGCTGTGACACGTGGACTCGGTGGTTGCGGCCCCCCGGGCTCTAGCGCGCAGGCTCTGTAGTTGCGGCCCCCCCCCCCCCAGACTCTAGCGCGCAGGCTCGGTGGTTGCGGCCCCTGGGCTTTAGCGCGCAGGCTCGGTGGTTGCGGCCCCTGGGCTTTAGCGCGCAGGCTCTGTAGTTGCGGCCCCCCCCCAGGCTCTAGCGCGCAGGCTCTATAGTTGCGGCCCCCCCCCCCCCCCCCGCTCTAGCGCGCAGGCTCGGTAGTTGCGGCCCCCGGGCTCTAGCGCTCAGGCTCGGTGGTTGCGGCCCCCCAGGCTCGAGCGCGCAGGCTCTGTAGTTGCGGCCCCCCCCAGGCTCTAGCGCGCAGGCTCGGTAGTTGTGGCGCATGGGCTTAGTCGCTCCGCGGCATGTGGAATCTTCCTAGATCGGGGATTGAACCCTGTTGGCAGGCAGATTCTTTACCACTGAGCCACCGGGGAAGCCCCTTATTGTGGTTTTGACTTGCATTTCCCCAGTGACTAGTGATGGTAAGCATCTTTTCACTTCCATATTGACCATTCGTCTTTTGTCTTTGGGGAAATATCTGTGTAAGTCCTTAGCCTGTTTTTGAAGCAGGTTGTTTGTTATTGACTTGTAGGACTTCCTTATGTATTCTGGATATTAACCTCTATTATATACACAGTTGTCAAAGATTTCTCCCATTCTGTGCCTTGTTGGGTAATTTGTCATAGTGTATCTCTACCCCACGACTATAAGATTCAAAGGCAAGACAGTAAGTCTGTTTTCTCTATCACTATATTACAAGCACCCAGCACAGTGCCTGGACATAAAAGATGCTCAATAAATGTTGAATGAATGAATCAGTGAATCAGGTACTGTTTGGAGACCCCTCCACAAGCCTCCTAGCGACTGGACCACGAGTAGACTCTTAGAGGCAAGTGGGAAGCATGTTGCGACAAGAGTTCAAAGCTTTCACTTCCATTCCTCACCACAGTTTTCCCTGATGACTAAAAACCTATTTTATGGGAAGCCGCAGCCTTCACTTTACTTTCTCCCCCTGCGATGAATCACATTTCAGTTCACGGTGAAGCCAGAGCATCTCTAGCGACTGTGCCAGAAACAAAACCTTGAGAGAGTAAAAGAGGGTGGGGGGTGGTAAGAAATGAGCTTGCACAGGCAAAAATAAACCCTGGAATCCCTGGGAAGTTGCCTGGAGCCAGAGTTCCTGCAGGAGAGCCAGACCCGGAAGCTGTGGGCCTGGAGGGGGAGCGCGTGTGGTGTTTGATCCACGTGCTCAGAATGGGGGCTCGTGAGTCTTGACGGCAATGCCAACCATTGTTACTAGATGTGTGGTCCCCCCCGCCAGGCTCTGAGGGCCGACTCCAGGAGGCCAAGAGGAGAGGGATGAGCTGGATACTTGCCGTGACAGAGCTTTTGAAGCGAAAATATCCACGCATTAGACTGAAGGCAGAGCCCCTGGAGGGGGCAAAGCGTTGCACCTGAGGCGGAGAGAGAGGGCGGCAGGGAGTGGCAGGAGACTGCAGCCCTGTCCTGGCTGGGCAGCAGTTTTCCCTGGATGCTCACCCATGGGAACGTATTGATGGCTGAGACAGGCTCTGAGTAGCTGGGGGATGTGGTCCCAGCCTCTGTCATCCCCATCAGCTCCTCAGGTGACCCCTGACCCCTGATCCCTTTGGACTCCTAATCCCCTAAAGCCCCAACTACAGCGATGTGACTCTGAGAGATGCTTCGAGGGCAGGGACCTGCGGGGACTCATGGCTTCATGGCCGCAGCATCCTTTGTTTACTGAGATGACAGGAGACCTTCTTTGTCCATAGCCTGATATGAGAACCATGAGCCTACTGTATAACTGTTATGGCTTGAATTGTGACCCTCAAAGTTTATTTGCTGAAGTCTCAATCCCCAATACCTCAGAATGTGACATTATTTGAAAATAGGGTCATTACAGATGTTGTTACTCAAGATGAGGTCATTAGGGTGGGCCCTCATTCACTATGACTAGTGTCTTTATAAAAGGAGAAAACTGAGACACAGACACATATACAGGGAGAACACCATGTGCAGATGGGGGCAGAGATCAAGACGATGCTCCTACCAGCCGGGGAGTACCAAAGGTCCCCAGAAGATCACTAGAGGCAAGATGAGAGGCATGGGCCAGACTCTTCCTCACAGTCCTCAGAAAGAGGCACATCTCATTGACTTTTTAAAAATATTTACTTGTATGTATTTATTTTATTAGGCTGTGCCAGGTCTTAGCTGCAGCACTAAGGATCTTTAATCTTTAATTCGGCATGTGGAATCTTTAGCTGTGGCATGTGAACTCTTAGTTGCCCCATTTGGGATCTAGTTCCCTGACCAAGGATCGAACCTGGGCCCCTTGCATTGGGAGTTCAGAGTCTTTTAGCCACTGGACCACTAGGAAAGTCCCAATCCTTGTTGACTTCTTGATCTTGGGCTTCTAGCCTCCAGAACTTGGGACATCAAATCTCTATTGTGTTGTAAGCCGCTAGTCCATACTCCTTTGTCATGGCAGCTCTAGTAAGATAACCCAATAACCAAGGGATATCCAAGAAGAACCTGCTCATTCACTCACCAAGCATTTTCCAAGACTTCTTGGTACGTACACGGGAGCTCCACGAGGGCAAAGGCTGTCTCTTGTTTGTCACTGGGTCCCTAACTCTGAGTGCAGGTGCAAGAAATACTGCAGATGAAAAGATGAGTCAATGACTGAGAAAATGAATGAACAATTGACTCCAAGGCTCTAGAAATATAGTCTGGAGGAGTCTTTTCACAGTGTGGTGATAATGGATGATGGAAATACCTTTGGAAAGTAGGATCCTAGCCACAGATACGTGAATATCCCTGGAAATAAGTCAGATGAGATGCTCAGCTATGTTTCCACAATCTTCTTTTGTATGGGAGGTAAAATTCCTTTGGTTTGTGGACTTCATAAGTTATTCTGAATGTATCCATAGCAGCGTAAGATATTGATATTAAAAACTGTATTTATATTCAAGTCCTTGTGCCTCTTCCTTTTCCCTACCTTTCTAGCAGCTATCAGTTCTCAGGGAAAGGAAGCAAAAAAAAAAAAAAAAAAGAATTGAGAATCAAAGTCTTGGCTTAGTGTTCTTAGGCAGACTTTTGTGAATCCATAACAGAAACCATGGTATTGAGAGCCATGGGTTTCAACTGAAAACGGCAAATGTTTGAGCAGGGAAAAAAAAAGACCCTTTTTAAAAAACTGAAAATCTGAATGCTGGCCTAAATTAGAGCGCAGAAGAAGGTGTGAAGCAGAATATCCATTCTTCCCTGGCAGTGGGCTGAAAAGGAGAACCAGCAGGGTCCTGAGAGGTCCCCAGGGTCCTGATATTTGGGCAGAAGAAGAGGCAGGGGCCACTAACACCTCCGAAAGTTGAGATGCATTCCAGGGACCCTGGCTTCCCAGAGAAGCCTCAAATCAACATGGCCCTCAACCATAGACTGGCAATAACCCAGCGAGTTGGCTAGACTTGAGGCAGCCACTCAGAGCTCCCAGGGGGTGCAGTAAAATCCCAAGCCCCCCTAGCCCCCCAGCTAGAACCAAGAAGTATGACATGTGGGCTTTCACCTGCAGACCCTGGTGCACTTTGGGCATCAACTGGGTGAAAGATGACCCCTGAAACTTGGCACGAGGTCAGCACAGGCCCGCCAGGACGGAAGCCTTCTCTGGACTCGGACAGCACCCAGGGATAAGCAAAGGGGGCGAGGGAGGAGAATCCTGAATTGTTGCAGTAATTACCAAAGGAAAAACAAAAACCCTGATTAAACATCCCTCTCCCAAGAAGTAACTCTAATTTTAACCCTACCTCCGCTGCCCCAGAAATAACTCAGTTGCCTTGACTTAGCAAAGCTAATACAGTCGGCCCTCTGTATTTCTAGGTTCCATTTCCAGAGACTCAACCATATTAAAAAATATTTGAAAAAAAAAAAACAACACTTCCTCTCAGAAAGTTCCAAAAAGTAACACTTGAATTTGCAGTTCAGTGACAACGACTGAGCAACTTCACTTTCACTTTTCGCTTTCATGCATTGGAGAAGAAAATGGCAACCCACTCCAGTTCTTGCCTGGAGAATCCCAGGGAAAGTGGAGCCCGATGGGCTGCCATCTGTGGGGTCCCACAGAGTCGGACACGGCTGAAGCGACTTAGCAGCAGCAGCAGCAGCAGACAACTATTTATATAACATTTACTTTGTATTTACAACTCTTCATACAGCATGTCCTTATAGCTCAGCTGCTAAAGAATCCACCTGCAATGCAGGAGACCCTGGTTTGATTCCTGGGTTGAGAAGTTCCCCTGGAGAGAGGATAGGCTACCCTCTCCAGAATTATTGGGCTTCCCTGGTGGCTCAGATGGTAAAGAATCTGCCTGCAATGCAGGAGACCTGTGTTGGATCCCTGGGTTGGGAAGATCCCCTGGAGGAGGGCATGGCAACCTGCTCCAGTACTCTTGCCTGGAGAATCCCCATGGACAGAGGAGCCTGGAGGGCTACTGTCCATGGGGGTAGCAAAGAGTCAGACATGACTGAGTGACTAAGCACAGCATACAGCATTTGGGTTTCCCCGGTGGCTTAAACAGGGTCAGCCTGCAATACAGGGGACTCAAGTTGGATCCCTGAGTCGGGAAGATGCCCTGGAGGAGGGCATGGCAACCCACTCCAGTATTCTTGCCTGGAGAATCGCATGGACAGAGGAGCCTGGAGGGCTACAGTCCATGGGGTCGCAAAGAGTCAGACATGACTGAGCAAATAAGCACTCATGTGCACACATTCAGCATTTATACTGTATTAAGTATTACAGGTAATCTAGAGATGATTTGAAGTATATGGGAGGATGTGCATAGGTTATGTATACTACACCATTTTATATAAGGGACTTGAGCATGGACGATTTTGGTATCCACAGGGGTGGGGTCCTGGAGCCAATCCCCTGCAGATACTGGGGTATGACTATACCTCTATTCACAGCTCCTGAGTTAGGCTGAGTGTATAATGAAGAAGAAAGTTCTGCAGCCAATCATGCCTGTATATCAACTGTGGCTAACTCTGAGATTAAATCAAGCTGCTGGAGAGACACTTCTGGAGACTTGAACTTGCAACTCCTGCAGGGTAGACAGTTTTAACAAGTAAAACTGCAAACGTCAGGTTTTATCTGGCAAACCCTAAGGTCTTGGTCCCGAGTGCTGAAGTGAAAGCAGGCTGGTTTTTGACATCTTAGCCCCTGGTTTGGGATTTGCAAATGTGGTAGAAGCAGCTCCTGAAACACACCCATCTCCACCCCTGTAGTGACAGACATTACAAATCGATTGCTGAGTCTCAAGATTTTTTTCAATACAATGCTAGACGTCAAGTTCCAATGGATAGGAGTTGGCACACAAGTAGGAATTCATTGCCCTCTTTGATTGAATTTGAATTCAGACTCCAAGAAGAAAAGGGTAAGCCCTGAGTGACAGTGCCAAGAACAGAACCAGGTGTTCCTGCTCCCCAGCTAGACACTTTCCACTGGAGGCGCAAGGTTCTGTTCTGCTGTATTTATAGCTCCTCTGTGATCAGCATCGTGCCCGCTGTGTGCAGGAGAGAGAATATCAAAGATTCATCCGGGTCTGTGCAGTGCACCCCTGGGCCAGCCCCAGGAGGGACAGGTTGCTGCCACGTGGGTTAACATTCAGGAACAACAGGAAATTTGTTCTGAAGCCACTGTCCTGAGTTCACATCATCACCCTTCATTTCCTGACTGTGCAGTCCTGAAACAGCTACATTTCTTCTCGGAGCCTCAGTTTCTGCATCTGCAAATTGGGGACTGTTTACATTGACCCCACTGGGTCATTATGAGAATGGCATGAGTTGATTTATGAAAAGTCCAACCACTGGCTTTCCTAAATGCTCACCAAATAAGCATTCAAGACCCTGCAGGACAGTTCTGGAGCCACTAAAACCCTCCCCTCCAGCTGCTGTATTTCTTGCCTTGCATGAGGCTCTCCAAGGAGAGTGTTGTATTTTGAGCTTGGTTAATGAGTCATTTGCACCTAAGAGCAAACAAGACAAACAGCATAAAAGCAAGGACAGTCAGAATTGGAAAAAGCCTGGACTTGAGCCCCAGCCATTGCTTCCCGCTCTGGGCTGTTCTGCAGGCAACCTTGCCTACCCAAGCCTCAGTTTTCTCATTTGCACAATGGGCATTGAGCTTGGTCTCCTTGGGGCCTCTTCGATGGTAGGGGTGAGGGTGGCAGTGTGCATGCCTGCTCACCCACACACTGCAAGTGGTGAATTCAGACAGCATGAGCTCATTTGCCAGAAGCACGCTGGCCTGGCGCCTGGCCCATGGCAGGCCAGGCTCCCCGGGCAAGAGGAAATGAAGTTTGACTCAAGCTTTTGTTAACGCTCCGCTGCAGCGGGCCAGGCCTCCATCCGCTGGGGTTAGCACCGATGACGGGGAGGAGACACTGGGCTGGAGGGAAGCTGGCTCTGCCAGGCGGAGGGCGGGCAGGAGACTAAGTCACACATCACTGCAATCAGAGATGGATCCCATCCAGGAGGAGGAAAATGGAGAAGCGGAATTCATATAGACTCTGCCTCCGAGTCTCTCATTCCTGGTCTTCTCCGCCGACGGCAGATGATTGCTATATAAAGTTCAAACTGCCCTCCAATCTTCAGTCACTGAGGTGCCCAGGGCATGAGCAAACTGCCTAGGGGTTGCCCGCCCAGAAAGGGGGGAGCCCAGACTTGCATCCAGACCTGTTAGATCCCCAAACCCAAGTCTTTAACCAATTAACATGCCCTTTGCGAGAAGTGTAGAGCATTTGCCTGGAGGAAAACAAGCAGAGAAGGAATCATTAATTGGACATTTACTATGGGTCAGCAACATATTGACCCTGGAGAGGTGTTTTTTTTTTCCCTCCTGACACCAATCAACTCTCTTGATTCTCTGAAACCAACTGGGAGTTTTATAGTTCAATTCAGTTCTGACACTGACGACCCAGAATCAATGTAGACCTCACAAGTTAAGGGCTCAGTCCCACAAGATTGCCTTGCTTGGAGTGCCAGTCAACAAGCCTGCGCTCCCCAGGTTAGAACACTTCTGCCCAACTTGGCTACCCATTCCGGGGCAGGGGTGGTTCCTGCAAACCCCACCACCAAGGCTGGATAATTCGCTAGAAGGGCTCTGATAACTCAGCAGAGTGTTTCACTCGTTATTATTGGTGTTTTATGAAAGATAAATCACCAGGAACAGCCAAATGGAAGAGATGCACAGGGCAAGGAATGGGGGAGTGGTGCGGGTCTTCATGCCTTCTCCAGGTGGGTGTGCCACCCTGCCAGCATTTTGACATGTTCAGCAACCGAAAACCCATCGTTCAAGTGTTTTGTGGAGGTTTCAGTACAGAGGAGAGATAAGAAAGCCTTCCTAAGTGAACAATGCAAAGAAATAGAGGAAAACAATAGAACGGAAAAGACTAGAGATCTCTTCAAGAAAATTAGAGATACCAAGGGAACATTTCATGCAAAGATGGGTCCAATAAAGGAAAGAAACGGTATGGGCCTAACAGAAGCAGAAGATATTAAGAAGAGGTGGCACGAATACACAGAAGAACTGTACAAAAAAGATCTTCATGACCCAGATAATCACAATGGTGTGATCACTCACCTAGAGCCAGACATCCTGGAATGCAAAGTCCAGTGGGCCTTAGAAAGCATCACTATGAACAAAGTTAGTGGAGGTCATGAATTCCAGCTGAGCTATTTCAAATCCTAAAAGATGATGTTGTTAAAGTACTGAACTCAATATACCAGCAAATTTGGAAAACTCAGCAGTGGCCACAGGACTGGAAAAGGTCAGTTTTCATTCCAATCCCAAAGAAACGCAATGCCAAAGAACATTAAAACTACCACACAAGTGAACTCATTTCACATGCTAGCAAGGTAATGCTCAAAATCCTCCAAGCTAGGCTTTAATAGTATGCGAACTGAGAAGTTCCAGATGTTCAAACTGGATTTAGAAAAGGCACAGGAACCAGAGATCAAATAGCCAACATCCGTTGGATCATAGAAAAAGCAAGAGAATTCCAGAAAAACATCTACTTCTGCTTCATTGACTATGCTAAAGCCTTTGACAATGTGGATCATAACAAACTGTGGAAAATTCTTCAAGAGATGGGAATCAGTTCAGTTGCTCAGTCATGTCCAACTCTTTGTGACCCCATGGACTGCATTACGCCCAGATTCCCTGTCCATCACCAATTCCTGGAGCTTGCTCAAACTCATACCCATTGAGTTGGTGAGGCCATCCAACCATCTCATCTTCTGGCATCCTCCTTCTCCTCCTGCCTTCAATCTTTCTCAGCATCAGGGTCTTTTCAAATGAGTCAGTTCTTCGCATCAGGTGACCAAAGTATTGGACTTTCAGCTTCAGCATCAGTCCTTCCAATGAACACTCAGGACTGATTTCCTTCAGGATGGACTGGTTGGATCTCCTTGCAGTCCAAGGGACTCTCAAGGGTCTTCTCCAACACCACAGTTCAAAAGCATCAATTCTTCAGTGCTCAACTTTCTTTATGGTCCAACTTTCACATCCATAAATGACTACTGAAAAAACCATAGCTTTGACTAGATGGACTTTGTTAGCAAAGTAATTTTTCTGCTTTTTAATATGCTGTCTAGGTTGACCATAGCTTTTCTTCCAAGGAGCAAGTGTCTTTTAATTTCATGGCTGCAGTCACCATCTGCAGTGATTTTGGAGCCCCAAAAAATAAAGTCTGTCATTGTTTCCATTGTTTCCCATCTATTTGCCATGAAGTGATGGGACCAGATGTCATGATCTTAGTTTTCTGAATGTTGAGTTTTAAGCCAACTTTTTCACTCTCCTCTTTCACTTTCATCAAGAGGCTTTTTAGTTCTTCTTCACTTTCTGCCACAAGGGCGGTGTCATCTGCATATCTGAGGTTATTGATATTTCTCCCAGCAATCTTGATTCCAGCTTGTGCTTCATCCAGCCCAGCATTTCACATGATGTACTCTGCATATGGTTTTTCCAGTAGTCATGTATGGATGTGAGAGTTGGACTGTAAAGAAAACTGAACACTGAAGAATTGATACTTTTGAACTGTGGTGTTGGAGAAGACTCTTGGGAGTCCTTTGGACTGCAAGGAGATCCAGCCAGTCCATCCTGAAGGAAATCAGTCCTGAATGTTCACTGGAAGGACTGATATTGAAGCTGAAACTCTAGTACTTTGGCCACCTGATGCAAAGAGCAGACTCATTTGAAAAGACCCTGATGCTGGGATAGGTTGAGGGTGAGAAGAGAAGGGAACAACAGAGGATGAGATAGTTGGATGGCATCACGGACTCAATGGACATGAGTTTGAGTAAATTCTGGGAGTTGGTGATGGACAGGGAAGCCTGGAGTGCTGCAGCCCATGGGGTCGCAAAGAGTCACACACAACTGAGCGACTGAACTGAACTGAACTCTACATATGCGTTAAACAAGCAGGCTGACAGTATAAAGCCTTGACATACTCCTTTCTCAATTTAGAACCAGTCTGTTTTTTCCATGTCCAGTTCTAACTGTTGCTTTTTGACCTGCACACAGATTTTTCAGGAGGCAGATCAGGTGGTCTGGTATTCCCATCTCTTTCAAAATTTTCCACAGTTTGCTGTGATCCACACAATCAAAGCCTTTGGTGTAATCAGTAAAGCAAAACATGTTTTTATGGAACTCTCTTGCTTTTTCCATGATCCAGCGGATGTTGGCAATTTGATCTCTGGTTCCTCTGCCTTTTCTAAAATCAGCTTGAACATCAGGAAGTTCACGGTTCAAGTATTGCTGAAGCCTGGCCTGGAGAATTTTGAGCATTACTTTACTAGCGTGTGAGATGAGTGCAATTGTGCAGTAGTTTGAGCATTCTTTGGCATTGCCTTTCTTTGGGATTGGAATGAAAACTGACCATTTCCAGTCCTGTGACCACTGCTGAGTTTTCCAAATTTGGTGGCATATTGAGTGCATCACTTTTACAGCATCATCGTTTAGAATTTGAAATAGCTCAGCTGGAATTCCATGACCTCTACTAGCTTTGTTCGTAATGATGCTTCCTAAGGCCCACTTGACTTCGCATTCCAGGATGTCTGGCTCTAGGTGAGTGATCACACCATCACAGCTACTGGGTCATGAAGATCTTTTTTGTACAGTTCTTCTGTGTATTCTTGCCGCCTCTTCTTAGTATCTTCTGCTTCTGTTAGGTCCATACCGTTTCTGTCCTTTATCGAGCCCATCTGTGCATGAAATGCTCTCTATTGTTCTCATTGATCGCTGAGGAAGGCTTTCTTATCTCTCCTTGCTATTCTTTGGAACTCTGCATTCATAAGCTTATACCTTTCCTTTTCTCCTTTGCGTTTAGCTTCTCTTCTTTTCTCAGCTATTTGTAAGGACTTCTCAGACAACCATTTTGCCTTTTTGCATTTCTTTTTCTTGGAGATGGTCTTGATCACTCCTCTGTACAATGTCACAAACCTTCATCCACAGTTCTTTAAGCACTTTGAAGAGAAGGGAATACCCAACCACCTGACCTGCCTCATGAGAAACCTTTATGCAGGTCAAGAAGCAACAGTTAGAACTGGACCTGTAACAACAGACTGGTTCCAAATTGGGAAAGGAGTAGTCAAGGCTGTATATTGTCACCCTGCTTATTTAACATATATTCAGAGTACATCATGTGAAATGCCATGCTGGATTAAGCACAAGCTGGAATCAAGATTGTCAGTAGAAATATCAATAACCTCAGATATGCAGATGACAGAAAGCAAGGAAGAACTAAAGATCCTCTTGATGAAGGTGAAAGAGGAGCATGAAAAAGCTGGCTTAAAACTCAATATTCAAAAGAACTAAGATCATGGCATCCGGTCCCATCACTTCATGGCAGATAGATGGGGAAACAATGGAAACAGTAGCTGACTTTATTTTCTTGGGCTCCAAAATCACTGCAGATGGTGACTGCAGTCATGAAATTAAAAGATGCTTGCTCCTTGTAAGGAAAGTTATGACCAACCTAGACAGCATATTAAAAAGCAGAGACACTACTTTGTCAGCAAAGGTCCATCTAGTCAAAGCTATGATTTTTCCAGGAGTCATGTATGGATGCGAGAGTGGGACCATAAAGAAGGCTGAGCGCTGAAGAACTGATGCTTTTGAACTGTGGTGTTGGAGAAGACTCTTGAGAGTCCTTGGACTGCAAGGAGATCCAACCAGTCCATCCTGAAGGAGATCAGTCCTGAATATTTATGGGAAGGACTGATGCTGAAGCTGAAGCTCCAATACTTCAGTCACCTGATGTGAAGAACTGACTCATTTGAAAAGACCCTGATGCTGGGAAAGATTGAAGGCAGGGGAGAAGGGGATGACAGACGATGAGATGGTTGCATGGCATTACCAACTCAATGGACCTGAGTCTGAGCAAGCTATGGCAGATGGTGAAGGACAGGGAAGCCGGGCGTGCTGCAGTCCATGAAGTCACAAAGAGCTGGACATGACTGAGCGACTGAACAACAACAGCACAGAGGTGTGACTGACTCAGTCATCGCTACTGCTGTTGTTAATTCATTTCAGTTGTGTCCGACAATTTGCAACCCTACGGACTGCAGCCCACAAGGCTCCTCTGTCCATGGGATTCGCCAGGCAAGAATTACTGGAGTGGGTTGCCATGCCCCGCCTCCAGGGGATCATCCTTACCCAGGGATCGAACCTGCATCTTTTATGTCTCCTACATGGGCAGGTGGGCTCTTTACCATGAGTGCCATCTGGGAAGCCTGATTAAATCATTAGCCACTAGTGATTCTTCAGCCCCCCTCTGCTGGAGAGGTAGAGCTGAATGTTCTAAGCTTCTGATCCAAGTCTTTGTGTGGTCCAGCCTCCATCCTGAAGTTATCTAGGTACTTCATTTAAAAGGTACTTCATTCAGACTAAAGATGCTTATCACTCTGGAAATTACAAAGGTTTTAGGAACTCTGTGCCAGGAACCAGGCACAAAAGCCAAATAGCTTTCTTGTCAATTTCTTGTTAATTGAGTCACTACTATCCTGGAAGTTTTAATTCTAGTTACGTCACTTGGGTGTCATAAAAACCAAATGAGTTTATGAACATACGGTATTTAGAAAGGTACTTGGCACGTAGAAAGACATCTACTGGTGTTTATTTCTACCATTATTATTGTTTCTTTTATTTTTATTACCAAAGATCAGATTGCTACAGAGTGGTCAAGCCACAGTGAAAGCCAGGTCTGTACATTTCCACCAACCCTGGGTCATCTGGCCAGTACTCCCCAGACATTGGGACATCACTGATCAGTCACAAAAGTAAACAGATAAAAAGTAAACACATGTGGATGGATGCAGTGTATTCCATTTTCCAGTAAAAATGACTACTATCTCTCACCACCATCATTTCATAAAGCAAGGGCATTTTAGCCCCTCAAAGGTAGGAGAAACAGATAATCATAGGATGGAAGAGAGCCCTTTAAATTACAAAAGTGTGGCTTTCTGAGCACTCTCTCAACATTACCCTTCTCATTTCCCCACAGAGCAGTGGAGACCTCAGCAGAAGCCAACCCGGCCTTCCAGCCCAGGTTTCCAGTGTTTCCTGCCTGGGAGAGGGGCTATAGCACAGAGGTTTGGGGTGTCAGAGCATGTTTCTAAAACAATGTGTTTTCGGAAAATTGTGTGTTGATAAGTAGCTGGAGAAAATTATAATTTTTATATTTGTGTACTATATATATATCTGTTCTTCCCCAGGTAATAGCACACATTGAACAAACCTGAAAGAGGATTTCTTGTAACAATAATGTAGTAACAGGCTCGGACGAGCTTATCTCACAATTTATAGGGGATGCATGAAGCCGCAGCTGAGAAACTCCTGGTGTGAATACCAATCTGGGAATAAGCCCATGGGACTCAGACACACCTAGGCGAGCCCTGATTTCTCTCTGCATCCGTCTTGTGCGGGCAACATGCATGGAACGGGGCTTTCTCTGTAGCCAAGCCGAGGCAACAAATCCAGAGGCCAAGCCAGCCTCCAGAGGGCCTGAGGGAATAGATGAAAGGGTTTCTGAGATTGGAGCCTGGTCCCCTGGAGACTGGAGAGGAAAGTCACGGCTGAGTTCCCAATGAGAAAGAGAGGCAGCCATGCACATCTCAGAAAGCTGGAGTCTGCATGACAGACCAACGTGAGTTGGAGTCAGATTTCTGCCGCTTCCTACCTCTGAGTCTCAGCTTCCACATCTGTATAATGGGCTGCTAGTTGAGGCCTCAGCCTGCAGCATCTTGAAGCAGGATTTCTTTCCCTTTTTTTTTTTTTTTTTAAGCTTTGCTTATTTGTCTATTTTGATGAGGATCATGTTTAAAGTCCTTACTGAGTTTGTTACAATATTATTTTCTGGTTTTGGTTTTGGGGCCTCGAGGCATGTGGGGTCTTAGCTCCCTAATCAGGGATCGAATCTGCACCCCTTGTGTTGGAAGGTGGTGTTTTAAGCACTGGACCACCAGGGAAGTCTCTTGAGGCAGGATTTCAGTTTCCTTGCCAGAGACTGAAGTCAGGCAGTGGTAGCGAGAGTGCAGAATCCTAGTCACTATACCACCAGGGCCAGTGGCCAGTGACGAGGCCCTGGCCCATGGGTTTTGTAGACAGGAATTTTAATGAAGAAATGGAAAGTAGTGAAATGGATAAAGCGCTTATTAGGAGGAAAAAGAATATGTGTGAATAGACACAAGCCAGCGGGCTCAGAGAGGAGTCACGCCCTCAGTCATTTGAATCATTTCATGGTCTTGATGTAGTAGCTAAGTCACATCTGACTCTTTTGCGACCCCACTGACTGTAGCCCGCCAGGCTCCTCTGTCTGTGGGATTTCCGAGGCAAGTATATTGGAGTGGGTTGTCATTCCCTTCTCCAGAGAATCTTCCTGACCCAGGGATCGAACCTGAGTCTCCTGTGTTGTAGGCGAATTCTTTACCACTGAGCCACCTGGGAAGTCCCTTGAATCACTTATGTGGGGCATTTCTTCCAGGTTTCCTTTGACCGGTCGTCTTGCTTTGTCTGGCTCAGAGTCCTCCTGCTGCCAGTACTGCAGGGTCCTCCCAAGTGCGCATTTCTTAGCCAAGGAGTTTAGTGAAGAGGCCTCTAGGTTGGTTGACCTCACCTACTGTGGAGGCCCCCTCCCTTTTGACCTCCAAAGAGCCTTTCTGCGTGCGTATAGTTGGAAAGTTCTCCTTAACCTCAAAGTTGAGAAATATGTAGTCTCATATCTGGGAAGGGCTCAGCCCCTCTCTTGCTATTTTGTCTTGGAGTATCAGTCCACAGGGATGAACTCCATGGCTCAGCCTGGGTCTCATCTGTTTCCTGCCTAGGTATTAAGTTGAATCATGTGTGTGCGTGTGTGCTCAGTCGTATCTGACTCTTTGCAGCCCTATGGACTGTAGCCCACCAGACTCCTCTGTCCATGGAATTTTCCAGGCAAGAATACTGGAGTGGTTTGTCATTCCCTTCTCCAGGGGATCTTCCCAATCCAGGGATCGAACCTGAGTCTCTTGTGTCTCCTGCATTGGTAGCAGATTTTGTACCACTGCACCACCTGGGGAGCCTAAGTTGAGATGCCATTTTTAATGGGTCAAAAAAAAGCAGTTCATAATTAAAAACAACAACAACAACAAACTTTAATAAGCACTAGTGAGCATGTAAAAAAAAAACAAACCTGAAACTGTATGCCTTGTGGGGATGGCACATGGTACAGCCACTTTGGAAAACAGTTTGGCAATTCCTAGCAATTTTAAACATGGATTTACCATGCCTGCATGCTTAGTCACTCAGTCATGTCTGACTCTGCAACCCCATGGACTGTAGCTCTCCAGGCTCCCCTGTCAGTGGGGATTCTCCAGGCAAGAACACTGGAGTGGGTTGCCATGCCCTCCTCCAGGGGATCTTGCCAACCCAGGGATCGAACCCACGTCTCTTATGTCTCCTGCAGTGGCAGATAGGTTCTAGCAAATCAAATCTGACAATATATATAAAAAGAATAATACATTGTGACTTAGTGTGGTGTGTGCTAGATATTCAGGACTGAGTTAAGATTTGAAAAGTCAATAAATGGAATTTGCCATATTAAGAAATTAAAAAAAGGAAAATTAAGAGGACTTCCATGGTGGCCCAGTGGTTAAGAATCCACCTTGCAATGCAGGAGACGCTGGTTCCATCCCTGGCAAGGGAACTAAAATCTCATGAGCCGAAAGCAACTTAAGCCCGAGTCCCACACCTACTGAAGCCCATGCGCCCGGGAGCCCCCGTGCCACAGTTAGAGAGTCCATGTGCCATATGGACTCCCTGAAAGAGACACTCTCATCATATGAAAGATCCACATGAAGCAACGAAGATCCCACGTGCCACAGCTAAGACACACACAGCCAAATAAATAAACACTGTTTCAAAAAAGGCAAATTAAATGAACTTCTCAGTTGATGCAGAAAAGCATCTGACAAAACTCAATATCCATTGCTAATAAAAAATCTTCATTGATTCAGGAATAGAAAGAAATTTTTTAACCTGATAAAAGGTGTCTACCCAAAAAACCTACAAATAACAGCACCCTTAATGGTGACAGACTGAGTGCTTCGCTTCCTAGATGGGGAGTGAAGCAAGGTGTCCACACTCATCATGTCCATCCAGCATTTTGCCTGAAGTTCCCTTCAAGGCAATAAAGAAGGGGAAAAAATTAAAGGCATATGGACAGGAAAGGAGGAAGTACAACCAACATTATTTGCTGAAGGCGTGATGGTCTCAATAGAAAGTCCTAAAGATTTTGCAAAGGAATCCTTAGGAATCCTCAAAGAAGCTGCTAGAAGTAATAAGTGAGATTAACAAGGTTCATGTACAAAAAATGAATTGCATCTCTATAAACTAGGTTTCTCCAGGAGTCATGTATGGATGTGAGTGTTGGACCATAAAGAAGGCTGTGTGCCAAAGAATTGATGCTTTCAAATTGCGGTGCTGGAGAAGACTCTTAAGAGGCCCTTGGACTGCAAGCAGATCAAACCAGTCCATCCTAAAGGAAATCAGTCCTGAATACTCATTGGAAGGACTGACGCTGAAGCTGAAACTCCAATATTTGGCCACGTGATGCAAAGAGCCAACTCATTGGAAAAGGCCCTGATGCTGGGAAAGATTGAAGGCGGGAGGAGAAAGGGGAGGCAGAGATGAGATGGTTCGATAGCATCACTGACTCAACGGACATGAATGTGAGCAGACGCCAGGAGACAGTGAAGGACAAGGAAGCCTGTCGTACTACAGTCCATGGGGTTGCAAAGAGTCGGACACAACTGAGTGACTGGAAAATAACAAACAGCAAAACTAAGAACAACTCTTTGGAAGCTTAAGTTAATTAATGCCACCACTATAGCATCAAAAACGTGAAATACTTCATGATAAGTTTAGCAAAAAGTATTTAAGGCCTCTGAGAACTATAAAATATTGCTGAAAGAAATTAAAGAAGGCATAAATAAATGGGAAGATAAACCACATTTATGAGTCAGAACGTTCAATATTGTTAAGATGTCAGCGCTGTCCACTTTGATCTATAGATTCAGTGCAATCCCAATTAAAACCTCAGAAGGACTTTTTTGCAGAAATTTGTAAGGTGAGTATATAATTCATGTGGAAAAGCAAAGGATGTAGAAGAGCAAAAATCATTTTGAAAAAGACCAAAGTTGATAACCTACATTGCTTGATTTTAACATGCATTATAAGGTTACAGTAATCAAGACAGTATCAGTTTGGTATTGACATAAAGATAGACATTTAGATCAATGGAACAGAATAGAGGGTTGAGAAATAGACCCACATATGTATGACTAATTGATTTCCAGTGGCATTGCCAAGGCAATTCCACAGGGGAATGGACAATCTTTTCATTAAATAGTTCTAAAACGACTGGATGGCTGCATGCAAAATAAATAAGTGAAAGAAACTTGACTCAGTGCAAATCAGATACAAAAATTACTCAAAAGAGATCATAGACCTAGAGGCAAGAGCTGAAATTATAAAATGTTCAGGAGAGAAATTAGAAAAAAATCTCTATTGGCTTGAATTTTGCAAAAGTTCAAAAAATATTTAAGATATGCTTAAGTGTATCTATCTTCTTCCTTGGAAGAAAAGCTATGATCAACCTAGACAGCATATTAAAAAGCGGAGACATTACTTTGCCAACAAAGGTCCATCTAGTCAAAGCTATGGTTTTTCCAATAGTAAGGGATGGATGTGAGAGTTGGACTATAAAGAAAGCTGAGTGTCAAAGAATTGATGCTTTTGAACTGTGGTGTTGGAGAAGACTCTTGAGAGTCCCTTGGACTGCAAGGAGATCCAACCAGTCCATCCTGAAGGAAAGCAGTCCTGAATATTCATTGCAAGGACTGATGCTGAAGCTGAAACTCCAATACTTTGGCCACCTGATGCAAAGTGCTGACTCATTTGAAAAAACCCTGATGCTGGGAAAGATTGAGGACAGGAGGAGAAGGGGACGACAGAGGATGAGATGGCTGGATGGCATCACCGACTCGGTGGACATGAGTTTGAGCAGGCTCAGGAACTGGTGATGGACAGGGAAGCCCGGTGCGCCGCAGTCTGTGGGGTCTCGAAGAGTCGGACACGACTGAGCGACTGAACTGATGAAAATGAGAAGCCACACCGCAAACTGAGAGGAAATATTTAGAGAACACATAGCCAGCAAAAGTTTTTTCCTCTGGAATATATGAAGAACTCTGACAACACAATAATTTAAAAACATAAAAACAAACTTTAAATAGGCAAAAGAACTAAACATACATCAAAGAAGATATTTGGATGGCAAATAAACATGTGGAAGGATATACACCATCATTAGTCATTAAGAAATGAAGATTAAAACCGCCACACACCCACTGTACAGCTTAAATGAGAAAACTGAATTATACCAAGTGTTGGCATGGATGTTAAGCAACTGGGAGTCTTACAAGCTCCTGGAGGATATGCAGAATGAGGCAACCTCTTTGGAAAGCCATCGTGTTGCTCCTAATTAAACACACACCTACTGTCTGATACAGCCATTCCGCTCCTAAGGATTTACTTAAGAGAAATGAAAACATGCCTCACCAACCCTTGTAAACAAATTCTTGAAGCAGCTTCATTTGTAATAGCCAAAAAGTAAACAACCCGAATGCCCATCACACAGGTATGTCCATTAAGAAAAACTGCGATGTTTCCATACCAATGCAGTACTACCGGTCTCTTGATACTTCTCATTCATCTAGTATATTTCAGCACTTTCCTTGAAGCATCAGATTACAGGGAAGGTCTCCCTGATGTCAGAGGATTTAAAATAAAACACTCCCACCCCAGGCCTTGGTACCCTCCATACCCAGGACCCATATCATTATCCTGATTGAGGGATCCAGTCACATTTCCATAGACAGGTGGGTTTTTTGTTTGCTGCTTTCTGGAATATAATTGCTTTACAAAGTTGTGTTGGTTTCTGCCATACAGGAAGTGACTCAGTGGTATGTATACATACACCCCCTCCTTCTTGGACCTCCCACCCACCCCTCCCCCCATCCCACCCACCCAGGCTATCACAGAGCTTCCTGCGCTTTATAACACGTTGCCACTAGCTCTCTGTTTTACATGTGGTAGTGTGTGTACTCCAGTGTTCTTGTCTGGAGAATCCCAGGGACAGGGGAGCCTAGTGGGCTGGCGTCTATGGGGTCGCACAGAGTCGGACATGACTGAAGTGACTTAGCAGCAGCAGCAGTGTGTGTATGTCAGCCTTAATCTCCCAATTCATTCCACCCTCTCCTTCCCCGCTGTGTTCACAGGTCCATTCTCTGTCCAGTGTAATCAGGTCATTCTATTCATTTCAATATATCTTATTTCTTAAGAAGATAAGTAAGCATGATTATATCTTCAAACCCTTGCTAAATGGGGAAAAAAATGTTTTTGTGGTGGGTTTTTTTTTTTTTTTTTGTCTAACCAGGCATAAGAATTTTGATTTGGGAAATACGGTTATCAGACTTGGTTTAGATCCCTACTTTACTTTCTTGTGGTGTGTCTTTTTCCTCATTTTGGATTCCCAGAGTCCTAATATCATCTCCTCCTTTTGTCTCCTTTGGGGAGAGGTCCCATATTTATATGGGGCTTTCCTGGTGGCTCAGATGGTAAAGAATCTGCCCATGACGTGAGAGATCTGGGTTTGATCACATATTAATATAAGATTAATGTGGGTTCAAAACCTGGCTCTTCCACTTACTAGCTGTGTGACTTTGCGTGGATTACTCAACCTCTCTGTGCTTCAGTTTTTTTATTTGGAAAATGGTGATCATCAGAGTATTCGCTCCTGGAGCTGTTAAGAGCATAGAAAGCTCTTAGCATTGGGCATGTAAGCAATCGATAAATATTTGCTTTCTTAGCACATGAACCCAGGATCAGGAAAAGTTTTAAAGGTCTGATTCACCTTAGCACACTGTCTTATAAAGATCAATTTTAACAGATGATCCTCCAGATAGAGATTGTGTTTTAACATAGGCTTATTTTAAGAAGCAGATTCTAACCAGAATTTCAGGCCTGAGCAAATGGTGCCAGGAGGAAGGGGGCTGAGGGAAGGCTTTATTGTCTGGGACCAGATTGTGTCCTAATCACACTATACATCAGAGCTACACAAGAATCTCCTTAAAATCAGCGTCTCTGAGGGATGAGCCTGGGAATCTGCATTGTAACAAACCCTCCAGATAATTATTATTCTGAGAAAGTTGGAGAATCCCTGCCTAGAGAATGCCCATAGGATAGAAACTCCTTTTCCACTCTCTCTTGCTGTTACATTCATATATCCTTGTCTCCCCGATTTCTTTGCTTTTGTCAGGAGGGATGGGGAGTAATGTTAAAAAAAAAAACAAAACACCACCAAACTTAATTACCTGGAAATTCTACTTTCTTCTTATTTTGTTCTTCTCAGAACTTGTATAGATGCATTTTTAAGTTTTATACCTCTGTGGGAATGTATGTATAGAATTTTGTACCCTGCATCTCATTAGCATTATGCCATCTGTATTATTTCATCCTGCTACATTTTTTCTCTCATGCCTTCTCTTCCTCACCTCTTGCTTCTCTATCCAGGTGATCATCTAAGCTGGCTAGCTGGGTATATGCCTGTGTCCACACGCCTCTCATCTTAATTCAAATACATGGTTACATACACTGAATCTGGGGAGCTTGATATAGCTTCGGTGTCTCTTATTGCATGTATTTCACAAGCATTCTGAAATATTTTTTCCTGTAAGCTAAATGAATAAATGAAGGATGTGATTCGTCTGTGCCAGTGCTTAAAATTCGTATAAGATCTCTATAGTGAAGTTTGCTTTATGTTAATGAGGATTATATTTACTCTTTAGCCCCACCCGCAATTATTGGGTGAACTCAGGTCACCTTAGTCTGTTACCACCGTGATTGTCTGTCAGTAACAGAGGGTGTGCCTGAAATACCAAGTACCTGGGAGCGCTGACTTTTCCCCTCTCCTAGCAGAGGGCAGCTCTGACCGGCGAGGTGGACGGCTGGGTTCCGATCATCCAGGTTACTGTGATCTGAACTTTCCCCTGAGCCTCAGTTGCTGCATCTGCAAAAGATGGTTATTAAGCTTGAGCAGCGTTCCTCTCAGAGAACCCTGTGGACCACCTGCTTCAGAATCACCATCGTACTGCTTAAAAGGCAATTTCCCAGGCCGCACCCTCGACCCATTGGACCACAACCTTCATGGGAAAGAGCCCCGGAGCCTGCATGTTCGTTGAGTTTCACAGTGGGATCCCACAGGCTATTGAAGGTCGGGAACAAGCGAGCCCTGTGGTTGAATATCCTGGCAGTTGATCTCCAAGCCCTTGTGTTCTTTCTCAGGCAGGGAGCTGTTAACCCAGCTTGTCCGTGTGGTCCTCACCTGCCCCGCCAGGGCTGCACCATCCAATGTTGTCAAGAGAACAACAGTCCAGGTCCTGGTATTGGGCTGGCCAAGAAGTTTGTTGAAGTTTTCCCATAGCAATTTACAAAATACCCAAATTAACTTTTGGAGAAAAGGGAATAAGACCTAGCACATAGTAAGTATTCAGTGAATATTCAATAAATGACGTGGGCATGATACTTGGTTCAGCTTTAACCTTAGAACCTAGGCTTTCCTGGGAAGAGTTAGGGCTCCAAGAACTATCTCACACACACACACACACACACACACATCCCACTCCCATCGCACCCCAAACCAGCCAAATGGCAAATTGCACCCGGAATGCGGGAAAAACCTTCGACAAGTCATCTTAGAATAGTAACAGCTTCTGTCCCAGCCAGCGCTCTCACAGGCAGCTTAATTATGGTAATTAGGAGCCACATTAAAACATGATTATAACATAAAATTGAAATTAGTCGTATAACACATCCAAATTTTTCGGTATGCTTATTGATTTTCTTCCCCTGTTAGTCGGAGGGCTACAGTAAATTCAGATAGATCTGGTACAATTAAAACGGAGCCCGTAAATGCTAGTGAAAATTTTAATTAGCATCTGTCTTTTGTTAAGGACAATGAAGTGGGGATGTATATATTTATGGGGAACATAATCAGGGTGTTTGTGATTCTTTTGTGGATCCTAGGTGGGGCAGGCCACGCTGTTCTCATTCCTTTGTAAGAACTGTTTCAAAAAAGGATGAAAGTTGTGTAGACATCTAAGAAATTCCTAAACAGGAAGTGGATGGTTTAAAGAAAAATAATTAAACTTGGTGATAGGAAGTATGTGGACAAAACGACCAACTGAATTGTCTTTTCTGCAGGATGGAGTGGCTTTGAACTTGGTGACTATGCATCCACATCTTAACTCTACTATTTACTAGCCATGTGACATTGAGCAGTTTCGTTTGGCCTCTCTGAGCCTCAGTTTCCTAATCTGCAAAATGGGAATAGTGGTAGAACCCATCTCACATGGTGACTGAGAGAATTAACGAGATTATTCATTTTTCAACTGAAGTCACACATTAATCATTAGGAGTTGTTATCAGCAGTAGAAGCATCACTGGCATCATCTTTATCACCATTAGCATCATTTTTGTCATTTCCATCCAGCGGAGAGAGGGCTCTTGTAACGCCTGCCATGTCTCTGGTGAGCTTCATGGTGTGGGGGAAAGTCTATGAGTTTCGCTTCAGGTAACCCTCTAATCTGTGCCACTTATAAGATATTCAGTCTCAGGCAAGTCATTGTATTTCTTTCCTTATTTGTAAAATGAGCGAAATTTTCGAGGGAATGTTGGGAATGTGACGAGGGATGCGGGCTGTGCCCGGCACAGAGCTAGCCGTTTGAACCATGTTGATTCTCCAACTTGAATATCTAGTTCCATCCGCTCAACAGATTGCGGTGGTGGTGGTATGGCTCAGGCATGTCTAGAATGGAAAATCAAGAATCTCCAGGTTTCAAATCACAGCCTTCACTCAGAGGATTTTCTGTGCTGCCTCCTGCAAGGTTCATGTCCCACCGTCATAGCTTTAGTTGCCAGGAAGTTTTTCTGCCATCTGTATATCTGGAAGAGATAATAAAGCCCATCAAATACTCCATGTGGTCCTCTGCATTTCCCAGGCTCCCTTGCAGTTGGGGTGAGGTCATGTGATTCCTTCTGACCAATAGACTGTGAGCAGAAATATGTCACTTCTGTTTCGAGGCAATTAAAGAGTGGTGGCTGGAAAACCACATGTAGAGATAACAAGACGACAAGATGGAAGTTACTTAGATCATCCCTGCAGGGAGGACCGCTGTCCTGGAGAGCAGTGGAATCCCCATAGGACCTTTGCGAGTGAAAAATGAACCATCATTGCATTAAGTTACTGGAAGTTTGAGGCTTCTTTGTTACAGCAGTGTAACCTAGCTTATGCTGATCAATACAGTGATTGGTCTCCGCCATCAAGTCCACTTTTTGGTTTGTGCTTCTTGTTCTAAAGGCACTAATGGCTTGTTGGCCATTGGCTATTCCCAGACTGACTGGTGGACCTTTTTTCCAGAACCAATTTTAAGTAGACTGGAGGGGATCTGGGTCTTCTAAGTTCAGAGATTTGCCATAATGCTTATGCCCATCCGTGCAACCTGCAGCTGGTCCCTTGCTGTCCAGATAGTTCAGGTGGCTGGGACAAAGAAACATGGAAAACTCAAAACCCTGGAGTCCTTACATGGGTCATTCACAGCCACATAGACGCTACTGGGGTACCCAATGGATTTGGTAGGTCAGTTATCATGGGCACCCACTGCTTTCCCCTAACCAGAACTCACACTCATCTCTATTTTTAAATTTGGCAGGGGGGAAGGGCTGTGCTGGGTCTTCACTGCTGTATGGGGTTTTCTCCAGTTGTGGCGGGTGGGAACTAGCCTCTAGTTGCAATGCTCCGTGGAGCCTGGGCTGTAGGGTGTGTGGGCTTCAGTAGCTGGGGTGCAAGGGCTCAGTAGTTGTGGCTCTCTGGGTCTAGATCACAGACTCAGTAGCTGTGGCTCATGAGATTAGCTGCTCCACAGCATGTGGGATCTTCCCGGATCAGGGATAGAACCCATGTCCCCTGCACCAGCAGGTGGATTCTTTACTACTGAGCCACCAGGGAAGCCACAGGACTCATCTTCATCTTGGCATCAACACTCAGTTTTGTTTTGAGGACCACTTATTTGGTGCAGGGTTGGTGGGCTTGTCAATCAAAAGGTTTTAGTCTGTCTTCTGTCCGAGAAGTGGGCCAACCTGGGTAGTGATTAAGACAAAGTGCAGCCTCTTTAAAGAATGTGGGAGCGTCCTGGAGATGCTGCCTTCAGGCCTGCTTCCCCAACTCTTCTTTGGTCTGTGAGACACTCCTAACCTTCTGACAAAGCTCTCCCACCTGTTTCTGGCTGAATTTAGCCAAAATCAGCTTCCTTTCAAGACTCTTCCTTTTAAGAGTCTTAAGTATGCATGAGTTCGAAGTTGCTTCAGTAGTGTGCGACTATGCAGCTCCATGGACTGTAGCCCGCCAGGCTCCTCCGTCCATGGGATTCTCCAGGCAAGAACACTGGAGTGGGTTGCCATGCCCTCCTCCAGGGGATCTTCCTGACCCAGGCATCGAACACAAGTCTCTTACATCTCCTGCATTGGCAGACAGCTTCTTAACCAGTAGCACCACCTAGGAAGGCCCTTAGATACCAAATATAGTAATGAATTTCATCCAGTAGTGACAAAGGCCCCATCATGTGCTGGGTAACATGCTGGACTCTATTACTCTAAGTTTGGAGTGACATTTATGATTGATGGACTAAGAAAGCAGAACTCTGAGGTTAAGTAAAATGTAGACATATTTATTCATTCCACAAATGCACCATGGTTTCCAGTTATGGGCAAATGCACATTTAGGTGCTGGGGATACAAGAGTGAAGAAAGAAAGAAAAAAAAAAACAGACCAAAATTCTATTTCGTTCTGAGAACCATTCATCAGATGCAGGCCTGGTGGGCTTGTCAATCAAAAGGCTTTACCCTGTTCTGTCCAAGAGGTGGGCACATGACCTGCTGTGGAGAGTGATTCCATACCAAGTGCAGCCTCTTTAAAGGGCTCAGGAGGGTTCCAGCTTCCTAGGTCCCTACAGCTGCTGAGATGCCATCCTCAGACATTCTTTCCCAGCTCTCCTTTGTGAGGCTGATATTCTGGTTGGAGGAGGCAGATGTAAATAACACACACAATAAAAATGTAGAGTAGTCAGATGCTCAGAAGTAGTATGTGGAGAGATAAAGCAGGACAGGAGGTGGGGTAGCACACGGTGTCAGAGGTGGGACAAAGAGGGGTCACAACTTAAAACCCCTTTGTTCAAGGAAGGCTTCACTGCAATTTGAGCAACACCGGGAAAACGGAAATGTGTGTTCTCTTGTTCTTGTTGCCAAATTCCACTGTGCAGGTGACTTGGTTTATAGGGCGGCTGTGGGGATGGGACTTGACACTTAAAAAGCACACAATAAACATCAGCTGGAAAACAAGTGCAAAGAAGCCCGGTGGATGCCAAGTCAGCGCTGAGTGTGTGGGGAGCACCGGCCCTCCTCCTCCAATCCTAAATCATCGCCCTGGGGATGCCGCATCCCAGACATGCCCCAGAAACTGCTGAGGCTGTGGCTCACAGGGTGGTTTGCAATCACCAGACCCCCTTCATCCCCCCCACCCCCGCCATCCCCACCCCCGCCCCAGCTCCCAGGATGCTCTAATTAGGGACCTCCGGGCAGCCCTGGCGGCTGGCTGTTTCTGCTGCTCCCAGCCACCGCTCCAGAAGAACTGGGGGTGGGGAAGAAAGGGAGAGAGACAGAAGGAAGGAAGCAGGGAGGGAGAGAGATACAGACAGACACAGGCACACAGAGAAAGAAAGAGGGAGGGAGAAGGCAGAGAATAGAAAGCAGGGCATGACAGGGAGGGGAAGGCACTGCCAGCGCCAGCAAGAGGCAGAGGGCACTCCTCTGCAGGGGGCGGGTCCTGGGTGGCCAGGCTACCTCTGACATCTGCAGCTCCTCCCCTCTGCCCCGCCCTGCCTGCATTAGAGAAGTGCTCAAGGGCATAGGCTCTGGGCACGGGGTGCAAATCCTTTCTCTGCCATCGCCTGGACATGGGGACGTGGGCAATCTCACAGCTGTCTGAGTCTCAGTATCATGATGTCAGCCGTACAGGTTAGAGAGAGGGTTCTGGCATGCCGCGTGGAAAGCACCTAGCTGCCTGCCATGCAGCCAGCATGGGGATCTCGGCTCAGTCCCAGCTCTGGGTCCTTGCACTCAGTCTGCAGGAGACCCTGATCCCACACTTTCACACAGAACCGCTCTAGAGACTCTGATTGGGAACCTTGAGCCTAGTGGCTCTCACCCTGACTGCCCTCTAGGGTCCCCTGGGGAGCTTTAAAGAACACAGATGCCCCAGGTTTTCTCCCAGAGTCTCTGTGATTCACTTAGGAGGCAGCCTGGGCATCAGAATTCCTCAAAAGCTTCCAGGTGCTTCCAAGTTGCAGCCGAGGTTGAGAAGCACCGCTTTGTCTCAGGGTGCTGATTTAAACCCCACGCCCCCACCCCCCCGACACACATTTATTCCCGAAGAATGAGGTACACTCAGACAACACGCCTATAGGCAGCCTCTCACACAGGCCGATTTTTCTTTTTCTGATTTGGATCGACCAGCATTTATTGAGCATCTACTGTGTTCCTTGCACACTGTTAGGATCAGGCATTATTCCTGCCCGCCAATAGGTTGACATCTGAGTGATCATATCCTGCCATGCTTGAGGGGGCTGTGGGAAAAACTGGAAGGAAAAATATCTCACCCAGATTGGGGCATGGGAGGAGAGAAGAGAGGTCACGGGACCACATGGAAACCATGACTCAAAAAACCAAGTAACAGCTGGGCCGGCAGAGACATGGGAGACAGACGTGCTGCCCAGGGGGCTGGAACAGCATGGGGCGTGACTTGTCAAGGGGAGGGGGCAAAATGAGGAGGGGGTTGCTACAGACAGGAAGACAAAGCGCAGGAGAGGAAGGCAGGCAGTAGACACTTTACAGCCAAGCCAAGATTCCTGGCCTTCACCTTATGGCACTAGGGAGCCACGGCAGGCTCTAGGTTAAGAGGCAGCCTTGGCCCTGGGCATAGGTATTCAGAGTGCAGCGGCCATGGAGTGCCAGGGGGTGGGGCATGAGAAAAAGGAAACAGCCTTTGTTTGGTACATTTTCCCCAAGCAATTTTCTTCCATTCCCTTCCATCATGTAGAAACAGGAAGTTATCCAGAGACCATCACTGCCATGGTAACGGTAAGAGAAACAAACAGTGCGTGCCATTTGTATAAAATTGTCCATAAAGGCTGTTTATTTCTCACGCCATTATTCTAATACGTGGGGATGGCAGGGATGGGACGGGGAACAGCAGGCTTTAATGGTGCCGCTGACGTCGCCTTTTCTTGAAACAACTAGAAATGCTCACAGACATTCAGACGGTGGCACTTAGATCATGTCTCCGGCTGGGAACTCCTGCTGGTTTAGACTCTTACTGCCGGGAGGTATACCCCATTCCTAGGCAGTGTGGTCGAGTGGTTAGAAACTCCAGCCAGAGGTCAGACAGCCCTGGGTTCGAGTCCCCATTCTGTCACTGACTGGTGACTTGTTGGCAAATATCATCCCCCAGCTGAGCCTCTGTTTGTTGTTCAGCCTCTAAGTTGTGTCAGACTCTCTGTGACCCCGTGGACTGCAGCACGCCAGCCTTCCCTGTCCTCCACTACCTTCTGGAGTTTGCTCAAATTCATGTCCATGAGTCAATGATGCCAGCCAACCATCTCATCCTCTGTTGTCTCCTTCTCCTCCTGCCTTCAATCTTTCCCAGCATCAGGGTCTTTTCCAATGAATCCGCTCTTTGCATCAGGTGGCCAAAGTGTTGGAGCTTCAGCTTCAGCATCAGTCCTTCCAGTGAATATTCAGGGTTGATTTTCTTTAGGATGGACTGGTTTGATCTCTTTGCCACTGTTTACTCATCTGCAATGTGGAAATTCATTCATTCAGTCAGTCAATCAATCAGTACTGAACAAGATTTCATTGAAAACCTCTTTTGTGCTTTATGCTGAAAAGAATTCTTCCGTTCATGGAGCTTAGAATCTAGGAGGAGAACATAGACAGTATACCTAGAAACACTTCTGGAAATAAGAAAGATGACTTTGGAGAGCGATACTTGCTGCTGCTGCTGCTGCTAAGTCGCTTCAGTCGTGTCCGACTCTGGGCGACCCCACGGACTGCAGCCCACCAGGCTCCTCCATCCATGGGGTTTTCCAGGCAAGAGTATTGGAGTGGGTTGCCATTTCCTTCTCCAATGCATGAAAGTGAAAAGTGAAAGGGAAGTCGCTCAGTCGTGTCCGACTCTGGGCGACCCCATGGACTGCAGCCTACCAGGCTCCTCCATCCATGGGGTTTTCCAGGCAAGAGTATTGGAGTGGGTTGCCACTGCCTTCTCCGGTGATGCTAAAAGGATTTAAAACCAAGGACGTTCTCTCTGAGGAGGTGCCATGCTAGCTGCCTGCGGGTGAGAATGAGCCACCTATGTACCTGTCAGGAGAAGAACTTCCAAGCAGGGAAGAGCAAGCACAAAGAACAAGAGACAGACCTGGGTTTTGACTGTTGGCAGCTGGACCTTCATAAAGGGAAGCACAGGAAAAGGTCAGAGAGACTAGTGACTAAGACTCCACGCTCCCGATGCAGCGGGCCGGGGTTCAATCCCTGGTCGGGTAACTTAGATCCCACATGCAGCAGCTAAGACCTGGTGCAGCCAAATAATCAAACAAATGTCTTTTTTTTTTAAAGAAGGAAAAGGTCAGAGAAGGTCAAGGGGCCAGATCTGGACCCTCCAGGCTAGGGTAAGAGTTTGGGTTGGACTTCCCTGGTGGCTCAGTGGTAAAGAATCAGCCTGCCAATGCAGGAGTCCCTGGTTTGATCCCTGGTCAGGAATATCCCCTGGAAAAGGAAATGGCTACCCGCTCCACTATTTTTGCCTGGAGAATTCCATGGACAGAGGAGCATGGTGGTCTATACAGTTCATGGGGTTGCAGAGTTGGGCACGACTGAGCAACTAAAAAGGAGTACGTCAAAGCTGTATACTGTCACCCTGCTTATTTTACTTATATGCACATCATGAGAAGCACTCGGCTGGATGAAGCACAAGCTGGAATCGAGATTGCTGGAGAAATATCAATAACCTCAGATATGCAGATGACACCACCCTTATGGTAGAAAGTGAAGAAGAACTAAAGAGCCTCTTGATGAAAGTGAAAGAGGAGAGTGAAAAAGTTGGCTTAAAGCTCAACATTCAGAAAATGAAGATCATGGTATCTGGTCCCATCACTTAATGGCAAATAGATGGAGAAACAGTGGAAACAGTGGCTGACTTTATTTTGGGGGGCTCCAAAATCACTGCAGATGGTGACTTCAGCCATGAAATTAAAAGGCGCTTACTCCTTGGAAGGAAAGTTATGACCAACCTAGACAGCATATTGAAAAGCAGAGACATTACTTTGCCAACAAAGGTCCATCTAGTAAAAACTATGGTTTTTCCGGCGGTCATGTATGGATGTGAGAGTTGGACTGTGAAGAAAGCTGAGCGCCGAAGAATTGATGCTTTTAAACTGTGGTGTTGGAGAAGACTCTTGAGAGTCCCTTGAATTGCAAGGAAATCCAACCAATCAATCCTAAAGGAAATCAGTCCTGAGTGTTCATTGGAAGGACTGATGTTGAAGCTGAAACTCCAATACTTTGGCCATCTGATGCGAAGAACTGACTCATTTGAAAAGACCCTGATGCTGGGAAAGATTGAGGGCGGGAGGAGAAGGGGACGACAGAGGATGAGATGGCTGGATGGCATCACCAAGTCAATGGACATGACTTTGAGTAAACTCCGGGCGTTGGTGATGGACAAGGAGGCCTGGCGTGCTGCAGTCCATGGGGTCGCAAAGAGTCGGACCAACTGAGTGACTGAACTGAACTAACTGAACTGAGTAACTAAAACACCACCACCACCAAGAGCTAGGGTTACAATGATTCAACCTCCTAAGGTGGCTGTAAGGATTACAGGAGGTATTGAATGGTAAACACTAAGGCAAGTGCCTTAAAACATCCTCTTTTATTCTCTCCAGGATATCTGCAGCCCGTCATCTCACTACAGGCCTGGGAGGGCTTTAAGAGATCCCTTATTATTCTCTTTTTTCCTATGGGTTAATGAAGGATCAGAGAGGGCATGGAACTTACAGATATCACACAGGAGTCGGGGCAGTCTCTGGGCTCCCCAGCTTCCTTCCACTCTCCCTGGGGCTTCTGGACTCAAGTCCATCCGTGACCTCTGAAGAGAGATTCCTTGGTCTCTGTTCTTGTGATGCTGAGTGGTGCTTCTTTCTGGGGAGCAGTGTAGGGTAATGGAAAGACACAGGGTCTCAGAGGGTCACCAGACCCTAGTCCTCTTCTCCCCATCCTCCTGTCCTTCTGGGAACAGGGGCTGGGTTTTGGCTGGGGAACCGGAAGAAAGGTCAGGATATGGGTCAGGTGGGACCTGACACAGCCTGGTATTTCAATACTCCATCCTGAAGAGAGTGGCAAGGTGGGAGAGGAAGGCAGCAGGCTGGAAGATGTTTCCCGGCGGTCCAGCGGTTAGGGCCCCGCACTTCCACTGCAGGGGACGTGGGTTCAATTCCCAGTCAGGGAACTAAGATCCTACGTGTGTGCAGTGCAACTGAAAAACTGAAGTTAAAAAATGAAATGAACAGAGCAGCAGTGCCTTGGTTAATTTCAAGTGAGACAAGTCACATGGAACATGAATCAGATTGGCTAAGTCCCCGACGGGCTTGGGAGTCTTACTGAATCTAGACGCTTAACCCCAGCTGGACTTTCCTCTGGTTCTAGGCATACATAAATACATTTAATAAACCCTACTAGAGAAGAGCTTCTTATGGCATCTGGGCTGTCTTTTCACTTACAATTTGTATGAGAAAAAAAAAGGTGTTAGTCGCTCAGTCATGTCTGACTCTTTGCGACCCCATAGACTGTAGCCCACCAGGCTCCTCTGTCCAGGGGATTCTCCAGGCAAGAATACTGGAGGGGATTGCTGCTTCCTTCTCCAGCGGGGATCTTACTACAATTTGCGTAATACATTATTATAATTCCTCCTGTTTTGTGAGCACCTGCGACAGCATGGGTACTTGATTCAGCACTGAACACAGATCCTGTCTCTTACCATTACAAAAGCCTTAGGAAGTCATTACTAATATCCCTCGCTTTCTACAGACAAGGAGCTTGAAGTTCAGAGGTAACACATATAGGAGGGAATACCAAGTCCCTCAAACTCAGGCATTACACATCAACTGATTCCAAGGGACAGAAGTGCTCCTAGGGCCACCATATATGAACGTCTTTAGAATAGCCCCCAGGTCTGTCCTCGTACGCAGATATAAGCTGTTCTTCACGTTCTGAAAAATGTTATGTGTCACAATTCATAGCGCCAGCAGAGTGTATAAATATCCATGGCATCTTTAACTGACTTTTTCCCTCACCTTTGTGACTCAAAAACCTAAACCCAGGAAAACCTCCCAGCTGGGTTTGTAGGAGCCGGACTGTGGGGGTCCCTTGAGATCCTGTGCGTCTGCCCCGCTCCTTCAGTCTCTTCCCTGTGTCTCACCGTGCTTTGGGTTCCCGTCTTGTCTGCCCAGACAAGCCTCTGGGAAATGCAAAGCCACCTTGCAGGCTCGCTTTGTATTTTGTAAACTTTCAGTTTGAAAACAAAGGCATCGTCTCGCGGTCGAATCTCTGCCGGGCAGTCGGCATTTCTCAAGAGCCAGGGCAGGAGACAGAGATGGAGCATTTCCACGGAAACCAAAGAGGCACAATCGCAGGGGTGCCTGCGTCGCAGTTGGTCACCGTTCCCTTGTTAGCATCTGACCAGTGACGTGATAGCCACGGGGCTCCCTGCATGGGGCTGCAGAGCTTCAGCAGCCCAGGTTGAAAACACATGAGATGCTGGTTCAATGCTCTGCCTGCCCATCAGTGACCCAGGCTGGATTTGTCTCCTGGACTAGACTCTTGCTGGGAATTCTTTTTATTCTTTTTACTCACTCCATCTTTTTCAAGATGTCTCCTTCATATCCTATTTTGACTCCAAAACAACAGATTTTTTTTCTCTTTTTTTCCCCCCCCCCAGTGATAAAGACTTTCCAATACCAGATGTTCCTAGGGGAGAAACTGATGCTGGGTTTGGGCGGGGCGAGACTGTGAATAAAAATGGACACTTCCTATATTGTATGTTGACGGCGAGAGTAATTGCTGAGTATAGACTTCCTGTAGCACTCTGAGTCAAGCCCCTGGTTAATTATGATCCCCGTAGACGGAAAAATGGCATCAGAGAATTATGACGACAATGCCTAGCATTTATTACAATGGCTAGCATGCATTACAACAGCCTCTTTCCATCTCAGAGCCTTGCACTTGCTGTGTCCTCTACTTAGAACCTGCTCTTCCCCAAATCTTTACTGGGTACCTTTCCCACAACATTCATTCCTCTGCTTAACATCTCCTGATCCCTGGAAAGGAATGTGCTGTGCCTCCTTTACTCTCAACTCATGCTGTTTTCTCTTCCTCACAGAACTTAGACTTTCTGAAATTCTTATTAAGGTTTTACCGTCTATCCCTCACCTGACAAGGTAAGCTCCAAAGATCAGGACTTCGTGCATCTGTGCATCCCCAGGGTCTAAAGGAGTATCTGGCACATAGGAGGTGCTCAAAAAATATTTGTTGAAATGCTGGCTAGATGGATGGATAGAAGGACAGATGGATGAAGAGCTGACTACATACTATGTGCATTATCCTAAGGGCTTGATAATGATTATTTCATTTCATCTTAAATGGCAACCTTTTGTTGAAACAGTTTCAGAGAAGTTAAGACAGTTGTTCAAGGGCACACGGCTGTTAGGAGCTGAGAAATAATTCAAATTCAAGCTCAGGTCTGTCAGGTTTCAAAGCCCATTTTTAACCACTCTGCCTCCCCTGGTATAGAACGTTAACCTTGGAAAGAACCGGGGCACTCAGGTTGCCTGACGTCACAACCATCAGCCCTAGAGAGCAAGAGATAGAGTCTGCTGTAGACGCAGCACCTTGCATAGCGTTTGGCAGCTACTGAACTGATGGGCTTCCCAGGTGGCGCTAGTGGTAAAGAACCTGCCTGCCAATGCAGGAGATGTAAGAGACATGGGTTCAATCCCTGAGTCGAGAAGATCCCCTGGAGGAGGGCACGGCGACCCACTCCAGTGTTCTTGCCTGGAGAATCCCATGGACAGAGGAGCCTGTCTATGGGCTGCAGTCCATGGGGTTGCAAACAGTCGGACAGGACTGAAGTGACTTAGCACAACCACTCAATAGATGGTAGACGCTCAAGAAATATTGCAGATAGATGGGATAGATAGATGGATGGGCCAGCAGGTAAGTGAGTGGATGAATAGATGGATGGATAGATGAACAGATAGGTGGGTGTGTGGATAAGGAAATAGAGTCCCAGAGAGGCTGGTGACTCACCTAAGATCACACAGCGTGTCAGCAGAAAAGAAACCAGAGCTGAAGACTCCTAGCCCAGGACTCTCTGGCTCACAACACCAAACATTTGAGAATGACCTTTAGGGTTTCCCTTATGGTTTGTGCCAGTTTACGGTTCAAGGGATGCTCCCTGGAGCCCTATTAAGATACATGCTCTTGTGTCCCCTCGTGTCACAGTGATGTTATTATCCATTTGTGTCAATTACCCCAGATGGCTAAGTGTCATTTTTATCCCCACTCAAGGCTCACAGAGGTTAAATAACTTATGGCTAAGTGTCATTTTTATCCCCACTCTTCAGAAGAAGAAAGTAAGGCTCAGAGAGGTTAAATAACTTGCCCTTCTTACCCAGCAGGAAGAGATGAGGCTAGAATCTAACACTTTGTTTCCACTGGACCAATTTTAGCTGCCTAAGAGCTGATTTATCAAGTGGCAACATATAAAGTAGCCAGCGTTGTAAGCACATATCATCTGGTCTACAGAAAATCTGGGATTCTCTCCCTCAGCAGCAGTGGAGAGTGGGGAAGTCCACCCTGACAACAGAATCCAGTCCAGAAGTGCCCTAGGGCAACAGAGCAGAAGCCTGGACAAAGGTAGACCAAGTACATGATATTGAGGAAGTCATTTCGCCTTCCTGAACCTCAGTTTCCTCATCTGTGAAACGGGTATTGAAATTGTGCTATGGAAGTTTTTCTTCTGCAAGTTGCTCTGGTTCCTTGCAGAATTCTTTTCCTATCATGGTATTACTTCTTGGGGAGGTGGGGGGGAGGTTGATATTGCTGTTAGAAAATCCCCTTATATTCCCACCATCACAATTTCAGATTACTGGGTCTTTGTCTCCTTCTCTCAGGACTTTGTAAATCCCCGCCCATGTGTTTAATGAGTTCAGAGTTTACAATGTCACTCCCACCACATAAAACACCTGCATGCAAGCAATTAATCTTCTAGAGGACCCGTGACTTTACCAAAAGGAGTGTCTCTGATGGTGGACTTTTATTCACTATGGTCTCCTGGTAACAAGGAAGTGTTGAAGGGAATTCCCTGGTAGTCTAGAGGTTAGGATTCTGCGCTTCCACGGCAGGGGCCACAGGTTCAATCCCTGGTCGGGGAACTAAGATCCCACATGCAGCATGGCTCGGGGAGGGGGTGGTAAGCCCAGTGTAACATCCATGGACTCACAGCATAGAGGCAGCCATCAAATACCTGGGAAACATCCTGTTGAGATGCACTGGGTTCTGATCTCTGGACTCAGACTTGGCATTGAATCCTGGCCAAGTGACTTCAGCATAGATTGTGATGCTCTCCAGGGCTCAGGAACGTACCTGTCGGATTGATACAGTCACACCTCACCATCAGGATCATTATGAAATTATATCATTGTAACACCTGGCAAACAGGAGCTACTTATAAACAGCAGTTTCCTTGCTTCCAGGTGTAGAGCTGGTCTGTCTCTTTGTTTCCCCTCCCTTGCTTTCTCCCTTTTCGTCCATCTTCTGTCCTTACTTACGTTTCCGCTCGACAAGCCTTGTTGTGCGCCTGCTGTGTGCTAGCGCCGTGTGGGCGCTGAGTGGATGGTGATGAGCAGGACAGGCAAGGTCACCCCTCCCAGAGCCCCCAGCCTAACCCAGCAAAGCAAGGGGCTGCTGCATCCTCCCCAGGGGAGAAATCAGCTCCTGGGCACCGTGTGCTTCAGCCTCCCTCTTTTATCAAAACCACTTGGCTTTACTGCCAGGAACGGAAACTTCTTGCAGCCAAGGACTGGGTTTTATTGGGGGGTTCTCTACACACACACCCCCAGAACCTGATGGAGACCTGGACCACTAGTGAGGACCCTGTACAAGAGGACCAAAGGCATGCATGTGGGGAGGGTATTTGGGAAACCTGGACCAGAGTGCTCCCCTCTCCCCTGCCGTCCTCCCCCACTCTTTCCTTACAGGGACTCCCGGCTCCTCCACTCTGCTGAAGACACATCCCTCCCCACGGCTGCCTGCAACCTTCTCTCCATCTGTCTCCCTCTGCCTGCTCAGGCTGCAACAGCGGCCACAGTGTGGCAAGGTGGATGGGGGGAGGGAAAGGGAGCTCCTCTAAACTGGGTTCAAGGCCCTGGGAGCTGACTGGGGGTCTGCAAAGGTGGTCTGCACAGTTTCCAGGAGTGGGTGCACGCCTGTGCCCCGCCTGGGTGCAGCCAAGCCTCTGCCCGTTTGCCTTCGTCACCTCAATTTGGGGAGAAAAGACAAGTTGTGAGAATCAGGGCTGGTCAGGAGCACAGGGATGAGGGAAGGCCTTGGACGCCAGCTCCGCGGGGAAGGGACTGAGCTGAGGAAGCCTCGGCGGCTTCGGAGCCCCCTTAGCGAGAGGAACCTGAGCGAGGTGCCCCGATGAGAGCCTGCATACATTGTAACTTGCAGTCCCAGCTTGGGCTTCCGAGGTGTGGGAAGCCCTCGGGTCGGGGATGCACGGTTTTGCGGTCCTTTGCACCGTGCCGGGAGATTGACAGCTCTCGTCAGGTCCCCAGAGTCGGAGACTTTCTAGGTTAGGGGGACTTCACTTTGGAAACACGCAGGGCGGTCAGGGAACAGAGCTGGCTGGGGCCGAGAGAGCTGAAACTGGGATCTGTACGAAAGAGTGAGCCATGGTAAAGACTCTAGGCTGCAGCGCAGTCTGAGGGCTGCGCTCAGCTCGGAGGCCTCCATCTCACCGTCTGGGAAATGGTCCGGACGCTCTTCAGCTTGGCCGCGCCCGCGCAGGGCTGCCGGAGCATCCAACGAGAGGAAACGCTCGGCCCCCAGGACGCCAGGGGAACCGGCGTCAAACTTTGCAGGGCCGACGGGCCGGCGGCCAGGGGAGGAGGCTGGCACCCAGTGCCCGCCCGCCCCCTCCCTTCCTGCCCGCGCTCGCTCGGCACCGAGTCGGCCCCAGCCCCCTCCCTCCTCCCGCCCGCTCCTCGCTCGTTCGCTCGCTCGCTCGCCGGCTCCTCCTCACTCGCCCGCCCGCGCCCGGCGCAGCTCGGCCAGAGCGATCGCGGGAGTGAGCGCGCGTCCGCTCCGGGGGGCTCCGGCGGCTGACCCGGCCCGCGGCCCCCTCTCCGCGGCTGCCGCCTCCTTCCCTTCCTCGCTCGCCGCCTCCCTCCTTCCCCGGCTCCCGCGCCGTCCGCCCGCCCCTCAGCCCGCGGCTCCGAGCGCCCCGCAGCCACGATGCCCGCGGCCCGGCCGGCAGCCGCGGGACCCAGCGGGATCGCGCTGCTCCTCGCCCTGCTCCTGGGCAGCCCCGCGGCAGCTCCGGCGGGAGGTAAGCGCCCGGAGGGGCGGGGCGGGGGAGGGGGCAAACTTGCCGCGAGTACTGGGCGGCTGCGGGGTGGAGGGGCTCGTCCTGGCTGATGCGGAGGACTCGCCCCTCATCGGCTGGGCTGCGGAGCAGGGGGCGGCTGCCTACATTCGGGGCTGGGCACCGCGTCCCCTTGGGCCGTGTTGCTGGGAGTGTGGAGGCGGGGATGTGTCTGAAGGACTCGGGCTCTCTCTTGCCTCGGCCGCGGGCTCCCTGCCTGCCTCCCTGACTCCGGGGCTCACTCCCCTTTGCAGTCCAGAGAGTCTCCTTGGAGTGGGGTCGCCTCCAATCCCCCACATTCCCGGAGCTCTCTGCAAACCGCACCCCCGGGGCCGGGTGCCAGATAATTCTCACCCTTTCGGGGAGAGGACGAGAAGGGGGTAGCTGACCCGCCGTGCAACTGAGGGATGGATTTAAACAGTGCGCCTGGGGGTCGTCCCCGGGCCGCGCCCTCCCACTGTGGGACTCCGTGCTTCCTTTCGGTTTAGGCTGCCCCCGGGGGCCTGGGTCCCTGGACCGATCCCAACCAAGTGTCTGGAAGCAGAACTTGGGTGTGGCCTTCGCCTGGAGGCCGGTGGAGGGGGGCTCCGGGCTCTCCGAACTTAGCGAGGGAGGGAGAGGAGATCTTAGATAACAGGCGGGAACCTGAGCGACTCCCCCACCCCCGTCCTTTTCTCCCTTTAACAGCCCAGCGTCTCTGAACACTATTTTCAATTGGGGGTTGGGGGAGGGGGGAGGGCTTGCTAGTTTCACCCAGCACGTGCTTGCAGGTTGGAAAGGGGAGGATGGTCGCTCCTCCTTCCCAGACCTGGAGCCGCAGCCTCTCCTCCACCCGGCTGAGCGCCCACTGGGAAAGTTGTAGCGGATGGTTGGGGAGGGGGAGCTGAGATAGAGGCGAGTACAGCGCCTAACTCATTCAAAGCTAACCCCAGGAGCGTTCGCGGGTTTGATCAGGCCACTCGGTGACCCCAGAGGGGAGGGGAGCCTTGATAGAACTCCCCTCTTGAAAGGTCCAACTCCCCCGTTCCCAGTAACTCAGGCGGGAAAGAGCAGGCAGTCTGCAGGGTCTGCCCAGGCTGAAGACAAGCCGGAGGGCGCACACTCTGTCCATCTCGATCCCCTTGTCTGGTTTGGGCCGTCTAGAACCTGAACCAGGGGGCAGACGCTGCCCTTTCTCCCTGGGGCGTTCTGAACACCCCGGGCGCACACACCTGCTTTCAGCACCAAAGGCCGTGGACAGCTCTGCGCTCCTGGGCACTGTTTCTGGGTCTTCTCCTCTTTAACTCTTCCCCACAGCCTGGAGTGCCCTCCTCAGCATAAATCAGGCATTTTACCCCCACCCCCTCCTCTGTAAACGTGGAGCCCAGAGCACAGAGCGAAGGAAATACTTCATCACCTTTTGTTTAACAAAGCATATCATTAAAGAACCCCCCTTTTATGAGGCAGTAATATTCACAATTTACACCAGTTCTGGACAGTTTCTTTGGAAGGATGGGGGGAAGAGAACTGGCTTAAATAAATCGTTTCCACCACCGCATGCCCTTCCTTAATTAGCTGTCTTTTCCAACAATGGCTTGGTGGCCTTGAACGGAGTCCAGATCTCTCTCCCTCATCCCCCTTTTTGAATCTGTGTTGTGACTAACACACACACAAAAAAAGAATGGGAAGCTTGCTGGCTGGCTTTTCTAAAGTCATTCTACCTCTGAGGACGGCACTCTAAAACATATCCCCCTCCAGGAAAAAAAAAATGTCTTAATGGTACATATTGAATTGTCATCCAAGGCAAGGATTTTATATCCTGCCTCCTCCCCTGGCTTCACTCACAAAATGTGTGTGTGTGTTTTAATTTTTAAGACATTTTATAATAATTTTCCAACTGCTTCACTCTATAGCTAGCCAGCATATATTTTTCATTAACTTCAGGTCATTGCCAAATTAAAGTCAACCGGTGTACTACTTCAGAAGGCTCATTAATAACAGTGTGGTTCTGACTCTAAGACTTTGAGTCATAAGAAGGGAGGGAGGGTAGCCAATTAGAATTTGGAAACAACTGACCTCCCCCAATACATTCTGTTTTTAACGTGGAGCCCAACTTCCACTAATGTCAGCTGGAGAACCATTCATCTAACTCGGTGTTGCAAGCCAGTCCTTCTGTTTTTGGTGCAGTGAGGAGATTTGTAAATACAGTACTTGAAAGAAACTTGTTGCTAAATTCTTATGCGGGTCACGTGATTCTCTGGGCCATTTTGCTGTGAGGCATGAATAAGTATAAAGTGTAACTTGTTTTTGAAGAGGCTTCTTATTGTCTAAGATATGCACATGGGGAATAATTGTAACGACGTGCTAAGACTGCAGAGCTGAGTGTAATTTCTTTTCATTTTCCTTGAATTAATAATGTAAATCCTGTATTGCTTAGTAAGACTCAAAATTGCTGCTTCCTCCAGTCTCTAATGTACACCGTTGTTAGATTCACTTAAAGACTATTTTCATGATGGAATGGCTTTTCTCTTATTTTGGCCTGTGGAGTGTGAACGGCTCCTTCCTGGGGCCACCTCCTCAAAGCCTGACGATTCTTGTGTTCGTATGGCTCAGCTGGATGTTAGGAAAATAATGTTACATTCCTCTCTTTCCTCCTCCAGAGCAAAGGGATTTTTCCTGATCAGAATGGCTTGTTTTCTAGTTTTGCTCACAAGTTCATTCCTGTTACTCAAAAAGTGATTCCAAAGGGCTCAATTTATTGGTCCACATGTTTGGTCCACAATTTCTGCGACATGCTATTGGCACAGACTTCCACTAGGGGCGCTCAAAGCTACAGTTGGTGATTGAGGGCAGACAAGGCGAATTCTGACCTTTGGAACCAAGGAGCGTGTGCAGTGCCAAAGGTCAGTAGAATGGAGCTCGCCTGTTTCCATGAGAGAAATTATTTGATGGCACTTGACATATGCAGTGAATAAAGAGGAAAGAAAGGTGAAAATATGGAGGGAGAATGCTCCAAGGAAGGCATCATTAGAATACAGAGTCCAATTGCCTTTTTTATACGAGTTTGTGGTTTCCTTCATGGAGCTAAGTTGCAAAAACATCGAAGAGCCACAGCATGGCACCTCTGAGGAGTTTGACTGGATTGGACCCTGCAATTAGATTTAAAGAGTTCTGGAAAAGAAATACATGGCTTTGCGGTCGGAGTGGCCTGGGTCAGGTCCAGCTTCATTGCTCATGTGCTGTCTTCAACAGGTGAAGGGTGCCCCCACTCCACCACCTGTGGGATGGGGGTGGCGTGGGGATTAATGTTCCCAGACTAGAAGGACGGTTGCTGTGACCATATACGTCCATAACATGTATGCCTGTAAAGCTCCTGGCACACAGTAGGTACTCAAGTAATGCTTACTCACTTTTCTTCCCTCCTTTCCAAAGACCATACTGCCACTCCAAAGCAGATCCTTGAGGCTGGTGTGAAGGAAACGTTGACATAAACACCCGCATAATTTAGTCCCAAGCAGACGGTTGGAGGTAGGGTAAGGAGTAGCCCCAGGTGAGAAATTTTCGTCACCTGGTGCAGACTTTTCAAACTCTCTTCCTATAACTCTCTGAACCTCATTATTACCACCAGGAAGCAGAGTTCATTATACCAAAGATATAGGATGGCAGAAGAGTGGTTGGAAAGAAGACCTAAGGAGAGAGTCTTCTGGAAAATCCAGTTATCTGTCCGTTCATTCAACATCTACTAAGCACTTTCTACATGGGCTTCCCAGGTGGCTCAGTGGTAAAGAAGCCACCTGCCAATGCAGGAGACACAGGTTGGATCCTTGGGTCAGGAAGATCCCCTGGAGAAGGAAATGGCAACCCACACCAGTATCCTTGCCTGAAAAATTCCATGGACAGAGGAGCCTAGTGGGCTACCGCCTATGTGGTCACAGTCAGGCATGACTGAGCGACTGAGCCACAGACACACGAGAACTCTCGGCATATAGCAGGCCCTGCGTGGGGTGCTGGAGACATGGAATGATGGGATGAGGCCCCTATCCCGGTAATGGTAGCCTAGCAAGATAGACCTGCAGGTAAATCACCAGCGTCCTAGCCACGTGATGTGAGCTTGGGAGTCAAGGGTGGGGGGTAAATCTGAGAGCAGAGATATCACAGGTGGGCATGTTTCTTTCTGGCCAGAGGCAGCTGGTGAGGTCTTCCCTGAGCTGGCAGGATCTGAGCTGGTCCAAGTATCAGCAGCTGCATGGGAGATTTCTACGATGGGGCAGTGACGATCCTGAGGAAGGCTTCGCTTTTGGAACACATCACACACCTGTGGAATCAGGGAAAACAGGAGTGAGCGGGTGGGGTAGGGAGGCAGACACGCACGCACGCTCACATGTGAGAAGCCCAGAAAGATCCTGGGACCTGCCCGCCCTCCTTGCACTCCCTTAGACTCCACTGCCGAGGGGCTGAGAGCTGGAACAAGAGGCCATGAGCCACAGTGTCCGCTGTTGTCCACTAGAGGCTGTGATGACCAACGGACTCCTCTCCGAAGACAGCCAGGCCCAGACGCTGAGTACAGGCAACAGCACAGAGCCCTGGGTGAACACTGCTTCCGGGGGGGCCTTGCATATTCACATAATCCTCTGGTTACTGTCCTTCCTCGGAAGCCCTTTGGTGGTGACGGTGGGGGTTGGGAGAGGACTGGCTGCGTTTAGGAGAGGCTCAAAGGCTGACGACTTGTCGGGGTGAGGTCAATGGACCCGAGTGACGTAATTTACTGGGTCTGTGTGATGAACACAGCATTTACGGAGTGTTGATTTCTTTCTGAGCCTGGGGATAACTGGTTTATGGAGGTTGTTCCGAGCATACTCACAACAGCCCCAAGAGATAGATGCCGTCATTATCCTTACTTCCTGACCAAGGAGAGAGAGGCACAGAGAGGTTAAGCAATGCGTCAAAAGTCACAAAGCCACGAAGCGGTTGTAATCTGGCGTCAGACCCAGGCCTGAGCCAGACGCCTTTAGAACCCCATCCCCCACGACTGCCTCTTACTTGCTGCTGTTCCCCCAGCTAACGTGCCGGTTCTGCGGACTCCTGGGAGAGGCTGATACGTACTTGTCAGGTGTGTGTGGGGGGGTGTCTGTCCTCTGGCTACACAATTTCTGGCATGTTGTAAGCACACGAGTAAAACTGGTCAAATTGAAGTGAGTGGTAAAGTGAAGGAGGCTGCAATGAATGTGTAGGCAATTAATTCACTGCCTTTATATCTAATGAGTACTTAACATATGTTCGGCCCTTACATGGATTATTTTATTTAATCATCACCGTTTCTCTGCACTGTGTGCATGAGGAAACCAAAGCTTAGAGAAGCTGCGATCCGTTCTGGAAGCTCACGGTTGTCAGCTAGAAGGCGCAGACATAGGATTTGTTGTGGTGTAGAGTTCCTTTCTTTTTTTCTGGCTGTGCCATGAAGCATGTGGGATCTTAGTTCCCTGACCAGGGATCGAACCCATGCCCCCTGAGGTGGAAGCATGGAGTCTTGAACACTGGACCATGAAGGAAGTCCTAGAGGTACCCAACTGCTGAGTTTGTGGGCTTGACTGCAGGGCATAGCACCTTCCAAGCTAGGTCCTGCTATGTTTCCAAGTGAAGTGTGTGCAGATTCCTTCACCATCGGTGTGCAGGCTGCACGGACCCAACCCCCACCTCACCCAACTTCAAAGACTGACCTGACAGAAGCCAAAATCAACTAGAGCTTTCTTGAGCACTTAACAGTTCTTAAAAAAAAAAAAAAAGCATAAGGGTTATTCCTTCCCAGGAAGGGGAAGGAGACTTCATGAAAGGTGAGTGATACAGCTGGTTCATCGGTTGCTTTTGAAATTTTGGCTGTTTGTATTTTCTCGTGTTCACAGGCCACTCAATCAGTCATGGACAACTCACAGTATAGAAGACTGGTTTCTGTAAGCCCCTGAGCTCAGGACCTGGGCTCAGGCATCTCCTGGCTGTGAGCCTCAATTTTCCCATCTGTAAAATGGATCACTACCCCATATACAATGCTGTCCTCAAGGGGCTGGATGAGACACGGGAAGCAAGACGCTTCATGCATGCCAGAAAAGCAAAGCTTCAGGGAGGTGGGTGCTGGCACGAAAGACTCCAAACACCCCCGTGTGTTTCTTCCTGGGCTTTTTATAAGAGAATTACTAGCTACAACATTTTTGTTTGCCACTGAGTGTGGGCTACTCTGTGCCAGAGGATCATCCGTGTCCTTACTCTTTATTCACTCAGTTGATCCTCTCCCAACCTTATCAGATGATATTGCTAACTAGATGTTACCGATGAGGAAACTGATTCTTAGAAAGGTACAGGTGTCATGGCAACAATGAGGGAGCTTCTCAAGGTGTCATGCAAATGAATGATACAGTCAGGATTCAAACCCAAGACTGGTTGATTCCAAAGCACAAGTTTGGTCTAAATACTAGGATGCTAGCATATAGGTATCCCATGGCAACGGCTACTTTAAGAGCTGATGCAAACCCAGAAATCAAGGCAGCTTGGCCTCCAGGAGGAGAGATGTTTTCTAACCCAGGGGCGGGTGCCAGGTATCTCACAGCAGATCACAGAGAGGAGAGACTTCATCCTAACCTTCTCTGCCCACTCTGATGGCTTCTAGGTAAAGCCACCCTTCATTTTTCCCTCATGCTTTTCCTCAGCCTGTGCTGTCATCCTAGGAGTTTGAAGGAGTTCAGAGAGGACCATATTAAATCCCCAGCTGGCTGATTTAGTGGCATGATCTAAGCTATTTGCTTTAGTGTTCTGAAACTACTCTGGCCTGATTCATAGAATGGGAGGATCATGTCTCCCTTGCAAGATGGTTAAGAATACACATATGTAGATATGTGTATTGAGCAAGCACTCGATAAAAAGTTGCCATTACTGCTAGTATTATTCACTTGGTGAACTTCTATTCATCCTTCAAAACCCAGTCCCTACTTATCTTTTTCTATAAGACCATCCCTCGTCGCTCTCCTCTTTACACCAGTTATGAATGATCTTCTGTCTCCCCCATCAACATATTCTGTTCCCCTATTCCTGGTAACTCATGCTCCAATGAATCACCAATTTACACACCTCCTTCCCACTAGACAATAGCCTTTTCAAACACCTCAGCTGAATCATACTCATCCATATCTCTTTTGAAGTGAAAGTATGTCACTCAATCATGCCCAATTCTCTGCAACCCCATGTACTGTGGCCCACCAGGCTCCTCTCTCCATGGAATTCTTCAAGCAAGAATACTGGAGTTGGGTGGCCATCGCCTTCTACAGAGGATCTTCCTGACCAAGGATCGAACCTGGGTCTCCTGCATTGCAGGCAGATTCTTTACTGTCTGAGCCACTTTTCAAAAACCTCAGCTGAATGGTACTCATCCGTATCTCTCATAGTCTGCATCTAACCCAGTGTAAGTGCAAACACATTTACTCTGTTAAATTACCTTTCGTCTTAATCTTAGTGATGAGGTGGTAGAACCTTGAGATCTGAATTTAACTCCCGACTTGTTCTCCTATATCTGTGTGGTCTTTGGCAGCAAAGACTTGGTTCCTCCCCTGAAAAATGAGGCTGGTAATAGTGTCTACCTTATAGGATTGCCATGAGGAAAATCAATGAGATAATAGATGTGAACTCACTGAAGGATTCTACAAAGAGGAAAAGGGGGGGGAGAAAAATTAGAAGATGAGGAGGGAGAGAAATTGTGTAAAGAGGAGAAAATAACCTTTGCACAGACACAGGGCCACGAGACGGGCCACTCATTGAACGCTTGCTGAGGGCGCCTTTCTTTCCAAAGGGAATATTGGATGCAATGATTAACCCCTTGCCTTAGCTCATCTCATGTTAGGAACTTCCTGGACACCACAAGGGCTGTTGTAGAATCTGCCTTCTCTCGGATCCCTGGCAGCTGTGAAAGCAGCAAATGCCCGGCTGAAAACAGAAAAAGTAGCAAAGTGAGTGAAAACCCCGACTCCAGAGTCAGAACAACCTGGGTTTGACTCTATTGCTTTCCATTAGATGTGTGACCTTGAACAAATGCTTTGTCACTCTGAGCCAGCACCGGGCCCTTACTGGGGGTGACGGTCTATTCTCTGCCTGCTTCTCGAGGATCGGGGGGTGGGGGGGGGGTGGAGTGGGGCTTGGTACAGAGATGCTCTGCAAAAAAAGTTAATAAGCTACGCTTCCTGGGGTCTGTGATATTCTTCAGATCGAAGCAGTTCTTCAAGCGCCCCCACCTGCCTTAATCCTCTTCCTGATGTTTTCATTTTACTGAGGAAAGAGACTCAAAGACAAAAAGGGACTGACTTACGCAAGGTCCCACTGCAAGTGAGTGGCGGGGCTGGAGCTGGAACCTCTGACTCCTTTCTTCTCACTCCCATTCTTTTTTTTTTTAATTATTTGTGTTTGGCTGTGCTGGGTCTTCGCTGCTGTGCAGATTTCCTCTGGTTGCGGCGAGCGGGGGCTGCTCTCTAGTTGCAGCGTGTGGGCTTCTCGTTGTGGTGACTTCTCTTGTGGACACAGGCTCTAGAGCACGCCAGGCTTCAGTAGTTGCAGCTCCCAGGCTCTGAGGACAGGCTCAATAGCTGTAGCACACAGGTTTAGTTGGGCTTCCCTTGTGGCTCAGCTGGTAAAGAATCCGCCTGCAATGTGGGAGACCTGAGTTCGATCCCTGGGTTGGGAAGATCCCCTGGAGAAGGGAAAGGCTACCCACTCCAGTATTCTGGCCTGGAGAATTCCATGGACTATACAGTTCATGGGGTCACAAAGAGTCAAATATGACTGAACAACTTGCACATCACGGGTTTAGTTGCTTTGCAGCATGTAGGATCTTCTCAGACCAGGGACTGAACCCATGTCTCCTGCATTGGCGGGCAGATTCTTTACCACTGAGTCATCAGGGAAGCCCCTTACTCCCATTCTAAAGTGACTCTCTCCCTCTTTTAAGAACCACAGAATCCCAGCTCTTCTCAAGTGTATGTTCTGAGACCCAGAGAGATGAGGCAATGAAAGCATGTGTCTGTTAAAACAATAGCCTCCGTTACCCACGTTGGATATTTATCTTATGTGGCCATGGCAGAACGACTGCATGAAAGGAGCTGCAGTAGAAGCTGAAATCAAACTGTAGCTTCCTCCTCCTCTGCTGACTTGGCACCTAAATCTTGAGGCACCGGTGGACCAGCTTGCACCTGGGAAGGGTGCCATCCAAGCAGATGGCTCAAGTCAAGCAAACAAGAGCAAGCCAGGGCAGCTCAGAAACGCAGGTCCCAGGCCAGGTGCCCCTCCTGGGCTTCCTTGCTCTCACCACGGGTTGTAGAGACTGGCTGGTTGAGGAACCCAGCAGGGGTGTGGGGTGGAGAGAGCCAGGGAGGAGCCACAGGAGGCAGAACTGATGTGGTCAGGGCCAGCCTTGGGCAACTGGGATCCCAGAGATGATCCAGGGGCTGGAGATGAGAGCTAGGTGGGTGGATGCAGTCCAATACACGGGAGCTGGAGCTTGTGACAAGTTGTAGTGGCAAGAAGAGCGGGTTTGAGCTCTTGGGTGACCGTTTCCTTGTCTGGTCTCACCCATTCCTAGCTTGGGGGTAGGCACGTGCCAAAGCTTAGCTCATAAATCGGTGAGTTCAGCTGAAACGAGGCACTGGCCAAAGATCAAGAGCCCCACTGGGCAAGGCAGTGAAGTGAAATAGAGAGCACAGGCTCTGGAGTCAGGTATCCCTTCCCACCTGCGTGGTCTCAGACAAACCGCATCGCTCTGAAATGACGGTGATGCTTTGTTGCCGTTGTTGCTCTGAGCTGATTCTCAAATTCCCAGATCCAGGCTGGCTTCCAGGAGAGGAACCACAATTTCTTTGGGCTGTAAAGATCAAAGACTTGTTCAGGATAGCTTAAGAACAAGAAGACTTACTCAAAAGACACTTCAGATAATGGACCAGGGATGCTCCAGGGCCTGGCTCCTCTGTCCGTTTCTCTTTCACGGCATCTGCCACTCTCTGTACATCTATTGCCCCTCCACTGCCTGTGTCCCCTTCTGCTCACACGCTGTCCAGTTCCCTCATCACCTCCACTGACACGCAGACCATCGTGGCTTCACAGTGGACCCATCCAAGCAGACTGCTGGAGTCAGGCAAGCAAGAGCTAGCCACGGAGGCTCAGAGATGCAGGTCCCAGGCCAGCTGCAACTCTGAGCTTTCTGTCTCTCACCACGGGTTGTAGAGGCTGGCTGATGGAGCAACCCAGCAGGGGTGAGGCCTGGGGTGGAGAGAGCCAGGGAAGGGTCACAGGAGGCATAGCCGATGTGGTCAGGGCCGGCTTTGGGTGAGTAGGACCCCAGGGATCATCCCTGGGGCTGCAGGTGAGATTGTGGTGGGCGGATACAGCAGCTCACGCCCACCTTTCTTCCAGCTCAAACGCTACAGATGCATTGCCTCCTGTGGAGGCCATTAGTCATGTGTGGCTATCTAATTTTAGATTTGAATTCATTAAAATAAATCAAATTAGAATGTGACTGTCTCAGTCCTGGTAGCCATATCTCAGGCACTCAGTAGCCATGTGTGGCCAGCAGCTGCCCTTATTGGATGGCACGGAGAGAGAATGTTTCCATCTTGACTGAAAGCTCTGGTGGACAATACTGGGTCCTGGCAGTGTAGACATACCGCTAGCCCCCAGCTTCTTCGTGTTTCCCGGTTCAGGTTCTTAAGAGGAACGTGGCTTGTCCTGCTCAGGCAGTAGGTTTGGCTGTTTGTGTTTGATCCAGTCGTGCGTGCTGGGGTGATAAGCTTGCATGAGGCATAACCCTGAGCCATTCAGGTCTTCACTTGGGGTTGAGTAATCGCTGCTAATGACATTTCACACACGTGCTCCGCTGGCCTTGAGTGCTGCTTCTTCAGCCCTTCTAATTGCGAAGATGTGGCTCTGGAACTCGTTTGCCGCACATCCATATTCATCAAGCGGAGGCCTCAGTGACAAACACATTCCAGAGAGCTCGAGAGAATCCGTGTGTCCTGAGCGTCTGTGGTTTGTCTGCGCCCCCTCACTGGACAGTGAGGCCCTGGGGGCCAGGGGTTCTCTCTCTATTCTCAGATGTTCTGGTGAGCAGAGGAGTGAGAGGAAGATAGGAGGGGAGGAAGGAAGGAAAAACGAAGAAAGAGAGAAAGAAAGGCATTCTTTGGCCATGAATGGCTCAGATTTAGGGGGCTCAAGGAAGAGCATTTGTAGGAAATGCACAATCTTCACAGTTGGGTAAACTTAGGAAAGAATGATCTAAGGAAGAAGTCAATGAGGTGGATTCTCATAAACGGGTATATCGGTAGCTCAGAGGGTAAAGAATCCACCTGCAATGCAGGAGACTCGGGTTTGATCCCTGGATCAGGAAGATCCCCTGGAGAGGGAAATGGCAACCCACTCTAGTATTCTCGCCTGGAGCACCCCATGGGCAGAGGAGCCTGGTGGGCTACAGACCACGGGGTCGCAAGGAGTGCTCACGACTGAGTGACCAACACTTTCACTTTCAGGTATTTAACATGACCCTCATTCTCTTTGGAAATCAGACTAAGGTAGCAAGTGAAGAGAAGCTTCAAGATCGGGTCCCAGGAGCCCTGCCCGTTCCCGTGAAAGGCCATCTCCGGAAGGACAACCGGGCCTTCAGAAGCACAGCAGTGTCGGAGGCCAGTGGGGAAACAGGATGTGCTTTTGTGCACATGTGGTTCTAAGCGTGGTTTCAGTAACACAGCTGTTGTAGAAGGTTGGTTCTCTCCAAAGCTTTAACATTACGGAAATGGGGAGGAAGAGTCTAAAAGAACTCTTTTCAGGGTGAACTTTCTGAGGCTGGTGAGCTCAGCCCTGTGTTAGGCCTGGATGTGGACCCCAGCTCTGCCATTTTTGTGTCATTATGGGATGCTGGAGGAAGTGCTCTCATCAACTTAAGCTTCGATTTCCATCTGCCAAACGCGAACATGGTGCTTCCTCTGCCTCCTCCACAGGGTGGATTGTGAGAAGGCGATGCAGAGGACCACTTACCTGCACAACTGCAGGAGGAGCTATTCACACTGCAGTGTATGTGAAACCTCCCCTGAAGTTGAGTGGTGCACGACCTATGCAACTGTACGTGGCAGCCCTGGACGTGGACGTGCACCCCCAAACGATAAAGCGATTTACCCAGGGAGAGGACCAGTGCGCCTCCTACTCCTCATTCCCTGGACCGCTGATCAGGCCTGCACCTCCGTGCCCCACTTTAAAGCAGGTTTACCAAGTTGTAAAGCTAATTGGGGGCCAGCCACCTTGGAAATGAATGCAAAATATGTGGAATCAGGCCTCATTTTCCAGGGCTTTGGAAGGGAAATTTGCCTAATTTATGGCATAAATAAAAGATGATGTGCTGGAGCTAATTTGCATACTTTCACTTGCGTTGGAGTTAGAAATAACTTTTTGTTGTGGTTGTTTTTTCAAAAAAGCCTCAGGCCTCTCCCGTTCAGCCAGTTTTGTAAGTTCAGGAAAGTAATTTAACTTCTCTAGGTCTCAGTTTCCTCAACTGTGAAGTGAGCATGGCGGGAGGACCCATATCATAGGATTGTAGTGAGGAGCCAAGAGTTAATTCTGAAAAACTTGTAGAATAATGGTTGGCTCCCATGGTAGGAGCTCAGTAATGTAGGAACATGTATAATATATGTAACATATATCATCCTTATTAATTAAACATGTGTCTAGACCTACATTGCAGGTGTGCTGAGTGGCTTCAGCCGTGTCTCACTCTTTGTGACCCCATGGACTCTAGCCCACCAGGCTCCTCTGTCCATGGGATTCTCCAGGCAAGAATACTGGAGTGGGTTGCCATGCCCTCCTCCGGGGGATCTTCCTGATTCAGGGATCAAACCAGCATCGCTTACATCTCCTGCATTAGACCTACAGTTGATATCACAGAAAAATCAAAAGGATGCACTATAGTGTGTACCCACAGGGAGTGATTCCGAGCTCAGGACCTAGACTTGTGTCAGGACACAGCAGGTGTCTGGTTGTGGGATACATAGATGGGCCATCATCAGTCGCTTCCCCACAGATGCAAACATTGGGAAGCCTTTCTCCTCTCCTGGACAATGAGGTCCTCCAAGGCAGGGAATAGATCATATTTCTTTCTCAATCCCCACCGCTCAACAGTCCATCTCCAGTAAACAGAAGTTCAATAAACGCAAAGTTGTTGGTTGAATGACTGCTGAAGTGGAATTCTTCTTAATTAGTGTGCAGGAAATGCTTAGTATCAGCATGCCTGCTAAGGCATGGTTGTCTGCCTCCCAGACTAAGAACTCCTCAAGTCTGTGTCAACGACATCTGAGCATGGCGCATCGGGCCATCAGCTGGTGCTTGTGGGTGTAGGGCAGTGGCCAAGAGCTCAGAGTTTAGGGTCAGAGAGACTAGAGTCTGAAACCCAGTTTCATCACTTCTGGGTGCATAAACCACGGGAGGTTGTTTGTGCTTTGTGGGAAAAAGCTTTTCATCTACTTGAAATAAAGAATTGTCCCTCAAGATGTAGCATGGTGCCTGATGCAAATTATGCACTTGATTTAGATATGGCTATGAATAAATGAATGAATGACCTTTCCCAAGAGTCTCAACAGAGGAAGAGGGACTTGTATATAACTACCAGCAGGAACAGAATTCACAATTGCCTGAACCCCACAGATAGAACGTTTTAAGGGAATTCATTCACAGAGGTATATTGACTTTACAATAGCCGAATCTAAATGCTACTCCCCGATGTAAGATATTTTATCATCTTATTTCATAAAATTGAGGTTCTATGAAGAATGCAGGGATCCAGGTGGGTGAAGCATCATTCCCTGGCTAGTGTTTTATGAGCAAGGTTCACTTGAGATCAGCCACAGAACCCCAGATGAGGAACCAGGTGGGCATGGCCTGGTCCTGCATGGACCCTCTTGCCATCAGGGGCTTACAGAGGGCACAATCTGGGTCTTTTCTGTCTGTCTCTCCACTATGCCCCTTCCCTATTTCTAAAGTAGATCTCTGGAAAGGCTGAGAAGGAAACAAGCTCCTCTAATGCCCCAACAGGGAATCCCTGCTGTGGCTTCGTTTGTATGATTTTGCTTAATTATTAGCAGAACTTCATATTGCAGCCATTAGATTATAGATAAGGAAGCTGTCAGGCTCAGTTGGCTAAACAGTGGTGGATTAGGATTCATTCATTCATTCAAGACCTACTTTCTCATCCTGCAAGACCTCCTGCTCTGTACCAGGTACTTGGCACAGACTAGAGGTAGATGAATAAAACATAATCTTGCCTTCAAAGAGTTTAACAGCTGACCATTCTTCAAACTCAGGTGTAACTCAGAAAAATACAAGTTTTTTCTTCTCTCCTCCATCCTCTCTTGTGCTGACCTGATGATTTCCAGGCGAGCCGGAGGTTCTCCCCAAGGAACCAGGCCTGGGAGTCGTGAATTCCCAGGGCCGCTGCCTGTCATTCCTGGCTAGTATCTGCACAAAGCAAAATGCCCTGTTATCACCTACCCTTATTTCTAGAAAAAAAAACAAAACAAAACACAAAAATTAGTGGGTGCTCTTTCATGAAACACAAAAGTGTGCCACTCGAAGAGAACTTTCAGGAACCATCCCGGACTTCATAGATACAGACGAGAGACCTCCATCAGGATGTACTGAGAGCAACATCACTGATTTCACTTACAGCAACTCTGTGGGCACCACATTCTCTTTTGCATGTGGAAAAATACATCCTGAATTGCAGAGAATCACATAGACGTACCTGACAGTGTGTATACACGTAAATTGGATACCCACTATTTCCATAAAACATAAACTTGGACAATCAGCTAATGAGGTTTGGCTGCAAACAAATTACCCCTTTCAGGTCCTGGACTAGTTTTATTTTAAGTAGTAATAAACATAGTCATTTACTTGTGCACATGTGGCAGAGAGTACCCATTATCGTATTAGATAGCCACAAACAACTTCAAGAAGCTAGTGATATTGAAAATGAGCCCTATTTTTCATGTAAGAAATGGTTCCTTGGCCTTGGTTTTTCCTGACACTGACATTTTGGTAGACAACTGGCCCATTGGTTTCAATTTAAGCATATCCACTGTTTTTGTTTTTATTTTTGCTACGCTGTGTACCATGCAGGATCTTAGTTCCCCAACCAGGGATCAAACCCCCACCGCCTGCAGTGGAAGCACAGAATCTAACCCCTGGACCACCAGGGAAGTCCCAGCGTATACGATTTAAATTCTTACAGCAGGGCACCATGCTTCCCATATTGGTGTGCGACTTGCTTTTCTACTTCTTGGGTCCCTTTGCTGTAATTGGAACAAAGCCCAGAATTAATCCGAGATAGACTGTCTTTCGCTGGCTCCCTCCCCACTCTCGATACCCTGTACCCACTTCTGGGGTCCTTTCTCTGATGCTTCCTCTCTGCTGCCTCTCTCTCTGCCAGTGCCAAGGCCTCAGGCTGGCACCCCTGCTGAAGGAATAAGCCTGTACTATTCTTGGTTTTTGTTTAGGCATCTGTCTTTCCCACTGAGGTGCTGGAAATTCACTTGATTCAACCACGACAGCAAATATTTAATGAGTGTCTACTGGGCAGGCTCCGCTCCAGGCCCTGGAACAAAAACCAACAGTACCAGCCCTCAAGGAACTTACTCTCGGTGATCATGCATTTATTCCCTGATTCGGCACATTCATTCATTCATTCATTGCTCCATCAAGCATCCGTGAACGGCCCGTGGGCTGGGTGGGCTGCCTCCTCTGCAGCCATCACTCATTATTTGCACAAGGGGGTGAGAGGGATGGCCCGGCCCAGCCATGGGGGAGAAAAGATTCACCTTGTCAGTGTGTGATGATAAACAAGATAAAGAGTTTCCAAAGAACTTTAGATGTTCTCCCGGGCCCTGTATACTTAAAATAGGAGCTGAGGACTCTGAAAGCATGTCTAGCCTCTAAAGAGTATAAGCCAAGAGCGGATCCCTCACACTGCCCTTGGGGGCTTACACACAACCAGGTACCCTAACCCTAAATAACTTCTTGGCATGGACTAGCAGAAAGCCCAGCCAGCCAGGAGTCGGAGAGCTGCACTCTGGAGCTGAGCGTGTGTGTGTGGAGATGTGCTGTGTGACCTCGGGCTCATCGCTCTCCCTCTCTGGACCTCAGTTTCTGCATCTCTAAATCTAGTGGACTCAATCAGTAGTTTCCAAAATGGACTTAAACGGGAGTTAAAATCCCATGGGGAGCTTTTAAAGACAAATACTTGGCCTACACTGCTGCTTAGTCCCTTGGAAGCGCTATCCCACTATATCTACAGATTTCTGATGCACCAGTAAAGTGTGCTCAGGTTATTTGACCCCAAACCATGACCTTTAATGATGCCTTTGTTCATGATAATTATGCTGACCACTTACCTGCCATGCACACGCTATGAGCTCTACTCGCCTTATCTCATTTAAAGCCCCATCGTAGACCCGTGTATGTTATAGACTATTATGCCCACTTTACAGCAGTTGCCAGTGAGGCTTGGAGGGGGTCAGGGACTTGCTCAAGGTCATACAGCTCTACAAAGACCCCGAGCTGGGATTTCTATTTGTGTCTGAAGGACTTTTAAATGAATCCACTGCGTCTCTCTGATGCACGAGTAGAGGTGGGAACCTACTCTGTGTTCCCTCCCCAGGGGCAGTCCTGGTCTCCCAGCTCCTCTCTTCCTGGAAATCTAGTTAACTCCTTTAATGAGCCAAATAAATGTGCCCTGTGGAGCAGGGGATCAATCACACCCAGCTTCCTGTGCGCCAGACAGGTTTGCCGTGCACCAGGCCGACCTCCCTGGCATGAATTATCTCTGCCGTCAGCCCTCTCGCCCACTTGTGCTCTTGCGGAGCCCAGGCTGATCCAGTGATATGTTAGGATCCAGCTCTGAGCTTGGCCAGGGTAAGTTGCCAGAGTTTGGAGGCATTCAGAGAGCAAGCAAAAGCCTTAGTGGCCAGAGTATTGAGAACAAGAGAAGAAAGTGGGCACAGGGCGTTAGGAGGTGGTGGGGTCGGAACCCACATGGCAGGGAGGGCGGCCAAGAGGTGTTGGAGATTTATTCTGCCATGCTTGGAAGCTACTGTGAGCTGGGGGTGGCCTGATCTGGTTTCCAAAGCTGTTAACAAAGTGAAGGATTCTTTAGGAAGCCCTTATAGACAGGGCTGGAGTGGGGGCGATTCATCCCACTCCTCTCTCCCCACCATGAGACAGGCTCACCTGTTTCCTGCCTCCTTTGTAAGGTCTGGAACCATTTGAGTTCCATCCAGCGCAACCCACCCCTCCCAGCACAGTCTCTCCAAGCGCCATGGAAGGGAGACCGATGCTCTGAGCCTGCTCAGAAGTCCACAGGATTCTCAGCCCTTGACCCTTCAGCTGTGTTTCAAACCTCCAACCAATGCACAGACTTGCCCCCTCAAACCTGGCCGGGTGCTTTGAAAGGCTTTCTTTGTCCTTCCTGCAGCAGATAGAATACAGAAAAGGCAGCAGAGAGGTGAGGAGAAGAATACAAATTTGGACAAATGATGATTAAATGCCCCCCATCACCTCCTCCCAAGCCCTGATCAGACTGTCCAAAAAAGAGCTTATACATATTATCACTGGCTCTTGGTTTAATGGCGGCCTGACATTGCAGGGTAAATTAAACGACATTTATAATATAGCTTAACTATAAAAATGTGCTTGGGGCAGAAATTAGACATACCAAGACTTTTCCAGCAAAAGACATTTTTATAAATGCATGAGCACCTGAACCAATTTGGAGACTCTGTCATTTTGATTTAGAGCCAGGGGAGTGGGGCTGATCCCTGAAGAGGAGAAACAATTATTCGGGTGAGAAAAGATTTTAAAATTCTGGTTCTTGTCACTTATCTGCCTTGGACTCAAAAGCATCATTTAAAGAAGAGGGTTGACTCATGTGTGAACGCTGGAACCCTTTCATGCCTGCATCATCCACAAACCCCATATGCCTTCCACATGCTATCTCTTTCGGGGAGCCATCCGAGCCTCTTGAAACTGGGTTAGGAACATCTCACTGGAACACCAACACCCACTTTGTTTCAGTTAGCTATTGCTGCATAACGAACCGCCCTTAAACCTTAGTGGCTTAAAATAGCGACCATCTATTATCTCCAGGGATTCAGTGGTTTGACAGGACTCAGCTTGGAGATTCTTCTGGTCCGTATAGTGTTGGATGGAGCCACGGACATCAGGCAGCTTGACATGGTCTGGAAGATCTAAGGGGCTCAGCCACATGTTGGACACCTTGAGCTTCTTATCACCAGAGCATCTGTCTTTCCCTCACGTGGCTTCTTCATGTGACTTGGGCTTCTCCCAGCATGACAGCTAGGTTCTAAGAGGGAGTGTTGCAGGAACAGAGGCAAAAGCTTAGGATCTCACAGGGGCCAGCTTTAGAAGTTGGACATTGCTCTCTGTTGGTCAAAACAAGTCACACAGCCAGCTCAGATTCAAGAGGAGAGGAATTAGACTCTCGATGGCAGTCTTGGCAGCCATCTTTAAGCTACCTCTCATACTTATTCATGATAGAGAATCTATTGTGCAATTACCGTGTGCTTGGAAGCTGCTATGATAGGTCCTCTCACCTCACTATACTTAGTTTATGTCTATATCTCCTTGTGCCCAGGGACCCTTGTTAAATTCATCTCAGGTACCAAGGAGGGGCTATTGGTTCAGGTTCAGTAGAGAGCCCGTAACTCTGGGTGTTCATTCCGAGGGTGGCGACTCTTAACCCAGAAGATTATCATGAAATATTACAGGAACCTAAGGACTAATATCACATTCTTCTGTAGTAGCAGCAGTAATAAGGATAGTGGTAGTCATAATGATTCACTGTAGAAAGTATTAACAATAGTATAATTCCTACTGCTCTAGAAGTAATAACTGTAATACTGCCTTACACTTAAGCAGCATTTGGCCACTTAAAAGTCATTTTTATTTCTGTTATCTTACTACTCTATCCAACAAACTTGGGAAATACCCCAGGAGGACTTTTCTTATAATCCATAGTTTATAAGTGAGGAAACTTAGAGAAGGGATGAAAACCTTATCACTGGTCAATCATAATGGGTATGATTTATCAAGGACCTACTATGTGCTGGACACTTGATACCAACCCTTTAATCAGTCTGATTCACGAGTCAACGACTCCTTCCACAGTGTTACACTGATTTCTTCCCAGATGGCCAAATTACCTTGAGCTATGAAGACAGGTAACATTCATGTGAAAGTAGTGTGCAGAATCAGAGTGAGGGATTCTTCCAACGAAAGTATCTGCTAGCCTTAGAGCCCACCCTTTGCAGCATTTTTTTACTGCAAGCTTTCATTTTTCACTCATTCTTAGTTCTTAGCAGTTTCCACTTACTGAAGGCTACCAAGAAGTCAAGTTCCAGAAAAATGAAAATGTCGTATGTAGAAAAATACATGAGGTCATTCAGTCAAATTCGCCTAGGGGTTCAGTCACTTTAAAATTGTAAACTAAGCACTTAATGCGAGGAAACATATATTTTTCAGCATCTATGATAAAACCCATCAATTGGTTATTTCTGGAGGACATATTATGTACCAAATACTAAAAGGCCAGATATTGTACGATTAGGCATGCTAGCTTAAAATTAGGCCCCTGGGTTCAAGTTGCATCTCTATCATTTATCAGCTCTACAATCTCAGGCAAGTTATTGATCATCTCTATGCCTCAGTTTCCTCATCTTTAAAAGAGATTTATTAGTGGACCTCGGAGAAGGCAATGGCAACCCACTCCAGTACTCTTGCCTGGAAAATCCCATGGACGGAGGAGCCTGGTAGGCTGCAGTCCACGGGGTCGCTAAGAGTCAGGTGCGACTGAACGACTTCACTTTCACTTTTCACTTGCATGCATTGGAGAAGGAAATGGCAACCCACTCCAGTGTTCTTGCCTGGAGAATCCCAGGGACAGAGGAGCCTAGTGGGCTGCCGTCTATGGGGTCGCACAGAGTCAGATACGACTGAATCGACTTAGCAGCAGCAGCAGCAGCAGCGGATCTATTTTCAGAAGGTGGTAAGAAGGATTAAGTAGGCTAATATATGTACTATAGAGTCAGACTTGATTTATGTCTTCGTCTTTGGACCAGTCACTGGGGCTGGAGTGATGCCCTTAAATACATATGTTGATCCATCCAACCATCTTTTCATCCATTCACCTGTTGATGAATCCATCCACTCATCTCTCTCTCCACCCAAGCATCCATCTGTCCATCCATTCCTCTGTTCATCTATCAACCTGTTCATCAGCACATCCTATGTGAGGCCATTTTAGGACCTTGATTTGCCCTAAACATTCTTCCTTTGGCACCCCAAACTCACATTGTATCATAGAAATTAAATACATTTTTATTGTAACATTTTACAGGAAATATTAAAGTTATGCTTTTGGAATTATTTTGTTACCACAGTAACTCTCTCAATTTACGTTTATCTGTAATTTCTTGAAAAAATCATCAAGCATAACTCAGAATCCTTGTGAAATGAGACTTTAACCCATCAGCTCTTTTCAAATATAATAAAACTTTATGAACACTAAATTTCAAAAATACTAAGGCTGACATAATGGTATGTTATGGAGCCATTTAAGTTGAGCCTTTATTAATTTTGCTTGTGAAGTTTTATTATTTTGGAGCCAATATATTGTTTTTAGCTCCCAGACATTTTCATGGTCTCTTAAAAAGCTTGTAGGCCTCAGGCCTTAGTGAGTAAAATAGGTCCATTTCCCAAGTTCTCTCTTATCCCTCCCTCTATTTTTTTTTTTTTTTTTTTTTGGATTCCTAGTTGAATGAGGTGATTGCAGCCATGAAATTAAAAGACGCTTACTCCTTGGAAGGAAAGTTGTGACCAACCTAGATAGCATATTCAAAAGCAGAGACATTACTTTGCCAACAAAGGTCCGTCTAGTCAAGGCTATGGTTTTTCCAGTGGTCATGTATGGATGTGCGAGTTGGACTGTGAAGAAAGCTGAGTGCCAAAGAATTGATGCTTTTGAACTGTGGTGTTGGAGAAGACTCTTGAGAGTCCCTTGGACTGCAAGGAGATCCAACCAGTCCATTCTAAAGGAGATCAGTCCTGGGTGTTCTTTGGAAGGAATGATGCTGAAGCTGAAACTCCAGTACTTTGGCCACATCATATGAAGAGTTGACTCATTGGAAAAGACTGTGATGCTGGGAGGGATTGGGGGCAGGAGGAGAAGGGGACGACAGAGGATGAGATGGCTGGATGGCATCACCGACTCTAGGGACGTGAGTTTGAGTGAACTCCGGAAGTTGGTGATGGACAGGGAGGCCTGGCGAGTTGCGATTCATGGGGTCGCAAAGAGTCGGACACGACTGAGCGACTGAACTGAACTGAACTATGAAAGGAAGGAAGTCATACAAATGAGCTATCTGGTTGACCCAAGGTATTGTGATATGTGAAAGAAACACAACATGAAGCATAAACATCATGCCGAAGAGCACGTCCACCCTCCACCCCTATAGGCTTTCCTGTCCTAAACAGAAACAATAATTCTGGGCAGATGAAAGAAGATGATAAAAGCAGTTTTCAGCCCTCGTCAGAAATTGTAATGAGTACCTGCTCTAGTAGGAAGCATTTTGATTACTTTTTGAAACAAGAAATAGCAGATTTATCTCCTGTGATCACATCACGAACAATTTTTTTTTTCCATATAAAAAGTGGTTTCAAGAAATGCTGAAAGCTTTAGGGTAATGAAGGCAAATTGCTCTTACAACAACAGGGAATTGTGAGCCATTTGTGTGTCTTTGAACATGGAAAAATGAGAAAAATTCCCCAAGGGAAAGGAAAAAAAAAACCCTTAATATGTCACCTGAAAATCCATGTGAGAAAAACATGGTTCCGTGCCTGAGGAATATATATGCATCAGAACACTTGGTGAATACCCTAGTACATCTCCCTTTTTTAAAGTTTCAGCATACAGGACTCAGAGAGGGAAGGTAACTCATGCAAGATCACAGAGTAAGTGTACGTCTAGGCCAAGAGCTGACCCTGGCTTGATGCTCTTCTTCAGTCTTATTGTGTTACATTGTCCTAAAATAGTGTGAATTTTACAAAGATACTATTTTTCCAATTTGATTTCCCCCCTTATTGGACATTTTTGAACACTGGGGAGATGTGTGGAGAAAATTAGTTATCCCATCCCTACCCCAGCACACCAACAAAGCCTACGTGAACTCACAGCCAATGTGAATTTTCTTTCCTTCTTTTAAACTTTGAAAAGCCATTTTATCTTTATATTTCTATATGCTTCTTGAGTCTCTGTGATGTTTAGACTTGTCATAGCACTCAATTTTGCTCCCTGTGGCTGCTTGGGTTCAGTTCTCCCAGGAATAATAACCACATCGAAGATCATGGTGCTGCATATACAGAGAATCCATGCTGGGTGTTTCTTGAATGCCAGGAACCATGCTGGTTGTTGAAGGAAAGAAGCTGTCCAGGACAGAATCCTTGCTTCCAAAAGAGTCAGAGGCCAATGGGGAGGCTGAATGGATAAGCAGACAATTTTGACAAACAGCAATGTGTCCTGGGGTAGAGAAATCAGCCACAGAACTCCAAGGATGCACCTGACCCAGACTAGGGTTCTAAGGAAGGCTTGCTGGAGGAGGTGATCCCTGAGCTGGATCCCAGAGGATGAGTAAAGAGATCTTATCCCAAAGATGGAAAAGAGAAGGGCATTTCAGGCTCAGAGAAGAGCAAACTCAAAGATTGGAGGTGACAGCTTTGGGACTAAAAACAACCTTAGATGCAACCAGAGCCTACTCCCGAAATACCTATCTCACAGATGGGGAAAGCAAGTGGTTTTTGAGGGTAGAGTGCTATTGTACAGGCTAGCTCATTCTGTTGATCATCCTGGCCTTTAGAAGAAGATGATGATGTTGAAGATGATTGTCCTGCAGATATTTGCTATAACTAGTACACCTAGACCAACCTAGACAGGATATTAAAAAGCAGAGACTTTATTAACAGAGGTCCGTCTAGTCAAAGCTATGGTTTTTCCAGTGGTCATGTATGGATGTGAGAGTTGGACTATAAAGAAAGCTGAGCACTGAAGAATTGATGCTTTTGAACTGTGGTGTTGGAGAAGACTCCTGAGAGTCCCTTGGGCTGCAAGGAGATCCAACCAGTCCATCCTAAAGGAAATCAGTCCTGAATATTCATTGGAAGGACTGATGCTGAAGCTGAAACTTCAATACTTTGGCCACCTGATGCAAAGAATCGACTCATTTGAAAAAACCCTGATGCTGGGAAAGATTGAAGGCAGGAGGAGAAGGGGACGACAGAGGATGAGATGGTTGGATGGCATCACCGACTCAATGGACATGAGTTTGAGTAAACTCTGGGAGTTGGTGATGGACAGGGAAACCTGGCATGCTGCAGTCCATGGGGTCACAAGGAATCAGACACGACTGAGCAACTGAACTGAACTGAGTACACCCTAAGCAAAGATGGTGTGAATTAAATGTGTATGTGGCTATCTAATCCCACCCCGGAATTCAGAAAGCCTGACCTTACACTCACTAGTTGGCAAGCTTGAATGGCATATCAACTGTCTGTGACCCACAATAACAGTTTCCTCCTGGCCATCTCATGATATCATAGGAATCTGTATATGAATCAATCATTGGGCAATGCAGTAGGTCCTTAGAGATGGGTTGGGAGACCACAAAATGGGGTATTCCTGATGGCACAGGAAAGAGAACTCTGGATCTTCACCTACCTCAGGTGGAAGTCCAGATCCACTACTTACAGGCCATACAACTTGAAGTGGACCAGTGTATCTCTCCTCTTCTAATCTGTAAAATTGGGATGAGAAGAGTGCCCACCTGGAAGGACTTCAAGTGGATCCAGCAGCATGTAAGGATCCTGAATGAGGGCTCCGAACACCCAACAAGGGGTAGCCATTTGCATCATCTTATTTTAATCCTAACCAAATTCCCTCCACCTCCAGAACCATTGAGCTCCAGCTGCTTCCACTGACACATTCTTTTTAATAATCCAGATCTGTGCTGGACATAAAGCAGTGGGGAGATGCCCTGTGCTACAGAGCATCTCAGATGTCCTGCAAACCTCCCAGGCACAGTTGGGAATGACTCCATGTGGGGAGTTATTTTGGTTCGTCCTTTGTCTGCTCTGCTCTGGTTGTCCAGATAACTGGACTCTGCCTGACTTTGCAAGACTGGCCTGACCGAGCCCACCTGCAATGCCATCTCAGACTCTCAAGCTGCCTTTGATAAGCCTGCTGCCTTTGGGTGAAATATTCCTCATACAGTAAAGCAGGGGGGTGTGGTTTTAAAAAAAGTGTCATAAAACTTCTCCACATACTAAAAATTCTACATTGATTGAAAAGCCCAGCTTTGGGAGTCAAAGTAAGCTTTGTTCTGTTTTCATCCTAGCTACTGCCTGGCTGTGTGACCTTGGTCTTACTGGCTCCTGTCTCTGAACCTTAGTTGACTCATTTCTAAAATGAGGAGAGTAGGGACTCCCCTGGTGGTCCAGTGGGTGAGACGCTGCCTTCCAATGCAGGGGGTGTAGGTTTGATGCCTGGTCAGGGAGCTAAGATTCCACATGCCTTGTGGCCAAAAAAAAAAACATCAGTGAAAAAACCAGAAGCAATGTTGTCACAAATTCAGTAAAGACTTTAAAAGTGTTTTTAATGTGAAAAATTAATTTAAAAAATGATAAATGAGTAAAATGGGGATTGTAACACCTACCTCTTTGGGTTATCATGAAAATTAAATGAGATTTAATTTAACTATGTTAAGTGTTAAGTGTTTGGCACTGTTCTTGGGAAGTAGTACACTCTCAGTAAATTCTAGCTATTTTATTATGTGTATTCATTCATTTGGAAAATAGAAATATCTAAACAGTGTCTCTATATGCCATGGCTCCAGGACAGATGCTGGAGATATAATTGCAGACAAATAGATGTGGTCTCTGCCCTCATGTAGCTCAGTCTATAAGAGGAGAAAAACAACAAGCAAGTTAAACATATATACTTATCTGTACAGAAACACACTGTCACTGAATCAGGTCCAACTGTTCACCACTCAAAAATTAATACTAGAGAGAGAGAGAGAGAAGACAGACGTGTGGGTAGAAAGGAAAATTGCTTTTAATCAGAATGCCGGCCATCTGGGGAGATGGTGAACTCAGTGTCCTCCAAAACCTACCTCCAAAGAGTCTGCTCAGCCATGTGAGTTTTTTAAGAGAAAAGGGGAAGTAATCTCAGTTAGTCATGGAGATGGCTAATTGGAGTCTGGATGGCTTGGATGGGTATCATGGAGATGGGGGTCGGAGGCATCACCATTCGCCACTGTTCGCAGGTTTGTTGACTTTTTGTGATTTTCCCTTAGATGCTATCATTTTTGGGGGGGCAGGGCGTATAGCTACTTCATGGTGTTGTGTTCGTTTCTGCTGTACAGCGATGTGAATCAGGCACATGTGTACACGTATCCCCTCCCTCTTGGGCTTCCTTCCCACCCCGCACCCCCATCCCACTCCCTAGGTCATCACGGAGCACCAAGCTGAGCTCCCCGTGCTCTACACCAGCTTCCTGCTAGCTTTCTAGTTCACACGTGATGGTGTATACATATCAGTCCTAATCTTCCAGTTCATCTCACCCCAGCTTCCCCAGCTCAAGTTCACACTTCCAATCTCTACATCTTTGTCTCTATTCCTGCCCTGAAAATAGGTTCGTCTGTACCATTTTTTCCTGGATTCTGCATATATGTGTTAATAAATGATATTTGTCTTACTTTTTCTGACTTATTTCACTATATGACAGACTCTTGGTCCATCCACATCTCTACAAATGACCCAGTTTCATCCCTTTTTATAGGTGAGTAATATTCCATATTCCAGTGTATATATGTACTATATCTTCTCTATCCATTCATCTGCTGATGGACATTTAGGTTACTGCCACGTCCTGGCTATCGTAAACAGTGCTGCAGTGAACGTTGGAGTTTGTTTACAGTTTGTTCATGAGATTACTGATAAGGAAGCAAGGGGATCAATCTGATCATCTGTTCATTACTTATTCTTTGTTTCTACTTCTTTGATCTATGAAAAGAACCAACTGATTAGGCAAGGTGTTGTGCGGTCAATAGATTTGAAAGGTGTGCTAGGGCCTGAGATGGGCAGAGTAGGAGGGTGACTTGTCTAAGGTTAGTGAGACAATGAAAGGGGCTCCCTGGAGAGAGCTGTTTCCTGCCAAAGGCTGCTTACAACACAGTTGCAAACAGGATTGCTGCAAATGCATCAGCCAGGGTGCTGGGATCAGGTGGTTGGGGGGGCCTCCCTGAGGAGGCAACCTTAGAACTCGATCTGTTGGAGCAGTAAGGGTTTGTCAGCCCTGGAGCAAAGGCATCAGCATGTGCAAAGGCCCCGAGTAAAGAATGAGCGTGCCCTGCTTGAGTCAGAACCGAGGCCATCATGGCTGGTAAGTGAGGGCGGGAGTGGTCAGAGTCGGGTCAAGAGAAGCAGCTAGGCTCCCGCAGGCAGCCCGAGAACGGTGGGAGGCAAGGCACGGAGAGGTGACCGGCAGAGGAGGAGGTGATGGGGTCTGAGTTCCACTGTCGAAGTCTCACTGTGGCTGCTGGGTGGAGAGAGGACTGTCAGAGGAGCCCCGTGGGGAAGGTGTTAAGAGTCAGGGGCAGAGGGGCAGCTTGCACTTGCATGGGAGCTGTGGAGATGGAGAGAAGTGGCCGGTTGAAGGTATATTTTGAAATCAAAGTCAATAGATTTGTTGGTGGATAAAATGTGGGGGAAAGGGAGAAAACAGAATCGAGGGTGCTCCCCCACCACCCCACGACCCCACCACCTCACCACCCCGCCCCAAGTTACTGCCTGAGTGACTGGCTGGATCCGGGAGCACCATTCACAGGGATGGGAAGGATTTTGGAGATTGAATAAGATCAGCTCTAGGGCTCTTGCAATGCTGCCATTGAATGGAAGGTATCTGTCAGCAGCAACCCGATGTTTCCAGCATACGGACACATCTTATTGATGGATAAATTTATGTGGGGGCATACAGATATCTGTAGATATAGATACACCCCCTCCTACACAGGCACTGGGCTCTGTTACAACCCCTTATTTTATTTCCTTCAAAGCAGTTAAGATAAACAGAATTAGCTTGTTTTTCTTTTTAACATTAGAGAAAATCCTTTAATAAATATGATACAAAGATAGCTATACAATGTCTTTAGCCTTTTGGAACCATTCTTTTTTGAAACACTCATAAAATTTTCATGTTTGATTCTATTTACTTGGCAAAAGTTACATATACTACATAGGACTTAGTCTTTATTACCAGTCAAGTGTATCATGGTGTAAAGCCCACATATTGGGCTTCCCTGATAGCTCAGTTGGTAAAGAATCTGTCTGCAATGCAAGAGACCTGGGTTCAATCCCCGGATTGGGAAGATCCCCTGGAGAAGGGAAAGGCTACCCACTTCAGTATTCTGGCCTGGAAAATTCCATGGACTGAATAGTCCACGAGGTTGCAAAGAGTCCATCCAACACAAATGAAGAACTTTTGCTTTGCACATGTTATGCTTATACACTGTATCCAAATGTTGTTCTATTAGTCAATTCAAATACTCTGAACAACTGTGAGGCTTGTCACTTACAGTTTAGCTAGAGAATTTGCCTGTTTATTTCTCTCTTTTCATAGGTAACATCTATGTGCCCAACTAGAATGTAGGTTCATCAGGCTGGAGCACTGACAATCTTTTTTACTGCTGAACCCCAGTACCTAACGCTGGGTCTGGCACATCATAGGTGTTCTATAAATTCCTGCTGAAAATGTAATTATGCATGTTGATATGGCAATGTGGGCATTTAACTTCTATTGCTTGCTGGGTGTTTCATTTCATGTAACTCAAATGACCAAATGGATTCTCGATAGATTCTCTCCATGGGCTGAGGAAAGCCTGAGGCTGGTCTTGCTAGGTGAGCTTCCTGCTGTCACTTAGGCAATTCTGGTGAAAAGGAAGCCAGGAGGGGTGCTGGTGGAGGGACAGATGAATGTCATGAGCTTTCCGTTATGAAAATGGGGTAGCTGGTGGCCTTCCAGGAAGACTCAACAATGTCGATTGACTGCAGGAAGAGTTAATAACTCCTCCCAGCCCAGCCAACTGGGCTTGGTTGCTAAGCAACTGCCTCCCTGGAGTTATATAATATGTAAGAGAAACATTTTTTTTTTTTTTTTTTTTTGGCAAATGGAATACAGGCTTTCTGGATGACAGGGGCTTTTCACCTTGATGTTTTTGATCTGCAGTTGGCTTGGGGGAAGTTAGACGTTAGAGTGGCCTCACAGCAGCTTTCAAGCTGCTCTGGCCAAAGAGAATGGCTTCATCCGATAAGGGGTGGATTTGGAGAAAAGGATAAAAAGGCCATCTGTGCAGTCTTTCTTTCCTCACATGGAATTCCTGGGCAACTCTGGCATGGTCCGGTGTCCCCCTGTGGATTCTCCAGAGGGCTTTAGTGGCTTCGGATCTCCTTGATACTTTCACCAAACTCACAGCTGGATTTGAGCAAATAGGGAGAAACTGCTGGTCTACCCAGGGTTTCATCAGCTCCTGCAATTATCCATCTCTTTGGTCTTTGAGACTACAAACGTGTATTGAATAAATGAAGAAATGACTCATTCAGTAATCACAATGTAATATTAGAGAAGCAGAGGGGATCAGGAATGAATCACACGCTTTGAAATCAGATAGAACTTAGTTCAAATCTGCGCTCCCATTGGAGAAATTATTTAACCACTCTGAGCCTCCTCAGTTTTCTCATCTTTAAAACAAAGGTGAGAGTGATGATGGTGGTAAAAACCAGTTTTAAATGCTTTACAGGGCTGTGGCCAAGATCTAGTGGGATGATATATATGAAAGTACTCCAGAAAGCCCATAAGCTATACAGATATTAGTTATCACTGGAATCAGGGCCAGACTGCACCTTAGACTCAGGAATTCCTCTGGAAGCTTATGCTATGGACAGTGATGGCAGGAACACACATGTATCCAGAGATGATGGGGAAGAAAACAAAACAGAAAGGGGCCACAAGGACAACTCACCCTGGAGGTGTGGCTGTATTCGCATGATGGGCGACTCAGGAATTGACATAGAAAGGCCTCTCCCTCGTTGTTGTTCGGTTGCTAAGTCGTCTCAGACTCTTTGCATCCCCACAGAGTGCGGTGTGCCAGGCTTCCCTGCCCTTCACTATCTCTGTCATCCCCTTTTCTCCCTCCCCACAATCTTTTTCAGTATCAGAGTCTGTTCCAATGAGTCAGCTCTTCACATCAGGTAGCCAAAGTATTGGAGCTTCAGCTTCAGCATCAGTCCTTCCAGTGAATATTCAGGGTTGACTTCCTTTAGGATTGACTGGCTTGATCTCCTTGTAGTCCAAGGGACTCTCAAGAGTCTTCTCCAGCACAATTTAAAAGCATCAATTCTTTGGCACTGAACCTTCTTTATGGTCCAACTCTCACATCCATACATGACTTCTGGAAAAACCATAGCTTTGACTATATGGACCTTTGTTGGCAAAGTGATGTCTCTGCTTTTTAATACGCTGTCTAGGTTTGTCATAGCTTTCCTTCCAAGGAGCAAGCACAAATCAGGAACTGATTTCTAGAAAGTTCTCCCCCTAGATTCCTTTAATTCAGTGGTTCCCAACTATTCAAGGAACTGGAAAGCTTTATTTCACTTTTTTGGACATGCCATGTGGCTTGCTGAATCCTATTTCCCTGACCAGGGATCAAACCTGTGCCATGCCCACAGTGGAAGTGCGGGGGTCCAACACTGGACTGCCAGGGAGGTCCTGGAAAAGCTTTAAAATGCATACTTACCAAGACCCCACTCGAGACCAGTGGAACCAGAATCTGTGCTGGTGGATTCTGGGACATTTGTTTTTTTTTCACTTCCCAGATAATTCCATAGAATATTATTTACCGAGTGCTTCTCTACAGTGTGAATTCCCATGCTAAGGACTTTATAATCAGCATCTCAATCAGTCTTCACAAGAAACCTGTGAGATGAATACAATCACCTTCACTTTGTAAATGGAAAAACGAAAAAACAAAACAGAGGGAAGCCTAGGGATGCTAAGTAGCTTGTCCAAGGCCACACAGATAGCAATAGGGTTAAACCTCAGTGCTGGCTCCAAAATCCTACTCTTAACTGGCCCAACATACAGCTTCTCCAGGCACATGGAGAGTGTGATTGAAGACCCAATAATTCCGTTTACTCATACATTTTCCAGAATCTTACTACTGGGTAAAGCAAGACTCACCTCTACAGGCTAAATTATTAATAACATAGGGTCAACTCTTAAGCCAGAGAATCAAAATACACTTGTGGGTTGAATAGCTAAGACAGAGGCTGGTTTCTCAATCAATATGGATGGTCCAGAGCTAACAAGACGGATCTGGAATCCCCAGGGACCCCAGGCTCCTTCCCGCTTAGAGAATGCAGAGTATCCTCAACAAGGACCTTCCTTCACATCATCACAGACAGCCATTCCAGCTCATGTCCTTATACCCACCTTCCAGCCAGTGGGAAAGCATCAGTAGGGAGTGGTGGACACTTCCTTTTGAGGGTTTTCGGTGGGAGTCATACCTCTTACTTCCTGTTGGCCATAACGTAGCCCCATGGGCTACAAGATAGGTTGAGAACAACTACAAGATAGGTTGAGAACATCAGTGTATTCTGGATGGCTGTGTCTCCAGCTAAAACGTGGCGATTTTTATAATTAAACAAAAGAGGAAGGAAAAATGTAATGGGGGAAACCAGCCGTCTCAGCCAAGTTCTAGGAGAGTCATGCTCAACAATTTGGAAAGACAGTGGGGGGGTGATCAGAGAGTCATTGGAAGTTTCATAGCAAGCCTAGACTACTGAAGACATTTAGAGATTATCAACTCTGGACAGGTCCTTAAAGTCAGAGTTGTCTGCTCATTGGTAAATGAAAAAAAAAAAAATTTGATTCCTAGAGAATGGAAAAAAACTGGAACAAGACACTTGCAAATTAGTGACGGAAGAAGCCAGCCCTTTGTCATTCTCTGACCAACATTTTGCACCATCACTGTGTTAGAGCCTGTGATTTAAAATAAAAAAAAAAAGTAGATGGAGAACCATACCCAGGTGTCAAGCTGCTAAGGGCCTGATGCAGAGCAGGGGCTGTGTGTAGCATTCACCCTCTGGGCTAATCTCAAGCCTACTCTTTGCACAACAGCCAGGCCTGGGAGAAGACGATATCTGGGAACTAATTGAACTTGTGTCTATTCATCCGAGAGGAAATCCACAGTGTGATGACGGTCATAAGCTACTTTGTACAAAATGGGAACTTAAGAGAGAGACAAAAGCCATCTCTTTAATTATCTGGGCTTGTTTTGTCTACCTGATGCCATTGGGGAAAGGTTAATTTAATTGGTACTCTTCCTGCAGTCCCATTATCTCTGAATGTTTCCAAGACATCTTTATGTGGCAAAACTTCAGCAAAGAGAGGTACACCCAGGGCCCAAGGTAAGGATAACCATCAGGGCAGCTTTTTCGCAGCTTGGTGAATCCCCTTCTGCTAATTTGTACTCAGCAAATAGGTAGCGTCTTACCACGGGGCAAGAAAGGAGGTTGTTGTAGCTTCAGCCCCCATGGGTCTTCAGACGTAAATAAACACAGGAAGAGGAGGAAAGGGAGCTGGTGTCCACGGGTACTTCCTACAAACCTGTGAGCCTGACAGTTTTTGTGCGTTACCGCCTTTATTGTTTTTTTAATATGTATTTATTTGTTCATCTTTGGCCGCGCTGGTCTTTGTTGTGGCTAGCGGGCTTTTTCCAGCCACAGCGAGCAGGGGGCTACTCACTAGCTGTGGTGTGTGGGCTTCTCATTGCGGCAGCTCCTCCTGTTGCAGAGCAGGGGCTCTAGGTTGCGAGGGCTTCAGTAGGTGTGGCTCGCAGGCTCAGCAGTTGTGGTGCAAGTGCTTGGTTGTCCTGCAGCAGGTGGAATCTTCCCGGACCAGGGATTGAACCTGTGTCGCTTGCATTGGCAGGCGGACTCTTAACCACTAGGCCACCAGGGAGGTCGCTGTCACAACCTTTAATCTGTGCTTATTATGAGCCCAGTCCTGGGCCATGCACTTCATCTGGATGGAGTCCTTCAACTCTCAAAACGGCCCTCTGAACTTGGTGCTCTTGCTGTTATTTTCATGTCATGGATGAGAAACTGGGACCCCGTGGTTAAGTTCCTTAGCCAAGATCACACCGACAGTAAGTGGTGGGGTGAGATTGAAATGTCGCTGGTTCCCCAGACTTCCTGAATCCCTCTTCTTCCTTCTCCCTGCCTCAGACCATCTCCTCCTCCTAACGGACATACTTTCCTTTAGCTCTTTTCCTTTCTCTAATATTAAAACTTTGAATGTATGTGTGTTTATGTGGCTGAGTAATACTCCATTGTGTATATGGACCACCTCTTCTCTAGCCATTGATTTGTTGGTGGGTGTTTCGGTCGCTTCTATATCTTGGCTTTTATCAAGAGTGTTGCTGTGAACATTGGAGTGCATGTTTCTTTTTGAATTATGGTTTTCTCTGGATATATGCCCAGGAGCGGGACTCTACAGGATCAAACGGTAGTTCTATTTTTAGTTTAAAGAACCTCCATCCTGTTCTCCATAGTGGCCGCACCAGTTTACATTCCCCCCAAGAGTTTAGGAGGGTTCCTTTGTCTCCACACCTGAGGGGTCCATTTTCTGTCTCCCTCATATCTATGTCCTTATCCTCATAGATCCCTTTAAACAAATGGTTACATTTCTGATTCATGTGAAAGTAGAACCTACTGTCTGATGAACCCAATAAGCAAATGGAAATGTCCTTCCCCCAGCTTCCTCAGCCACAGATATGGTAGGCACAGAGGTCCTCGTGGGTTTCCATAAATTCAGGCTAGCACATTCTCTAATAGACATTGAAAGAGTCATGGGATGTTGAGATTGATGGATGAGAAGGCCTGCCCATCTCCTCCCCAAAACACTTCCTCAAGGCCATTGTCAGACACAGAATCCTGAGTGAGAGGGACAGAGAGGTGACGGGGGTTAACTCTGATATTCTTCTCCCAGTAAACAATTCATCAATTTTATGTCTTCCTTTTTTTTTTCTGATGAGGTTAGTGGCAGAGGAGAGGAGAGTTTCATGATGATGTGGGTGGAAGGGCAGATGTGTTCTTCAATCGCAATCACGCAAAAGTAGAGCGGACCTTTGCGAAAACGATCAGCCCCTGGGTGATTTAGAATACTCACCCTACTCATCATGTGATGGAGTTTGCATGTGAGGAATCGTTAATCATCATGAATTAGTGTTTAATAGAAATAATTCAAAACTTAAGTGGGCTGCAATAATTTTCCTTAATTGTTATACAGCACTATTTAATGTTTAAATTTTTCATTTTTTTAATTGATTAATTAATTTTAATTGGAGGCTAATTACTTTACAATATTGTAGTGGTTTTTGCCATACATTGACATGAATCAGTCATGGGTGTACATGTGTTGCCCCCTCCTGAACCCCCCTCCCACCTCCCTCCCCCTCCCATCCCTCAGAGTCGTCCCAGTGCACCAGCCCTGAGTGCCCTGTCTCATGCATCAAACCTGGACTGGCGATCTGTTTCACACATGGAAAGTGTCTTTATATACTTTTGTGTTTCTAATCAAACGGCTAAGGACAGGCTGTCACTGCAGCTCCCCCTAATGGAGCAATTCTTAGAGTTGCCCTGGCGAGAAGCAGCCTGGCTGTGAATTGGGCCTGCAGCTCAGAGCCTCTGCCCTTGTGATCGGTTTATGAACAGTCAAGGTGTCAGGGTCTAGACCATCTCTGTAGGACCTAGAGCGCTGTATACAAAAGCATGTCCCACAGACATTTGTTGAGGAGTAAATCTGCTTTCTGCCATCTCCTAGAATGCCCCTCTCTCGTCTCTCACCTTCGCCTGGGTGGCCTGTCCTTACATGCCTGTGTGTCCTTGCCCGGAAACCTCCAGATTCACTTAGGTGCGACCTTTGTGCTCCCTTAGTCCCAGATAGGAGAAGGCAATGGCACCCCACTCCAGTACTCTTGCCTGGAAAATCCCAGGGATGGGGGAGCCTGGTGGGCTGCCGTCTATGGGTCGCACAGAGTCGGACACGACTGAAGCGACTTAGCAGTCCCAGATATGTCTCTTTGTGGATAGCACCTGTGGTAACTGTTAGCTTCTCTCCCTCTCTCCTAGGAGTTTCTGAGCCCCTCGAGGTGAGAGCGGTTTCCTGTTCACCTCCTTGATAAACAGTGGGCAAGTAGAAGGCTTGGTGCAGTCCTCTTGAATGGATGCTCAAACCTCTCGTTCCTGTCCTCTGTCACATCCCTCACGTCCCTGGGATTAGTTTCCCAGAGTGAAATAAGGATGAATCTGTCATAACCACAGGAACACTTACTAAGCCCATACTATGTGCCAGGCAGGATTTTGTCATCTAAACCCTCAACAAAACTCAAGGATGTTTACACGCTATCACCTCCACAGTATGATGTGGGGACTGAGGTCCAAGAGGTGTGAGATCCAACCAGGGTCCCACAGCTAGCCAGCATTGGAACTGGTGAAAGAGAAAGTCACTGAGGCGTGTTCGACTCTTTGGGACCCCATGGACTATACACAGTCCATGGAATTCTCCAGGCCAGAATACTGGAATGAGTAGCCACTCCCTTCTCCAGGGGATCTTCCCAACCCAGGGATCGAACCCAGATCTCCCACATTGCAGGCAGATTTTTTTTACCAACTGAGCTATCAGGGAAGCTCGTGGAACCTGGTATGTTTAAAGACCTAAACCATCACAGCCTTCTGCCTGCCCTGCCTCCAGGTGAGGCCGGGTGGGCTCTCTGCATGATGGAGATCCCAGGAGCTGAGGGGGAACAGATGTAGAAAGAGAGAGAGAACATTAAATATTTCAACTTCTCTTTCTCATTCTTACAAGGAGGGCATTGTGACTATGAGGCAAGAAGGATGTTAATGCCAGAATTTGAGTAGAACACTCTAAAAATTTCCAAAGTGCTTCCCCAAGGGTTTTGAATTTTAAGGCACCTTAATTCTAGAACCCCCTCTGCAATGCTAGCACCCATGCCCTCTGCAGTCTTGGGGAAGTACTTCCCATCCCTAGCTTTCAAGGTGGTTTGACTAGATACACTCACCCAACATATATTAGTATCAGCTACATGGCAGAATTGGAGTCAGAGCAGGACACGATACAGACATGATCCCTCTTAGGGTCTTTAATCTACATGGGAAGTCAGCCGTGACACAGATGATCATACACATAATCATTTCTACCACTGTGACAAGAACAAACTGCTTAGGGGGGAAAAATCCAGTACGGAGGGCTCTCGATAGCTGTAGCATTTGCTATGTGCTAGTCAGTGTGGCTCAGTTGTAAAGAATCCTCCTGCCAATGCAGGAGACGCATTGAATCCCTGGGTGGGGAAGATCTCCTGCAGAAGGAAGTGGCTACCCAGTCCAGTGTTCTTGCCTGGAAAATCCCATGGACAGAGGAGCCTGGCAGGCTACAGTCCATGAGGTCACAAAAGAGTCGGGCATGACTGAGCGACTAAATGACACTCATTGTTCTTAGCACACTAACTCAGTAACAATCACACTCGGTTATGACGTATATGTAATTAATATCATCTTCAATGTATAGATGAGGAAACTCAGGCTCTGGGAGGTTCAGACATTTTCCCAAGGTCACACAGCTGCTAAGTGGCGCCATCTGGGCAATCTGGTTCCAGAGCCCAGGCTCTTAACCACCTGGGTCTATTGCTTGGAGGGCATCTAAAACAGACATGTAGTCCAGCCTGGGGGCTGGGAAAGGCTTCCTTGAGGAAGTATCTTTCTACCGAGAGTGGAAGGATATGAAGCAGTTTACTAGGTGAAGCATGGAAGAGTGTTTTTCCGGAGGGAACAGTATATGAGAAGGCTCCAGGCAGGCTGAAGCTCACTGAGTTTGCCAGAGACTGAAGCACATATGCTCTAACGAGCATCCTCTGCATTGTGGTTAAGACAGATTCTTAACCACTGGACCACCAGGGAAGTCCTGGACCTTCTGATAGCTTCCTGAAGTGGCTTCCCATGTCGTGGTTCTGTGTCCTGCTCCCACCCAGCTCACGCTCTCGCTCTCTTTCTGATGAAAGATACCACTTTACCCCAGTGTGGCTTGTGGCAACCAGCAACCCACTGGGCTCGCCATGCGAACAGACTCATCCCATAACCAAAAGGCCTCTGAACCAGCAGCCCTGACTCCCTCTTGCCCTCTTCTGCCCCTCATTTTCCCTCCTGTTGATAGAATTGGCAGAGACATCTCAGTGTCGGATCTTAAGAGAGGTGGAGCTCCATTTATTTGGTGGATTTCACTGCCTCTCCTTGTTCAAGACTATATGGCTGTTGCTGGCACCTCTGGTCAACCACCACCACTGCCTACCCACCAGTCAAGGTGCCTTCCAGTCTGATTTCTTTTTGCCCTTCAGGATTGTCTTCAATGAATTACCATCTGCCAGGATGGTCTTTTCATTGCTGGTAACTAGGCACCGATTGTTAACTGTGCCAAATTCCTTACCTGGATGTGTTCCCCGCTGCTCATCTCCCCCTTTAAGATTCAGCTCACAGGGGGCTTTCTTCCTCAAGTGTTCCCTGATTGCTTATTCCACAAAGCCCTTGCTTCAATTTAGTCTTGCCTGGCTTTTAAAAAAATATTTATTTATTATGTTTTTGTCTGGCTGTGCCAGGTCTTAGTAGAAGGCATGTGGGATTTTTGATCTTTGCTCTTTGTTGCTGCATGCTGCATCTTTAGCATGTGAACCCTTAGTTATAGCATGTGGGGTCTAGTTCCCTGACCAGGGATCGAACTTGGGCCCCCTGCATTGCAAGCTCGGCGTCTTAGCTACTGGACCACCAGGGAAGTCCCTTGCATGGCTTTCTAAGTGCATCCTGCCTATTACTCTTCTTTCCCTAAGCCCCTGTTTCTCAGTGTGGGAGTTTTGGTGTCCCCGCCCTCAGAATCCCCTGGGCACCTACTAAAAATGTGGTTTCTGGCTCCCCACCCTAGCCTTTCTGCACCAGAACCTTTGGGGGAGGGGACCCGGAATTAGTATTTTAACAACTCCTCCAAACCAATCACGTTGCCATTTAAGAACCATGGCTTGAACCAAATTGCTTTCTTCTTGAATTAATTTTAATTCTCCTGAGAGTCCTTTCAAAAATCAATTTAGCAGAATCTCTTCCTCTTCGAGAGAGTGAATCAAGCCTTAATTTCTTTTCAAGCATTTCTGGGTATCTGGTTAGTCATCTCTGAAGCGATTTGAGACTCCCCCCTTTCTTGTCCACCCTCACAGCTACTGCTCAGTTCAGGTCAGCAACCTCTTTCATGGGTCCTACGCCAGACAAGTCAGACTTCTTCCAGCCTCCACGTTATGCCTCTGGAATGCATCTTCTGCCTTCCTGCTGAAGTGATTTCCCCCCTTAGCGCCTGTGAAGTGTCAGTCTCTACCTTTGGCATATCTCCTGCAGAGTGAGTGCCCAGATCCTTCACTGCACAAACAGGACCCCTCACAGCTTCATCACAGCCTAAGTTTCCAGCTTTATTCCCACCCCTCCAGCCAATATCCTACCACATAAACCTTTGAAAATGCTGTTACTACTATCTGGAATAATTACTCCACTCAACCCACTTAGAAAACTACTCTTCACCCTTCAGAACTGAACCCAGATTGCCCCTCCTCTGAGAAAATTCACAGAACCACGTCTTTTTCTCAATTCCCCTTTCTGCCCCAGGACACAGATACCAGCTCCTTGTCTATGGGCCAGGAGCTCTGCCTAGCATGTGATTTTTTGGACTTTTGATTAAGTATGTCCTGTATGCCAGCCGCTCCCTGTCTTTTACATACATTATCTCCCCTAACCTCCCAAAGGTCAGATGCAGGGCACTGTTATTATCCTCTGTGTGTGCTAAGTCGCTTCATTTGTGTCCAACTCTTTGCAACCCCCATGGACTATAGCCCACCAGGCTCCTCTGTCCATGGGATTTTCCAGGCAAGAATACTGGAGTGGGTTGCCATTTCCTTCTCCAGGGGGTCTCCCCGACCCAGGGATCGAAACTGCAACTCATGTCTCCTGTACTCTTACTGTCTACACTTTGAAAATGAGGGGGGAAAAAAAACCCAGAGAGGTAAAGTGACTTGTCCAAGGTTAGACAGCTAAAAGGAGGAAGAGTCAAGATTCAAAACTCCTGCCATCGGACTAAGCCTCCAGGAATAACATCCAAAACTTCAAAAGCTCACAGTGTTCAGACAGACTGAACACTGTCTGTGTTAAGACAGCGAGATGGTCCAGCCGTCCACATTGGGTTGTTTGGATGGTGAATGAGGATAATCAAATACTCCAGGAAGTAGGAAGCAGCACCCATCTGAGGTGCTGGCACATAACCTAGAGAAACTTTGTTTTAAGCTAAACTCTTAGAGAAAGGTAGAAGAACCCAGAGAAACTGAGCCATCTCATTGTGAATAGAAAATTGAAAATGGCATTGAACCATTGGATTTAGAGCTAATCTCCTATGCCTGGTGAAGTCACAGTAATTTATTTTGAAGACTCTGGGGACTCAGTTCAGTTCAGTTCAGTCACTCAGTCGTGTCTGACTCTTTGCGACCCCATGAATCACAGCACCCCAGGCCTCCCTGTCCATCACCAACTCCCGGAGTTCACTCAGACTCACGTCCATTGAGTCGGTGATGCCATCCAGCCATCTCATCCTCTGTCGTCCCCTTCTCCTCTTGCCCCCAATCCCTCCCAGCATCAGAGTCTTTTCCAATGAGTCAACTCTTCACATGACGTGGCCAAAGTACTGGAGTTTCAGCTTTAGCATCACTCCTTCCAAAGAAATCCCAGGGCTAATCTCTTTCAGAATGGACTGGTTGGATCTCCTTGCAGTCCAAGGGACTCTCAAGAGTCTTCTCCAACACCACAGTTCAAAAGCATCAATTCTTCGGCACTCAGCCTTCTTCACAGTCCAACTCTCACATCCATACATGACCAAAGGAAAAATCATAGCCTTGATTAGCCAGACCTTTGTTGGCAAAGTAATGTCTCTGCTTTTCAATATGCTATCTAGGTTGGTCACAGCTTTCCTTCCAAGGAGTAAGCATCTTTTAATTTCATGGCTGCAGTCACCATCTGCAGTGATTTTGGAGCCCCCCAAAATAAAGTCTGACACTGTTTCCACTGTTTCCCCATCTATTTGCCATCAAGTGATGGGACCGGATGCCATGATCTTCATTTTCTGAATGTTGATCTTTAAGCCAACTTTTTCACTCTCCCCTTTCACTTTCATCAAGAGGCTTTTGAGTTCCTCTTCACTTTCTGCCATAAGGGTGGTGTCATCTGCATATCTGAGGTTATTGATATTTCTCCCAGCAATCTTGATTCCAGCTTGTGTTTCTTCCAGTCCAGCGTTTCTCGTGATGTACTCTGCATAGAAGTTAAATAAGCAGGGTGACAATATACAGCCTTGATGTACTCCTTTTCCTATTTGGAACCAGTCTGTTGTTCCATGTCCAGTTCTAACTGTTGCTTCCTGACCTGCATACACGTTTCTCAAGAGGCAGATCAGGTGGTCTGGTATTCCCATCTCTTTCAGAATTTTCCACAGTTTATTGTGATCCACACAGTCAAAGGCTTTGGCATAGTCAATAAAGCAGAAATAGATGTTTTTCTGGAACTCTCTTGCTTTTTCCATGATCCAGCGGATGTTGGCAATTTGATCTCTGGTTCCTCTGCCTTTTCTAAAACCAGCTTGAACATCAGGAAGTTCACGGTTCACGTATTGCTGAAGCCTGGCTTGGAGAATTTTCAGCATTACTTTACTATCGTGTGAGATGAGTGCAATTGTGCGGTAGTTTGAGCATTCTTTGGCATTGCCTTTCTTTGGGATTGGAATGAAAACTGACCTTTTCCAGTCCTCTGGCCACTGCTGAGTTTTCCAAATTTGCTGGCATATTAAGTGCAGCACTTTCACAGCATCATCTTTCAGGATTTGGAATAGCTCAACTGGAATTCCATCACCTCCACTAGCTTTGTTCGTAGTGATGCTTCCTAAGGCCCACTTGACTTCACATTCCAGGATGTCTGGCTCTAGGTCAGTGATCACACCATCGTGATTATCTGGGTCGTGAAGATCTTTTTTATACAGTTCTTCTGTGTATTCTTGCCATCTCTTCTTAATATCTTCTGCTTCTCTTAGGTCCATACCATTTCTGTCCTTTATTGAGCCCATCTTTGCAGGAAATGTTCCCTTGGTATCTCTAATTTTCTTGAAGAGATCTCTAGTCTTTCCCATTCTGTTGTTTTCCTCTATTTTTTTGCATTGATCGCTGAAAAAGGCTTTCTTATCTCTTCTTGCTATTCTTTGGAACTCTGCATTCAGATGCTTATATCTTTCCTTTTCTCCTTTGCTTTTTGCTTCTCTTCTTTTCACAGCTATTTGTAAGGCCTCCCCAGACAGCCATTTTGCTTTTTTGCATTTCTTTTCCATGGGGATGGTCTTGATCCCTGTCTCCTGTACAATGTCACAAACCTCATTCCATAGTTTATCAGGCACTCTATCTATCAGATCTAGGCCCTTAAATCTATTTCTCACTTCCACTGTATAATCATAAGGGATTTGATTTAGGTCATACCTGAATGGTCTAGTGGTTTTCCCTACTTTCTTCAATTTAAATCTGAATTTGGCAATAAGGAGTTCATGGTCTGAGCCACAGTCAGCTCCTGGTCTTGTTTTTGCTGACTGTATAGCGCTTCTCCATCTTTGGCTGCAAAGAATATAATCAATCTGATTTCGGTGTTGACCATCTGGTGATGTCCATGTATAGAGTCTTCTCTTGTGTTGTTGGAAGAGGGTGTTTGTTATGATCAGTGCATTTTCTTGGCAAAACTCTATTAGCCTTTACCCTGCTTCATTCCGTATTCCAAGGCCAAATTTGCCTGTTACTCCAGGTGTTTCTTGACTTCCTACTTTTGCATTCCAGTCCCCTATAATGAAAAGGACATCTTTTTTGGGTGTTAGTTCTAAAAGGTCTTGTAGGTCTTCATAGAACTGTTCAACTTCAGCTTCTTCAGCGTTACTGGTTGGGGCATAGACTTGGATTACTGTGATATTGAATGGTTTGCCTTGGAAACGAACAGAGATCATTCTGTTGTTTTTGAGATTGCATCCAAGTACTGCATTTCGGACTGTTTTGTTGACCATGATGGCTACTCCATTTCTTCTGAGGGATTCCTGCCCGCAGTAGTAGGTATAATGGTCATCTGAGTTAAACTCACCCATTCCAGTCCATTTCAGTTCGCTGATTCCTAGAATGTCGACATTCACTCTTGCCATCTCTTGTTTGACCACTTCCAATTTGCCTTGATTCATGGACCTGACATTCCAGGTTCCTATGCAATATTGCTCTTTACAGCATCAGACCTTGCTTCTATCAGCAGTCACATCCACAGCTGGGTATTGTTTTTGCTTTGGCTCCATCCCTTCATTCTTTCTGGAGTTATTTCTCCACTGATCTCCAGTAGCATATTGGGCACCTACTGACCTGGGGAGTTCCTCTTTCAGTATCCTATCATTTTGCCTTTTCATACTGTTCATGGGGTTCTCAAGGCAAGAATACTGAAGTGGTTTGCCATTCCCTTCTCCAGTGGACCACATTCTGTCACACTCTGGGGACTACCTATTCCTAAAAGGTATCTATGGAATGAATCCAGTGTCTCTTGAACCCTGAAAACCCTTATTTCCTTCTTAATGCATCTAAACTTTTGTCTAAAGTGAAGAACATAAACTCTGATATCAGCTCCACAAGGGGTTGGCTCACAAGGCCACTCGCTAAAGGTAGATGTTGGGAAAGGTGTTTTCTGTCCTGCTGCTCTTTTCCTGTTTTTTTCCACATCACTTAAACCCACTGTAATTGTCATGAGATGGTGAGAATGAAGAGGCAATGCAGCCCATTTTTCTTGCTCTGACACCACAATACTGATAACCACTCTAGAGGCAGAGTGCTATAGAATTCTCATAAGCTGTGTAGTCAAACCTGAGGTCTTGGTTCGATCAGTTATTAACATCGTCACCTTTGGTGATACATTTAATCTCCCTGACCCTTGATTCCTTCATCACCATGAACCTGAATATTTCTCTCACAAAGTTGTTGCTAGGACCAGATTAAATAGTGCAGGGAAGTTATCAGGCACCCTAACCCTAACCCACAGTACACAGCACCTACCCTCATATTGTTGTACTCAGACACTCAGTCGTGTCCGATTTGGCTGCAACACATGCTATCTTCGGTTTTTAGGTGTGGTATCCAAACTCTTAGCTGTGCTGTGTGAGATCTAGTTCCCTGACCAGGGAACGAACCTGGTCCCCCTGCATTGGAAGCACGGTGTCTTAGCCACTGGACCACCAGGGAAGTCCCCATATGAACATCTAAGGTGTGTGTGGATGCAGGTGAATGTGAACCTTCTCTTCTGGTATATTTTTGTTTGTCTGGTTCTCTCCTCTTTGTTTTTCCCTCCTCGCTCCTCCTGAGGCCGTAAGTTTTTCCTGGAGTTTTGGCTTTCCTCAGCAGCACTGTCTTCAGCCTGCTCTAACGCTGCTGCTGCTGCATCACTTTAGTCGTGTCCGACTCTGTGCGACCCCATAGACGGCAGCCCACCAGGCTTCCCATCCCTGGGATTCTCCAGGCAAGAACACTGGAGTGGGTTGCCATTTCCTTCTCCAATGCATGAAAGTGAAAAGTGAAAGTGAAGTCGCTCAGTCGTGTCCGGCTCCCAGCGACCCCATGGACTGCAGCCCACCAGGCTCCTCCGTCCATGGGATTTTCCAGGCACGAGTACTGGAGTGGGGTGCCATCGCCTTCTCCGCTAAAAGCCACAAAAACAAACAATTGAACCGTGTGGTTTATTTTACTTCTTTCACATCTTCTTACAAGTCCGCCTACTTTGGTTTACCTTCCAATGGCTCTAGCATTTATAGCTATTATCTGAGGGCGCATCAGTTACCCAGCATCATGACCATCATCATAATATTATAGCCTTTTGTAAAGGTTTTAGTCTTTGATCTTTGAAGGGTCATTCTTGGGATCTGATTAAAGGAAGGGTACTGTGTACCAGCCATAGTAGCAGTGTGTGTGAGTGTGTGTGTGTGTGTGTGCACGCATGTGTAATCCACAATCTTTGGAACTGGTTATTTTTGTCTCTATTTCAAGATGAGTGATAAGACCACATGGACTGGAAGTTTGGGTGAATTGCACTCTAGCCTGACCCAGGACAGGACTGAGCGGGTTTCTGAAAGCATGCCAGGGCATACCTTGCTATAATCACTTTGTCAGTGAAGCCCAGGTAAACATCTGCTTGTGCAGATATGGCCCAGGTAACTGACATTGCTCTGGGTCATGTGTGCTGGGAGGATGGGAGTTGAGGTTTTACTTCTTCAGTTGACCCAAGCATTGCCTCAGTTTGAATTGCCTTGTCTATGAACTGTCCCAGATGATGCTCCAGGTTACACCTTTAGATCCGTGGTCGAGGCTGTGAAGTTGGATCATAAGGTAAAAAGAAAAAATCCCATAGCTTGCAACCACAGAGGAGAACCACACACCTCTTCCCTATCCATCCCATTGGCCAGATTTTAATCCAGTCTTGCAATGGTGGTCAGTTCTTCATTTGGTGAAAGAGCTGATGCACTGATTAGGGTAAGTAATGCAAGATGCTTTAACAAGTAAATGACAAATAAAAAGACTTAGAACTACTGAGGACATTCCAAGTTAACAGGCAACAGTCCTCTCGGACATTCAGGCACGTAAATTCCTTCTCTCTTGTGGGTCTGGCCGAGAACCTTGGGCCTTGAGTTCTTTGATGGGTTCTCGAAGGTTAACACTGGGGCTTTTAATGGCTTGGGTCTGGAAGTGACACAGGCAGACAGGGCTCAGTCAGTACTAACTATAACGGAGGCTGGTATGTGAGGTCTAACTTTGTGCCCAGGAGAAACAGGAAGTGAGTTTTAGTGAAAACCCAATATTCTCCACCATACTGTTCTTACGTTATGCGCTAAGACCACTTACATTTTTGCAAGATGTTCAACTCTTTGAGAGGCATGAGGGGACAGCGACCAAGAATGGCAGATGTCCATGACCTTGGTCAAAACTCATCTAGTAGAACATTAAAGCAAGTTGCCCAAATTATTTAACTTTATTTTTTGAGCTCATGGAGATGGATTCATGTCACTTAACACATTATTGACCAGGGGATTTTTGCAGAAACAAATGCCGACGGCCAGCGATTTGTTATGTAAGTGAATATTGATATGTCTCCCATCAGTAATGTGTGTTGGGGAACAAATGATGTGTTAATACACCTTAGCTCGATAAGCTGTTAACTATGCAGCTGATGTGACTGGATTAGACGCATCTTATCCATTCTGCCTAGCACGGTGCTGGAGAGGGAGAGAATGCTCAGAAAATGTTTACTGAATAAAGGTGTGGATGGAGAAAGAGGAGGAGGAAGGAGAAGGAAGGAAGGAAGGGAAGATCAGTCAATGGAAAATATGTCCTGTGAAGCTGTAGGTACCGAACACCTATTCAGCAAAAGGTATCATTCATTTGTGAACCAAAGTGGGAGTGTAACCCAGTCCCACCATCTGAAAAGCTTCTCAGTAAATATGTACCCTTCCCCCGGGCTTCCCTAGTGGCTCAGTGGTACAGAATCCACCTGCCAATGCAGGAGATGCAGGTTTAATCCCTGGCTCAGGAAGATCCCCCGGAGAAGGAAATGGCAACCCACTCCAGTATTCTTGCCTAGAAAATCCCATGGGCAGAGGAGTCTGGAGGGCTACAGTCCCTGGGGTCTCAAGGAGTCAGACACGACATAGCAACTCAAGCAACAGACTACACTTACCCCACCCTCCACCCCAATGCACAGACTGCTTCTTTCCCTCGGTTCTCCTCTGAGATCTATCAGGTCACTTTCTCTTGATGGAAAGACAAAGCAATAATAATAAAAGAAAAAAAATAAACTTTTCCTTGAACTAATCCAAAGTCTTAGTCGATTCTCACTGTTTCCCCCTCTCCCGCAGCGAGGAGGAGGGAAGGCTCTCATTCAGAACACTCATTTTCCTGAGTGGGTTCTGATCAAGGACAGAACATTAGGGCTTGTTTTTTTTTCCTTTAAGAGAACATAGCGCTCCTTTTAGAATTCATTGGGACATTTTGGAACACAAACAACAAGCGCGGAAGGCACTCGTGTGGTGATAATTTAATGTAATTCCGATGTCAGTGACACGCCGTGATGGGCTAGTCAGCTTCTAGTCGGAGGCAGTTTCTTTTGTGTCTTGCCTGGGAGAGTGGGTACCCGCACCCTCGTACACCAGCCCAGCGCCCTCGCCCACATTTCCTCTCTCCCCACCCCCTTTCTCACCATGGTTTTCTGACTCCAGTCCAAAGGACTACTAGGGAGGCAGAGGAAGTTGGACTTTTCTCCAAGTGTCTAATCAGAAGAGAGAATCTACAAGCCAAAACTAACCCACACACATTTTTAACTTCAGCCTGGAAATATTTTACATTTTCGATGAATTAGTCCAACGCTTAACAGGGAAGACATTTGTTCAGGAAAGATCCGAAGTTCAGGGATCCCTAGAGAAATCAGAAGATTTGAAAACCCAGGGCCCACATTACCAGACTGTGAATAGCTGATCATGCCCCTTAATTTGGCATGGGTTGTCCCATAAGATGACATGGTCCCCGCTGTCCACTCATTCACAATTTCTCTCAGTTTTCATAGACATCTAACCTTATGAATCCTGCCCTTAAGCTTTATTATCCCCCAAGCTCTGGTCTCCCCCCACAGATTTGACAGGGTTTCTCCATTTCTTGGGCTTCCTTGGTGGCTCAGATGGTAAAGAATCTGCCTACAATGCAGGAAACCTGAGTTCCATCCGTAGGTCAGGAAGACCCCTTGGAGAAGGTAATGGCAACCCACTCCAGTGTTCTTGCCTGGAGAATCCCATGGACTGAGGAACCTGGCAGGCTTCAGTCCATGAGGTTGCAGAAAGCTGGACACGACTGAGAGACTAACACTTTCACTTTTCTTTCTCCATTTCTTGGAGAAGAGAACCACAGAGGCCAACAGGATCTGTACTGTTGTGATGGAAATTTCCACCCCATGAAAGGAAACCCTAGTTCAAAGATTGATTCCGCCCCCCCCCCATTCAAGAGGTTTCTCTACAGTCAACTTTCAGTCCTGCCAAGGCATTTCATTGATGGAATCTGTTGGAATGAGATTGCGTTGTGAGTTGCATTGGCCAAATCCTTTGCCATTTCACTGAAGAGCAATGCCATCCGGAAACAAAGCTGTGGGCAAGAACGTAACCCAGCCCCTCTCCTGCTCTAGATCCTGGGCCCAGAAGATAGTCTAATTTTTAAAAATTAAGGTGTTTTTTTTTTTTGGACCATTTTTTAAAGTCTTTATTGAATTTGTTACAGTATTGCTTGTGTTTTATGTTTTGTTTTTTTTGGCCACAAGGCATATGGGAGCTTAGCTCCTCAACCAGGGATCGAACCCACACCCCCTGCATCGGGAAGCAAAGTCTTAACCACTGGACCACCAGGGGAGTCCCCAGAAGATAAAGTCTGAGGGAAGGAAGACCCACTCTGCCTACCTAGCCATCCTGAGGTGTCGTTGGGTCTACACAAGTACTGCAGCCGTGCGAGCTCAGTCTCTTCCGTCCTCTCTGACTCTGCGACCCCATGGGCTGTAGCCCACCAGGCCCCACTGTCCATGGGGTTCTCCAGGCAAGACTACTGGCGTGGGTTGCCATTTCCTCCTCCAGGGGATCTGCCTGACCCAGGGATCAAACCTGCGTCTTCCGTGTCTCCTGCATTGCAGGCGGATTCTTTACCACTGAGCCACCAGGGAAGCCCTCTCTAGTACTGCAGCCATAGTTCTAGAAAACTTTAGCCTCAGAAAAATACAAGTGATGCAGAAGGTCCCCCCCCCCAAGTCAGGATCCAGTGGATATTGGAGAAGTCGATGGTCAGCCCAGGGGGGCTTCTGAGCTTCTCATCACATTCAGGCATTCATCAAATATTCATCAAAAGCTACTTTGTGACAGACTAAGCGGAGCAAAAGTGGACAGAATCCTCAGAGAGAAAGTCAGACATAGAAGAGAGAGGGGAAGGGCATGGGGGCCATGCCTTCATGTGTCAGAGATTCCAGCCTGAGCTTGGTGCTTTCCTGGTTAAGTGATCAAATTCAAAGGACAGATGGAAACTCACGAGGTGAAGGAGAGAGATGCTTCAGAGAAAGAGGATGATGCATGCATTCCACAACCCAGCATGGAGGGAACATGTGTGGTGTCAGAAATTAGAAGCAGGTCAGTGGCTGAGAAAAAATAGGGAAATGGGAAGGTTTCAGGCCATGCAGGGCTTTTCAGATCATGGTATGGGTCCTGGGGCTTACTCTAAGAAAAACTTAAAGGTTTCATAGCCCCATGGAGTCATCCAGAAAAGCCCATTTATGTCATCTTTCATGATACATTCTCACTGAAATAACAGATCTATAGTTAAAAACAGTTGGAAAAATCACTGCTTCAGCCACTGCTTTTATTTTTATAATTGATTTTTATTGGAGTATGGTTGCTTTATAATGTTGTGTTAGTTTCTACTATACAGCAAAATGAATTAGCCATTCATATATATATATCCCCTCCCTTTTGGATTTCCTTCCCATTCAGGTCAACACAGTGCATTGAGCAGAGTTCCCTGTGCTATGCAGTAGGTTATCAATGCTGCTAAGTCACTTCAGTCGTGTCCAACTCTGTGCGACCCCATAGACGGCAGCCCACCAGGCTCCTGTCCCTCGGATTCTCCAGGCAAGAACACTGGAGTGGGTGGCCATTTCCTTCTCCAATGCATGAAAGTGAAAAGTGAAAGTGAAGTCGCTCAGTCGTGTCCGACTCTTCACGACCCCATGGACTGCAGAGCACCAGGCTCCTCCATCCATGGGATTTTCCAGGCAAGAGTACTGGAGTGGGTTGCCATTGCCTTCTCCAGGTTCTCATAGTTAATCCGTTTTATACATAGTACCAATAGTGTATATATGTCAATCCCAATTTCCCAGTTCCTCTCACCCTCCTTACCCCTTGGCACCCATATATTTGTTCTCTATATCTGTTTCTCAAATAGAAATTGGAGAAATTTGAAATTTGCTTTGCAAATATCATCCATACTATTTTTAGATCCCATATATATGCATCAATATATGATATTCATTTTTCTTTTTCTGATTTATTTTACTCTGTAGGATACTCTCTAGGTCCATCCACGTCTCTGTAAATGACCCAGTGTCATTCCTTTTTATGGCTGAGTAATATTCCCTTGAAAATATATATATATATATATATATATATATATATATATATATATATCTCTTCTTTATTCACTCTTCTGTTGATGGACATTTAGATTGCTTCCATGTCCTGGCTATTGTAATTAGTGCTGCAGTGAACACTGGAGTGGATGTATCTTTTCAGCTGGATTCCTGGTGGTTCAGTGGTAAAGAACCTGCATACCAATGTAGGAGATGCACGTTTGATCCCTGGCTCAGGAAGATCCCCTGCCACTGGAGAAGGAAATGGCAACCCACTCCAGTATTCTTGCCTGGGAAATTCCATGGACAGAGGAGCCTGGCGGGCTGCCATCAAAGAGTCACAAAGACTCAGACAGGACTCAGTGGCTAAACAACGGCAGTGACAATCTCTCCAGCCACTGCTTTTAGAGATGAGGAAACTGGGGCTTAGAATGGGATACAGTTCGGCACAGCCTGAGGATATAGGGGGCTTTGAAGCAGATGGTACCTCTGGAAGGAGAGAGCGAGGTGGAAGGCAGGGTGCTGCGGTAGCAGGAAAGGCAGAGTACAGTCCCTGGAGAGTACGGCTGCGCATTGTGGTCACACATCAGGGTAAGATTAGAGCAGGAAGCTGGACCCCAGTCTTGGAGTCAGCACTCTGGTCCTTGAGGCATGGACTGGCAAGACTCAGCAGAACCGACAAGCCCTGGGCTGAGACTGGAGGGGAGGCCGAAACCCTGTTACCAGAACCAAAGCCCAGTATCGGTTACTTGGGCATCCAGGTACGTCCTCAGTCCCAGAGTGGGAGCCGGCTGAGGGTCCGTAAGCCCCGCCCACAGTGGTCAGAATGACTTGCAGTAAATCGTGTGGCTGCGCTGAGGCTTAATTTGTCACGTAACCCTCTCCTTGATTCTGTTTGTTTTTAAAGCAAAACAGCTGTTTCATCATAGGGTAATTGTCTTTCACTTATCATTGGGTCAGAAGAGCAGAAACCTGATACGAGGAAGCTAGGAAATGGACTGAGTTCCTGGCTGCAGGCAGGGGCTGGATGGCCCTGGGCATGTCTCCTTACCTTGCTGGGGTTCAGCTTTCCCATCTGCAGAGTGAAAACAGCGATGCTTTCCACTTTATCTTGAGCTTAATGGCCGTTGTCATAACACATGTGGTCTGTATCTCTTTAGAGGATCTGGGGCTTCCCTGGTGGCTCAGAGGATAAAGAACCCACCTGCCAATGCAGGAGACCCAGGTTTGATCCCTGGGTCAGGAAAATCCCCTGGAGAAGGGAATGGCAACCCACTGCAGTGTTCTTGCCTGAGAAATCTCATAGACAGAGGAACCTGGAGACACTACAGTCCCTGGGGTCGGGAAGGAGTTAGACATGGCTTAGCAACTAAACAACAACAAGAAGACCACAGCCAACTGAAAGAGATGGACAACAGCACCCCAAATGCACGCTGTCTACACCATGGGGCATATAATTTAGTTGGTTCACATACCACGCCCCCCCAAAGCCTATCCCTGCATCCCAGGTTAAGAGCTCCTATTTACTTTTTCTAAACTTTCTTCCCTGAGAACAGAACTTCAACTTTCCTTTCTCTCCTTAGCATCCAGCACACAGCGGACTCAAAGTTTCTAAATTAGAAAGGATTGAATAACTGGGGCAATAGCTGGGATTGGACCCATGTGACAAGTCCAATGTGGTGCAAAAGCCCAGAGGCAAGACAGGTTCTACCCAATGCCGTTCTCTGCCCACAAGTTGCCTGGAATGCAATTGTACTCACAGCATTATTGTGAGAACCAAAAAAGAAACTGCAAGAGAAATTGCTAACTTTGGGGTTGGGGGGGGGAGTGGTCAGTGACTTCCTGAAGCACTGAAGGAGGGGGAAGTTGTAAAGTCTGGAGGTTGAGAAAGGGGCTTTGGAATCAACTTTATGTGCAACTTAGCTGTGTGTCCTTGGGCAGGTCACTTCACCTCTCTGAGGCCATCTGAAAAATGGAAGCAGTGATAGAGCTGTTTTGAGGATGAAATGTGCTGATGCACACGGAGTACTTAGTACAGGGCCTGGCACTCAGGAAAGAGACAGTAATTGTTGGCTATTCTTAGCTATGCACATGGAGACCCGTTTGCCCAGATATGCTGCAGGATTCAAGGTTACGGATTCTGTGGTGGAAGAGAAGAGGGAGATAAAACGTGGAACCATACAAAGCAAGAATATCGCTGGGAAGGTGACATATGAGAATTTGCTGGCTGGAGCTCAGAGGGAATTTCAGGGAAGAAGCAGCTTGCCCAGAGGAAAAGTGTGAACAGACAGTAACACCTTGTTTTTATAAAAAACCTCAACAAAGGGAGTTGGGAGCCAATAGGCCCAGATTTGGAACAGAGGGAAGGGAGAGTGGGCAGGTTACAGATAGAAGGAGACAGAGGAGAGGCAAATGTCTCCTCTGAGACAGGGGCTGGTTGGAAATCGAACTCTTAACATTGATGAACAAAATCACATGCCCAGAGGTCACGAGTCTGGATCCTGGTCTCACTGCTTTCTCAGTATTTTGCTGTGAACCCATTGGCCAGTCATCTGGAAGAGGAAGTGTTTGAAGTAGGTCATCCACAAGATTATTTGGCTAGATTTTCCCAAATCTAGCCATCTAGATTTGGAACAGACTTGTCAGGACTAATTCTGACAGTCTAGGCAGGATCGAGGCAGGATCTGTTGACCCCAGGCTCCCAGGGATGGTGGATACAGAGTTGGAATGAGACGCAGATGGTTGAGGGCCTGGGGCTGTGCAGGAGGGAGGTGTGGGCTTGGATCCCAACTCTGTCACCAGCCAGCTATGTGGCTTCACTGTCTGAGCCTCTGCTTCCTCCACTGTGAAAGATTTCATCGACTCTAATATGACATTTTTTTAATTAATTTTTATTGAAATATAGTTGCTTTACAATATTGTGTTAGTTTCTGCTGTATAGCAAAGTCAACTCATACATAAATATATATATGTGCACTCACACATATATATAAATACACACACACACACATTCTGTTTTAGATTCTTTTCCCATATACGTCATTACAGAGCATTGGGTAGACTTCCCTGTGCTATACAGTACCTATTAGCTATCTATTTTATATATAGTATCTCAGCTGATGCCTCAGTGAGTAAAGAATTGGCCTGCAATGCAGGAGACACAGGAGGCATGGGTTCAATCCCTGAGTCAGGAAATCCTCTGGAGTAGGAGGTAGTGTGTATATCCCAATTCATATCTCCCAATCTCCCAACTAATTCATCCCACTGGGAATACCAGACCACCTGACCTGCCTCTTGAGAAATCTGTATGCAGGTCAGGAAGCAACAGTTGGAACTGGACATGAACAACAGACTGGTTCCAAATAGGAAAAGGAGTACGTCAAGGCTGTATATTGTCACCCTGCTTATTTAACTTATATGCAGAATATATCATGCAAAATGCTGGGCTGGAAGAAGCACAGGCTGGAATCAAGATTGCTGGGAGGAATAGCAATAACCTCAGATATGCAGATGACACCACGCTTATGGCAGAAAGGGAAGAACTAAAGAGTCTCTTGATGAAAGTGAAAGAGGAGAGTGAAAAAGTTGGCTTAAAGCTCAATATTGAGAAAACTAAGATCATGGCATCTGGTCCCATCTCTTCATGGCAAATAGATGGGGAAACAGTGGAAACGGTGGCTGACTATATTTTTCTGGGCTCCAAAATCACTGCAGATGGTGATTGTAGCCATGAAATTAAAAGACGCTTACTCCTTGGAAGGAAAGTTATGACCAAGCTAGACAGCGTATTAAAAAGCAGAGACATTACTTTGGTAACAAAGGTCCATCTAGTCAAGGCTATGGTTTTTCCAGTGGTCATGTATGGATGTGAGAGTTGGACTATAAAGAAAGCTGAGCGCCGAAGAATTGATGCTTTTGAACTGCGGTGTTGAAGAAGACTCTTGAGAGTCCATTGGACTGCAAGGAGATCCAACCAGTCCATTCTAAAGGAGATCAGTCCTGGGTGTTCATTGGAAGGACTGATGTTGAAGCTGAAACTCCAATACTTTGGCCACCTGATGCGAAGAGCTGACTCATTTGAAAAGACCCTGATGCTGGGAAAGATTGAGGGCAGGAGGAGAAGGGGACGACAGAGGATGAGATGGCTGGATGGCATCACTGACTCGATGGACATGGGTTTGGGTGGACTCTGGGAGTTGGTGATGGACAGGGAGGCCTGGCGTGCTGCTGTTCATGGGGTCACAAAGAGTCGGACATGACTGAGTGACTGAACTGAACTGAACCTCCCCGTCAGCCCCTGGGTAGCCGTAAGTTAGTTTTCTACATCTGTGACTATTTCTGCATTGACTCTGTGCTTAGTCGTTCAGTCATGTTCGACTCTTTGCAACCTTATGGACTGTAACCTGCCAGGCTCCTCTGTCCATAGGGATTCTCCAGGCAAGAATACTGGAGTGGGTAGCCATTCCCTTCTCCAGGGGATCTTCCCAACCCAGGGATGGAATCCAGGTCTCCAGCATTGCAGGTGGATTCTTTACCGTCTGAGCCATCAGGGAAGCCCAAGAATACTGGAGTGGGTAGCCTAATGCTTCTCCAGGGGAACTTCCCAACCCAGGGGTCGCCGTGTCCAACCCTTTGTGACCCCATGGACTGTAGCCCACTAGGCTTCTCTGTCCATGGAATTCTCCAGGCAAGAATACTGGAGTGAGTTGCCATTCCCTTCTCCAGGGGATCTTCCCAACCCAGGGACTGAACCTGGGTCTCCTGCATTGCAGGCATATTCTTTACCAATTGAACCACCAGGGAAGCCTGCATTGACTCTAAGATACCTGGTATTTTATGGGCCACTCAGGAATTTAAAAACTCCATCAATGGGACTCTGACATGCTGTGTGTCGATTTCAGAAATGTGTTTCATATCAGAGACATTAAAATGTCAAGTAATGTGGACCTGAGAATCAGTGAAATATGGCAAATGCCCCTTCATGAGATTACACGGGTGATAAATGAGATGATGTATTTAGAGAATCTGACATACAAGTGCTGCAAGTGAGTGACTAGGTATAAACTAGGCAGGCCCTCAGTACATGTTTATTGAGCTAAAGAAATGGTTACTCTAAAAAAAAAAAAAAAGAAAAAAAAAAAAAAAGAAATGGTTACTCTAAAGGAAGACAGCAAAATGTTTCAACAGGAACGTTTCTCAGAACTGAACGTCCATCAATTTCTACATGTGTGGTATTTGGTTAGAACTGAATTTCATATATGTAAATAGATGTTGTAATTTTTTTTAATTAAATTGGAATGTGAGATCATTTGGATGGCTCGATTTTAAATTATTTCAAGTTGGAAAGTTAAATGAGATCATTGTATGGTTCAATTTTGGCCTAAGACACGGTTTCGCATTCTCTTGGTAAGGCTTTGGTTTTCTTTTCCTTTACCTGGAGGCCTTTCTTGATGGACTACTCCCGCCGTCTTGCTTTGGTGAACCAAAAAAGGCAAACTGGCCCCCGATGGAGACACAGGAAGAGATGAAAGAAAGGAAGAGGAGAGAGTCCATCCAAAAGGGAATCAGAGAGCAAAGCTGTAAGAGGCAGGGAGAAATGAATGGATAAAAAGGAATTCTTTGTGCATTTCACAGCCTGAAGTTTAGGCCCAGGAGCCGTACTGGGCTTTGGGATAAATTTTCAATCCCAGAGCCTCATCAGGGATCGCCTTCAATGCGTTGGCCTCTAGAAAGAAGGGCCATTTGGCAGCTGGCAGTGAGCGAGGATCTGAGGAAGGTTGGAGGGCATCTTGTCTGATTAGCTGGACCTTATCTGCAGAGCTTGATCCCACGAGTGAGCTTTGCTAGGCGCTGAACCATCCCGACTTCTCCCTGACACCAGCAAAGCTGAGGTCCTGGCTTCTGCTTATCAAGTGACAGGAGCACTTGGTGAAGCCGCGGAAATTGGGCTTGAGTGATTCCCATCCTCCTTTCTCCCTCCCCCCAGCCTGGAGCATTCTGATCAGGCAGCGAGTTAAAGGCACACATTTCCTTTCAGGAGCGATGCTCAGAGAGGAGGAAACAGAGAGCCAGGGCGAGCCGGGGCCTGGGCCACACGATCTGCTGGCGGAAGGGCTGCGGATGGAACCCAGTGCTTTGGGCCACAACAGTCTGTCCGTTTTGTCATCTTAGAATTTACCCCGAGAAATCCCTCTCAGGACTTTGACCTCTGAGGGTACAGCTGACCCATCCCCAGGCTGTTGGATGTTTCCTTTATTGTTCTGAATGGTGATCCGGGAGGTAGATGCATTGTCCTTAATGCAAATAGAAACGGACCACAATAATAATAATAATAATGGTTGCCGCAACTTACCAGACACTATGCTACTCATTTTCATGAAATTCCCACAACCACCCCACCAGGCGGTTCCCATCATTGTCCCCAGTTTGCAAATGAGAAAACTGAGGCTTCAGGAGGAACGGTTACTTGTTCAAGGGCACGCAACTAGGAGGTGAGTGGCAGGGTTTGTCCTGGACCCCGGGTATCTGGTGTCAGAGCCAGAGCTCTTAACCACTGGACTCTCCTGCCTGCCCAGAGGGGTAAAGGGATGGAATCAGAATTTGAACCCAGGGGTCCTGGCTCTTAGCTTTTTTGACTAATGAGGATTATGTTGTTGTTATTGTTGTTGTTTAGTTGCTAAGTTGTATCTGACTCTCTGCGACCCTGTGGACTGTAGCCCTCCGGGCTCCTCTGTCTATGGAATTCTCCAGGTGAGAATACTGCAGTGGATTGTCATCTCCTTCTCCAGGGGGTCTTCCCACTCTAGGGATTGAACTTGTGTCTCCTGCCTTGGCAGGCAAACTGTTTACCACTGAGCCACCGGGAAAGCCCTAATGAGGACTCTAGTAACTCACTGTTATCTCATTTACTCCAGTCAACAATCTCGTGAACCGATGTCACAACCTGCAGTTGCCCAGGGTCACACCACTAGGCAACAGCAGGCCAGGACTCAAAATCTCTCCATTCTTGTCTCCCCAGCTCCCACGGGGGTGTTTTAAAACCGAACCTGATTGTGTCGGCCCTCTGCTCACAACCCTCCCGGAAACCAAACCCAAACTCCTCCTTGGGACTTCCAAGCACGCAGGATCCCACCCCTGCTCACGGCTCATCTGCGTTGCTCACATCCTCCCTTCGCTCTCTGTGCTTTGGCCACGCTGGCTCCTCCCTCCACAGGGCCTTTGCACCTGCTATTCTCTTCCTCAACATTCCCTTCACATGCTCCTCCCTGCCTCTTGACCTTGTTAACTTCTCCTTCAGCTCTCAGCCTGTCATTCCCACGGAGCACTCTCTTTCTCTTTTTTTAAAGTCTTCTGAATTTGTTACAGTATTGCTTCTGGCTTATGTTTTGGTTTTTTGTCTGGGAGGCATGCGGGATCTTAACTCCATGACCAGGGATTGAACCTGCACCCCCTGCATTGAAAGACGAAGTCTTAACCTTTCAGTGGGCCACCAGGGAAGTCCCAAGCTTGCTCTCTCTTCTTCTTGGGTATCCATCCTTTTGTGATTCCACTTCACCAACTCTTTGCGACCCCATGAATCGCAGCATGCCAGGCCTCCCTGTCCATCACCAACTCCCGGAGTTCACTCAGACTCACATCCATTGAGTCAGTGATGCCATCCAGCCATCTCATCCTCTGTCGTCCCCTTCTCCTGCCCCCAATCCCTCCCAGCATCAGAGTCTTTTCCAATGAGTCAACTCTTCGCATGAGGTGGCCAAAGTACTGGACCTTCAGCTTTAGCATCATTCCTTCCAAAGAAATCCCAGGGCTGATCTCCTTCAGAATGGACTGGTTAGATCTCCTTGCAGTCCAAGGGACTCTCAAGAGTCTTCTCCAACACCACAGTTCAAAAGCATCAAGTCTTCGGCGCTCAGCCTTCTTCACAGTCCAACTCTCACAACCATACATGACCACAGGAAAAACCATAGCCTTGAATAGACGAACCTTTGTTGGCAAAGTAATGTCTCTGCTTTTGAATATGCTATCTGGGTTGGTCATAACTTTCCTTCCAAGGAGTAAACATCTTTTAATTTCATGGCTGCAGTCACCATCTGCAGTGATTTTGGAGCCCAGAAAAATAAAGTCTGACACTGTTTCCACTGTTTCCCCATCTATTTCCCATGAAGTGATGGGACCAGATGCCATGATCTTTGTTTTCTGAATATTGAGCTTTAAGCCAACTTTTTCACTCTCCTCTTTCACTTTCATCAAGAGGCTTTTGAGTTCCTCTTCACTTTCTGCCATAAGGGTGGTGTCATCTACATATCTGAGGTTATTGATATTTCTCCTGGCAATCTTGATTCCAGCTTGTGCTTCTTCCAGCCCAGCGTTTCTCATGATGTACTCTGCATATAAGTTAAATAAGCAGGGTGACAATATACAGCCTTGACGTACTCCTTTTCCTATTTGGAACCAGTCTGTTGTTCCATGTCCAGTTCTAACTGTTGCTTCCTGACCTGCATACAGATTTCTCAAGAGGCAGATCAGGTGGTCTGGTATTCCCATCTCTTTCAGAATTTTCCACAATTTATTGTGATCCACACAGTCAAAGGCTTTGGCATAGTCAATAAGGCAGAAATAGATGTTTTTCTGGAACTCTCTTGCTTTTTCCATGATCCAGCGGATGTTGGCAATTTGATCTCTGGTTCCTCTGCCCTTTCTAAAACCAGCTTGAACATCAGGAAGTTCACGGTTCACATATTGCTGAAGCCTGGCTTGGAAAATTTTCAGCATTACTTTACTAGCGTGTGAGATGAGTGCAATTGTGCGGTAGTTTGAGCATTCTTTGGCATTGCCTTTCTTTGGGATTGGAATGAAAACTGACCTTTTCCAGTCCTCTGGCCACTGCTGAGTTTTCCAAATTTGCTGGCATATTAAGTGCAGCACTTTCACAGCATCATCTTTCAGGATTTGAAATAGCTCAACTGGATTTCTATCACCTCCACGAGCTTTGTTTGTAGTGATGCTTTCTAAGGCCCACTTGACTTCACATTCCAGGGTGTCTGGCTCTAGGTCAGTGATCACACCATCGTGATTATCTGGGTCGTGAAGATCTTTTTTGTACAGTTCTTCTGTGTATTCTTACCATCTCTTTTTAATATCTTCTGCTTCCGTTAGGTCCATACCATTTCTGTCCTTTATTGAGCCCATCTTTGCATGAAATGTTCCTTTGGTATCTCTGATTTTCTTGAAGAGATCTCTAGTCTTTCCCATTCTGCTGTTTTCCTCTATTTTTTTGCATTGATCGCTGAAAAAGGCTTTCTTATCTCTTCTTGCTATTCTTTGGAAGTGATTCAAAGAATAATTCCATAATGAAATAATAATATCATTCAAGTGATTCCACTTGAATGATATTATTTGATTATGGAATTACTTAAGTCCCCACCCATACAATCCCTATCTGTGTGGACCTGAGCTTGCCCTCTTGTTTCTGGGCCTCACTCTCCTCATCTGTAAAATGGGTGACAAGCCTCCAGGGCTGGTCTGAGATGGGCTCCTGGGGCCCCAAGGGGGCCAGGAAAGTGTGCTTCCATGGGAAGTCCCCTCTCCAAGGGGTTTCCACTTAGACTTCCCATAGAACAGCTTCTAAAATCCCTTCACCACCTGCTGCGATAGGAAATGAGGAGCCTGGCTTTTTCTCATAAAGAGGTGAATTGAATTCCGAATTCAAGAGGCGTTCTGAGACTGGTGAAGGCAAAAAGTGAACACCAATGTTCATTTCATTGCTCCTTCAGCAAACAGTTCTGGAGACCAGTCAGTCTCCTGGGTGCTGGGGCACAGAGGTCACTTAGACATGTTACTTGCCTTTTATGAACACGCAGTTGAGAAGGGAAACAGATGCAAAGATATAAACAACCATCAAGCAGAAGAGGAAACCATGGTCTCCCGTTTGTCGAAGGGTTGTATGTTTCAGGCAGTGCTAAGCGCTTTGTAAATTTCATTTCATTGTCCCTTTTCAACGCCAACCAAAGCACTCTGAAGTGCTAGTCATATCCCCATTTCACAGATGGCAGCAACTGAGGCTCAAAGTGGTGAAGTAAGTGTCCAGGCCCCACCAAGAACAGTGAGCTTTGTTCTGTTTCTTTGCCAAAGATGATCCCCTGGCTGCAGCCAGAAGTCTCACATGTCTTGATGGAGGCAGCAGGCTGTAGCATTGGAAAGTCCCGGGTTCAAGCCCTGGTTCTGGCACCAACAAGCACATGACTTTTCTAAGCCCCACTTCCCTCTGCTGACAGAGTAGGGATCCCATCACCTTCCTCTCAGGGCAGTTTGAATGTTTCAGTGAAGCAAATCTTGTGAATGTTCCCCGTTCTTCTTCATAGAAGATGCTGAAAAAATACAGGTTTTCCTTGTTCCTGGCAAACATCAGCAGGTAGGATGCAAATTGTATCACAATGGAAATGTAAGCAAGACAGAGTCCTCTGTGAATTTTTTTTTTTTTTTTTTGCAAAATCTGTTCTATATATGGCTGGTTTGAAAGAATTGAGCAATTAGAACTCATCATTGAGCAGATGACATGCTGCTTTGCTTTCCGTATGAACTCATGTTTCCCGTGTCAAGGACCATTCTCTTGTGAGTCCATCTTCTGAGCCCAGGGAACCTAGAATCTGCCGCTTTCTAAAAGCGTTTTTTCTTAATCACATGCCGTGAGAAAAACCAACAGAAAGAATGAAGCAGAAGCCCAAGGGGGACTCATTAAGACTTCTGGCTGTGGGAACAGGACAGATTTGGCCTTGGCAGTGAAGAGGGACGCGCAGTGCCCAGGGACAGCAATGACAATAACGAGAATGGTGTCCGATCACCAGGGTACCAGGCAGGTGACGAGGAGGCTGTGGTGGTGATGCCAGTGAGCTCTGATGGGAGAATGAAGCCTCACAGCAGGTGGGAAGTGCCAGCGTCTAACAGCTCTAGCAAGAACCCCGGGCCCACCAACCTACTCACTGTGGGACTGCGGGCGGATAGCTCCAGCTTTCTGGGCCATGGATGCCATATCTGCCAAGTGGAAATCTTCACCCATTTATTCGATCACTCAACAAATATTTACTGATCACCTGTTGTGTGGCGGGAATGTTCTACAATACAGGGGCTGCAGTGCAGATCAAGACTGGCAAGCCCCAAGCCCCGCCAGTGGAGCTGATATTGGCATAGAATCCTGAGTCAGACGCAGTATTAATAATGGACCTTCATTGACTCTGAGCTCCTCAATCCCCCTACATCCCTTGGAGGCAGACGGAATAGCTGTTGCATCTCCACTGTAGAGATGAGGAAACTGAGCACCCAGGAGTGCCCCAGACATTAGGGCGTGGACCTCCCAGCTCTTCCCACTCTCCCAGCTGTCTTGGAGGAACCAGATTTTACTGCCAGCGGAGTTAATGGGACAGTCTTCTTCCTCAACCTGGACTTCATCCCTGGGATGGATGCCACCCTATGTAGCATGTGCAGAACCGATCACTGTCATCCCACAATCCTCTGCCTGTCTCTCCCCCATCAAGTTTGGAGCTCCTCCAGAGCGGGGGCTCTTGTATGTCCAGGGCTTAGTGTGGAGTCTAGCAGCCAGCAAGCGCTTGGGGGAATATATGTGGAAATGAAAGAAGGCATGAAAGAGGGAGGAAGGAAGAGAGGGAAGGGGAGAAGGGAAAAAGAGGGAAGGGGAATTTCTGGCTTATATCACACAATAAGTATTAGACTGATGGATAGATGACTAGATGGATGGAGAGATAAAAAGAAGGCAGGATGAATGGATAGATGGGAGGAAGGGAAACAGGATGGATAGATGGATGAATAGGTGGATGGACACATAGATGGATGTATGGAAGGGTGGCAGGATGAATGGACAGATTGGTGGAAGAGAGGCTGACTGGCTGGCTGGGAGGTAGGGTGAGTGGTGGATGAAAGAAGAAAGAGAGGTAAGAAAAGAAGGGGAAGATAAAAGGAGGAGGAATGGAAAGAGAAAGGAATAGGCAAACTTCCCGAGGAAGTGTCTATGAACATTGAACAAACAAAAAGAATGAAATGCAACTCAGATCCCCTCTCTCACTCCCACAGCTTACCCCCTGCCCTTGTCCATCTGATTCTCCCCACAGCCTTCAAGACCCAATTAAATCTCCCTCTGCTGTCTGTTCCAGCCCACAGAGACTGGTCTTTTTTCTCACACGGTGTGTTCCTGTTGTCTAATTGCCAATTAGCATCTTGGTTACACAACTTTCACTTCCCATGATTGAAACTGACCAGAGCGCTTGTTAGCGTCAGGCCATGGTTAAATCACTGGGCTGTAGGAGGAAGATGGGCTGGGAGGATCCTGGTCTTCCACTTCCTAACAAAATGACAGAATGTTAGTCCAGTGTCTGGAGGCTCCACTGTCCTGTGTGTGCAACAGAGACGCCGCCACGGCCCTGTAGAAGTGTTAGGACGACTGCCCGTGAAAAAGCATGCAGCGAGCTTAGGTGCGACTTGGGCAAACATGCCCTCACTCGGGTTAGTGACGCCCAGTGTTATTGTGATCTGTGAACATCTTTTCTACCCAATAACGCTGTGAGGTTTTAAAAAATGACTACTCCTCTCATCTCTCCTCCCCAGGATACACACATACTCACCACCTCCCCCCAAAACACACACATAAAACCACCCACCCCTCTGCCCCTAGCACAGGGCTAAGAATCCAGAATACTTTTTGGTTGATGTCTGCTTGGACCCAAAGTCCAGGAAGTTTCATTTCAAAAGATCTATGTTAAGTGAGTTTCGATTTGCCACCTGTTTTATTCAGGCCAACTTTTCAGAAGTGAGTTTATTACAGAGAAAAAAAGAAAAATCAGTGTCTGTTCTCAACAGACTTTCGGGCCCTCTGATGCTCTTGGATAATCAGTAGGTGAGGATAACATTTCCCAGAGCATGGGCCCAGAACCCCTTCCATCAGACCTCCCTAGATAAGAAACCCTTAATCTCAGGGCCTGGGGAACTTCATTTTAACCAGTTCCTTGAAGGATTCTAGTGCATGCTTGGATAGGGAACTACTGCCCTGCACAGCTTTATAGAAACCTAGAGTTTAGAGCTCAGGGGCCTTTGAGAGTTTCTAATCCAACATCCTCACTTTACAGACTTGGGAAAGTAAGGCCCAGAGAGGGTGGGCAACCTATGCAAGGCCACACAGCAAGAGCAGGGGCAGGGCTAGGACACAGGCCAAGGGCCCTGTTCTTACTCTTCCACTCACTTCCCTGTTGCTCCAGTTACCTCTTCTTCTATAAGAAGTCCTTGCCGGCTCAAGGGAGGAAGGAAATTAGCATTCATTCAACCTTTACTGTACACCAGGCACTTACACAGGACCTTCCGGCAATCCTAAGGGCTAGGTATTATCACGCCTGTCATTCTAGAGAAGGAAGCTGTGAATCGGAGAGAAACAGCATTTGCAGAGAAACAAAACCTGCTGGTATATGAGAACAATTCCAATATTCCAGGAGAAATTGAGGGGAGCCCTTTCATCATCCATGTGGTGAAAAATGATTTTAAAATGGCTTAATATGAAAAAATCCATTTTTTCATTCATGTAAACAGAATATACTACATATTGGAACCCAATAGGAATCCCTAATAACACTGGCCCATGACACGTTGTTGCTGCTAGAGTTTTATCCGTAGCAGTGGTTCTCAACTGGGGGGGGTTGCAATTTTGGCCCCCTGGGAAACATCTGGCAATGTCTAGAGACATTTTTGGTTGTCACAGCTGAGCAGGGACCACTGACATCCAGTGGGTATAGGCCAGGGATGCTGTTCAACATCCTATGGTGCCCAGGATTGCTTCCCAGACAAAGAATTACCTGGTCCAAAATATCAATAGTGCCGGGGGGCTGAGGAACCCTGGTCTGCACGACTGAAACTCTTCTTTGGTTATGATGTCCTTTGTGGTTGTCTCCCAGGTGGCGCTAGTGGTAAAGAACCCGCCCGCCAGTGCAGGAGACAAAAGAGATGTGGGTTCCATCCCTGGGTTGGGAAGATCCCCTGGAGGAGCGAGCGGCAACTCACTCCAGTATTCTTGCCTGGAGAATCCCATGGACAGAGGAGCCTGGTGGGCTACAGTCCATGAGATCTCAGTCAGTCGCCACCGCACACACGCACCACCGCTAGGGGGCAGTATAACCGCTGGTCCTGATGGCTCACCCCAGACACGAGAGGCACTCAACCCTTCCCTTGGATGGTCCATCTCCTATCCACAAAATGGGTATATCAGGGTGGAATGAGATGAGGTGGACAGAAAAAGAGAGGAAATAAGGTTATATCTGAATGAAGTCTCTAGGCAGGGATCCCACAACTGCTAAGAAGTTAGACGTCAACTCCAGGGCTGTCTAAATCCAAAGGTCTCCCTATGGATGAAAACCCCACGAATCAAGATGTTGCGATGTAAGCCATGAAAGTCCTTTGTATCAAACACAGTCTATTTTTCACTGGAGTATAATTTCTTTGCAATGTTGTATTCGTTTCTGCTGTACAGTGAAATGAATCAGCTCTAAGTATATATATATCCTCTTCCTCTTGAGCCTCCCTCTTGGGCCTCCCCTCCCCCCATCTAGGTCATCACAGAGCCCTGAGCTGAGTTCCCTGTGCTATACACCAGACTCCCACTAGCTATTAATACCTATTTTACACATGGTAGTGTCTGTATGTCCGTCCAATTCTCCCAATTCATGTCACCCTTCCCTGTCCCCCAACCCCATGTCTGTAAGTCCATTCTCCGTGTCTTTCTTCCTGCCCTGCAAATGTTTTCCTCTGTACCATTTTTCTAGACTCCACATATCCACGTTAATATATATTTGTTTTTCTCTTTTTGACCTCCTTCACTCTGTATGACAGACAGATCCATCCACATCTCTACAGATGATCTTCTTTCATTCCTTTCTATGGCTGAGTATATTCCATTGTGGGCTTCCCTGGTGGTTCCGTGGTAAAGAATCCACCTGCCAATGCAGGAGACATGGGTTCAACCCCTGGGTTAAGAAGATTCCCCTGGAAGAGGAAATGGCAACTCACTCCAGTATTCTGGCCTGGAGAATCCCATGGACAGATGGACCTGGCGGGCTATAGTCCCTGGGGTTGCAAAGAGCTGGACGTGACTTAGAGACTAAACAACAATAACAAATATTCCACTGTACACATGTCCCATGTCTTTTTTATCCATTCATTTTAATTACATTGTAGAGTACCTTGAGTTTCTCAAGCTGAATTTCAAGCATAACTTCTGACGCACAATATCTGCTCCTTGGCTTCCCCTTCAGTGGAGAGAAGTGTTGCTTAGGAGTGGAGAATGCAGATTTTATGGTTAGCCTGGGTTTGATTCCTGGCCCTGAGGACTCCTGGCTGTGTGACCTTGAGAAAAATCCCTTCATTTCTTTGGGACTCAGTTTTCTCAACTGTAACATGGGGATAATAGGATCCACAGTATTAAAGATTATTGTGAGTTTTAATTCAGATAATGCAGGTAAAGTGCTTGGCACAGTACTTGGTACGCTGAAAGTAGTAAATGTTGACAGTAATAGTTATTGTTATCATTATCATTGTCACTATAATTAAGTCCCTAGTATTAGGAGAAGGTGGGAAATTGAGACTCTGGGGCATCCTCGGCATTTGTAAAGCAAAGCTGGTGTCGTCTAGGTCTGATAATTCATAGCTCACTAAATCTAACCTGTCATTTCTGCTTTTAGTGAAAATATATTCAATATTGGAATTAATTACTATTAAAGTGGCCTTGTTATTAAGCACCAAGGGATCAGAGGCAGACCCAGTGGGTTATCATCATTGAGAAAAACGTCTCAAGGGAAAGGAAAAAAAAGCTGAATTAGTGTGCCATCCTGAATCCAACTGGAAAATCCCTAATAACCCTGACTGCTGCTGACAATTAATCTAAGGAGCCTGTAAATCGTGAGACAGCTTTTGGAGGCAGAAACTACGATGGGAGGGGAGTGAGGAAGGAGTCGACTTACCCTTTCTGCCTCGGATGTCTCTCAGTTGGCGAGTCTGCAATGCAGGAGAAGTAAGGGATGTCTGAGGACACCTGTTACCCCAACGTGCAGTTATTCTGTGGAGCAGGAGGGGGAGCGGACTGGGAGTCAGGATGGTGGGCCCTGGCCCAGCACTGTTCTCTGTAACCAGGGGTAGTAATGGATGAAGAAAAATAGGAGATACCAGAGAGGCAGGCAGGGACAAATCACCTTGTGCCTTCGAAGGCCTGGTAAAGAGACTGAGTGTTTTTCTAAGTGCAAATGGGAAGTCTCTGTAGGGTTTAGAGCAGGGGGTGATTTAATATGAGTGTTTAAAACTCACTCTGGCCATTGGCTGGAGAACAGGCTGAAGAAGGGTAAAGTGGGAGACCAGCAGGAGGCTGTCACTGCCATCTGGATGAGAGTTTAGAGAGATTTGACATGGGATTAGCGTGGTGACAGTGGCTGATGGAGAAGGCACACAAAGGTACATTTTGAAGGACAAGTTGGCAAGAGGTGCTGAGGGATTGGATGAACAGAGTAAGAGAGAAAGGAGGCAATCAAGGTCAGTCCCTACCCTAGATTAGGGATTAAGTAGCTAAATGGATGCCAGTATTTGTATCAGTCAGCTATTGCCATGATAATGCTGCATAACAAATCAGCCCCAATTCAGATGGGTCGCAATCATCTGGGTGGAATGATTCTAAAAACACTTCGAAAGATTTGCTCCAGCCATCCTGCAACTCAGGACATCAGTGGATGCTCCAGTTTACCCCAGAGTCAAGCAAGTTCAATTTTCTGATTAGCTCTGCACAGCTAGCAGGAACTTTGCTGGGCAAGTAGCTTGTCAGGCCAAACACAGAACAAGCCTGTCACTAGTCAAGAAGCTGACTCAGAGAGATTGGCCTGCTTCTCCTAATCGATGCCATCCACATGATACTAAGAATGGCAACCTCTGCCAGCCAGTGCCTGCTCCTACATTACTGGTTTCAAGCAGCAGGATCACTCACCCTGTCAGAAGCCATTAGACAGCAGGGCTGGCTGATTTTGAAAAGGAGGATGGGGGGACAGGCTGAACAAATAAAAGGAAAACTAGACAGTGACCCAGGCCCAGCATCCACGGTTGAGGATTTGGATGAGTCCGGGAAGTAAGAGAACCAACAGGATGATGCTTTTCGCCATGCTGGGTAATGCAACACATCTCCTATGGAGAAAGAGAGATGGATGATGCACTCAAGGAGAAGTGTTACCATCCCAAGTGGCGATTTGCGATCTGGACAGGAAGTAAGTAAATGGGACTGAACAAGAACCCCGAAGCAGCTGCATTTGGGAACAAACAGGGCTAAGTGTGGCTGCCTGAAAGGTGAAGGATTTGCAAAGAAAGGCTGGCTTCTAATCCGAACGCAGCAGCAACCCTTCCCTTGGCTCGGGCTCCTCCACCCGCAGTTCCCCCAGGCCACAGGCCTGGCCCCCTCTCTCCAGAATTTGCTGGTTTAGTGAACGGTGTTGCCATGTGTGTGCCTGAGCAAGACAAAAACTTGGAAGCCATCCCTCACACCTCGCTGTCCCTCACTCCCTTATCCAATCCATTCCCAAGACCTGTCCATTTTACCTCCTAAATATTCCTCCAAGCGGCTCACTTTCCCTCCATGCCCGCTGCCATCAACCAAGGCACAGCCTCCATCAGCTTTCACCAGGCCGACGGCAGCAGCCCCCTCACTGGTCTTCTGGTTTCCAACTGGCAATCCACCCTCCATGCTGCCGCCACAGCCATCTTTGCAAAACACGTGTCTGCCAACACCTCCTCCCTTTTTAAAAACCGTTTGGTGACTCCCCGTTGCTTTCAGAATAGAGACCAAAAGTATGAATATAATTTACTGTTCCCAGCAGGGTCTGAGTCCCTGCCCACCTCTCACCCCTGCACAAGCTGTTCCGTCCGCCTGGAACACACTTCCCTCCTACCTTCAGCGAGCTCACATAGTCATCCTTCAGAGGCCAGCTCAAGCATCAGTTCTGCAAAGCAACAGTGCCCTTTGCCTTTGAGGTCGGAAACTTAAATATATACTCAGAGGATTTTATTCCGTTCCTTCAGACTCCTTAGCTCAGCTAGTAATTGCACTTTCATTTTTCTGTGATTATTCTGTTAAAATCAGCCTCTTTGTGAGCCCTGTGGCTGAAGCTGCGCATGGATTTACCCAACACTTGACCCACTCCCATCCTCACTAGCCTTCCTCTACTGTGGTTGAATTCCCAGAATTCCTTGCAGGTAAGAATGACCATGTGACATTATCTGGCCAATGAGATGCAAGCAGAAGGTCCTGTTGAGACTTCTGGGAAAGATTCTCAAAAGAGGACAGACTCAATTTGGATGCCCTTTGCCCTTTTGCCTCTTCCCTTTATCCCTGGCTGGATTACCAACCCAATGAAGACTGGTGTATCAGTCATCTTTCAGCCATGAAGAGAAGAGCCACACAAGGATGAGGGAGTGGAAAGAGAAGAAGCTGAGATGACTCTGGCACAGTGGGGTGGCTGGGTCAGCCTTGGTCCACTTACCACTGACCCCTTGTTGCTACGGGCTGGGGCTCTGTAACTAGCAATAGCTGAGTTAATTCCATAGAACTTGCACTTGTTCTATAAGATTCTCTTTTTAAAAAAAAAAGATTTTTTTAACGTGGACCACTTTTAAAGTCTTCATTGAATTTGTTACAATATTGCATGTGGGATCTTATTTCCCTGACCAGAAATTGAACCTGTACCCCCTGCATTGCAAGGCGAACCCTTAACCACAGGACCACCGAGGAAGTTCCCATAAGACTCTAATACAAGCTCCATGATGACATGAACTGTGAATATGTTTGCACTCTGCACATCTCTGGCATGGAGCCTGGCACATACATTCAGTGAACATCTGTTGAATGAAAGGAGCACTGTCCTTGGAGTCCAGCAGATCTAGGTTCTGATTTCTGCCCCACTGTTGATGGCTGCATGGCCACTTAACCTCTCCCTGCTTCCTCAGCTGTCAAAATGGGTATGTGGTGCCTTCCTCCTCCTGGAGTGGATGAGATCAACAGGAAGCCTTAGCACGGGGTCTGGTACCTAATAAGCGCTCGTTCAATCGGGAATTCCTGAAATCCTCCAAGCATCAGCTGGGCAAGTTGCCAGAAAATTCCTTCCCCGGCCAAGCTTCAGTTTCCCCATCTGTGAAAGGAAGTGGCCCTATGAGCTGACCTCTGAGGTCCCTCCTGCCCTAAAAGTCAGTAAGTCACACACATGTACACATATACATGCACACGCACACACATCTGTGCATATGCTAGGAGTTGAGACACTTAAAACAGAGACATGAATTCAAACCTCAGCCTTCTCTGCCCTGAATGTATCACCTTGTCCAAGCCACTTCCTCCCAGCAAGCCTCAGTCTCCCCATCTGTAAAACAGGGATGACCATGTCAGGTGGTGGTCTGGGATTTCCGAGGGATCCTGCAGGTTCTTTCTCAGCACAGGGGGTTTAGAAACAGTGTCTGAATATCAGCCATTAGACTCTGTCCACCCTGCCCCCACACACCCCCACACCCACTCCTGGATTCAGCGGCGCTCTGCCACGGGTTAATCTAAGATGGGAACAGAAACATAAATTTTCCATTCAAAACCCACAGACCATGTTTGTTCAGTAATAGATTTAAACAAGGTTTTCTCTCACAGCAATCTTCCCTAATCTCTGATTGTTCCCTTTTTAGAGATGCAGTGTCCTTGTGCATCGCGTGGAGAATACAAATGCGAGATTGTCTGAAATCTCCCCTTGTCTCTCGTGGAACCTCTTCATCAGGGCCGTCTCCCTCACTCTCTTCAGAGGCAGCGTCTGCTGGGATCTGCCCCATCCTGTCATGCGTGGAGTGATTGTCCCCAGAACAGTCTTGCAGACGGAAAGTGGATGCTTGTCCTGGACTAGGGGCCCAGAAGTTCCTGCAGTCATTTCCCAAATCCAGCTATCAATTCCTCACACCCAAAGAGGAAATACTACTACTTATAAAGGGGGCATTATCATGTGTTAATAGCACTCTTTGTGTCTGGCTCCACCCTTCCAGCCGTGAGGAAGGAAAGTCTATTATACCCATTTTACAGGTGAGGCGCCTGAGACTCAGAGATGTTAAGTACTCGGACCAGTGCCACACAGCTTTTCTCCAAGATTGGGGTGAATGTGCTAGATTAGACACCCCTTCCTCACTGTACCTGTATTTCTTTCTCTCTCTTTTTTTTTTCTTTTACTATTTATTTATTTATTTGGCTGTGCCCGTTCTTATTTGCAGCAGGCAGGATCTTTGATCTTTGTTGCAGTATGTGAGATTTTTTGGTTGCGGCATGTGGGATCTAGCTCCCTAACCAGGAATCAAACCCAGGGCCCCTGCATCGGGAGCATGGAGTCTTAGCCACTGGAAAGTCCCTGTAGCTGTACCTCTTGGGTGCGTAGTACATACAAGTCTCTGATACAAACGTTTACAGGATACGGATGACAAGCGAGTAAACCTTCAAATAAGCAGGGTGATTTCAGACTGTGACCATACAATGCAAAGGGGGTGTAACCATGAGTGTGGGGGGTGTGTACACATGATGTCTTACAAAGGTGGTCTGGAGCCCCTCATGGAAGGTGGTCTTTGAGCTGAGACAGGGGCAGTGAGGGGTAGCCGGCTGCTCAGGGATTTAGCAGGGGAGGGTTCCGGGAAGGAAAAGCAGCCTTGGGAGTGAGGATGGGACTGCGGGAGGTGGGGCTGGGGAGCTGGGAGGAGAAGTCCACGTGGGGCTCTGAGGCCAGTGAAAGAGTCCAGTCTTAGCGCAGCTGGAGGCCATGAAGGGGGCCAAGGCCATCCTTCAACACTTTAAGGACCCCTCTGACCGCCTTGGTTTCCCCAGTGGCTCAGCGGGTAAAGAACCCATCTGCCAGTGCAGGAGACACAAGAGATGTGGGTTCAATTCCTGGGTCAGGAAGATCCCCTGGAGCAGGAAATGGCAACCCTCTCCAGTGTTCTTGCCTAGAGAATTCCAAGGACAGAGGAGCCTGGTGGGCTACAGTCCATGGGGTCGCAAAAAGTCAGACACGACTGAGTGCACACACCACTTGGGGAAACTGTGTCAGGACCCAAGGCAGGGAAGCCCCCCCAGCCTGGGAGACATCGAGGGGAGGCAGGCTAGCTAGAGTGCAGTGCGGGAGTGGAGGTGGAGAGGCAGAGACAGGACCTGAGGGGAGCCCAGTCCTTCCGGGACAAGCGCCCCCTGGAGGTGTTGGTGTGTACAGCTAGGTGTCCTAGGAAGAAGCTTCTCTGGGGGACAGGCTTTGATGCTGGTCCGTCCAGACTTTGGGGAACACAGCCCCCCAGTTACTAATCATCCAGGAGAGGTGTGGGGGCACCTCAGGCAACTCCCCTCTTCCCCTGGGGGAGTCTTTCTTTCTCTTCCCCCTTCTTCTCTCCCTCCTCCCATCTCTGTCAAGAGCGTGGATGAATCTCAAAAAAGAACATTATACTGAGTGAACGAAGCCAGACCAAAAAAAAACCAGACTACACACTACACGATTCCAGTTATATAAAATGGGGTAGAGAATGCAAACTAAGGCATACTGACAGTGAGCAGATCTGTGAGAGCGTGGGGGAAGCCGGTGGGGTGGAGAGGGATGAGAGGGAGGAACTCCAAATGGTCTCTCTCTGTTTCTCTCTCTGTCTCTCTTTCCCATCTCTGTCTCTCTCTGTCTCTTTCTCTCTCTTGCCTTATGGGAGATATGACAGATAACACCACCCACTGGGAGCTAGCGGCAGATTGGACTAGTGATTGAGAAGTAGGACTTCTTACTCACCCGCTCCTGGCTTTGAGTCCCAGTTCCATCGCTTACCAGCTGGGTGACCCTGTGCAAGTGACATAACCTTTCTGAGCCTCAGTTTATCTTATAAAATAGGAGGAAAATTGTTTTACTCCTCACAGGGTTTTTTTTTTATTCCAGCTTTCTTTAACTATAACTGGCATCCAATAAATTGCACATGTTTAAAATGTACAAGTCAATCCATTTTGAGATACATATACCCCCGTGAAACCATCCCCACGATCAAGACAATGAACACATCCATCCACCTAAAAAAGTCTTCATACACTCTTAAAAAAAAATTCCTCCCTCTTACCCCTCCCTACTCCCCTCATCTTCTCCATGCCACTACCATACTATATATTAGTTTGCATTTTCCCAGAATTTTCTATAGATAGAACCATGTAATATGTACTCTGATTTTTTAATCTGGCTTCTTTTACTAAGTATACTGGTTTTTTGAGATTTATGTGTGTTTTCATGGATATCAAAAGATCATTCCTTTTTATGCCAGGCATAATCCCATTCAGTGAACGACCCACAGTTTGTTTATACATTCCCCTATTGAATTGATGGATATTTGGTTATTTCTAGTTTGGGGCTGTTTATGGACACTGCTGCTGTAGACATGTATACAGGTGTTTATATGGATATAGGTTTTCATATTTGTCAGGTAAATACCCAAGAGTAGAGTTTCTTAATCATAGGGTAGGTTTACATTGAAGAAGCTTTCTCTTTATCAGTGTGGTACCATTTTACCTCCCACCACATATATGTGAGTGTTCCAGGTGCTTCTGGTCTCTGTCAACACTTGCAACTATCTGTCTTTATTTTAGCCAATCTAATAGGTGTGTCAGGGTGTCTGATTGCGATTTGAATTTTCATTTCCCTAATGATTAACAGCACTCTTGCCTGGAAAATCCCATGGACAGAGGAGGCTGGTGGGCCGCAGTCCATGGGGTCGCTAAGAGTCGGACAAGACTCAACGACTTCACTTTCACTTTCATGCATTGGAGAAGGAAATGGCAACCCACTTCAGTGTTCTTGCCTGGAGAATCCCAGGGATGGGGGAGCCTCGTGGGCTGCCGTCTATGGGGTCGCACAGAGTCGGACACGACTGAAGCGACTTGGCAGCAGCAATGATTAACATGTTGAACATCATTTCATGAGTTTACTTGACGTCCATATAGCTTTGGGGTACCGCAGTGCCTGTCCAAATATTTTGCCCTCTTAGGGGGATTGCTTATTTTATTACTATCGAGTTTTGAGAATCATTTATGTATTCCGGGAACAATTCTTTATCAGATATGAATCTGCAGATAGTTTCTCCCCATCTGTGGCTTGACTATGTTTTCTTAACAGTGTCTATCAAAGAGTAGAAGTTCTTACATTTAATGAGATTCAATTTATCAATTTTCCCTTTTATGGGTATTTCTTTCCCCTTACAAGCTATTAAGATAATTCAGTGCCTGGCACATTAACAAGGACTTAATAAATGGCAGATACCCTTGTTATAACTTTGAAAGGGTAAGTGCAGTACCCCGAGAGAGGCCAGGGGGCCCAGCACCTCTGCGCCCCTCTCTGTGTGGCCCAGCTAAGCTCTTTCCCCTCTCTGAGCCTCAGTTTCCCCGTGTGTGCAGTGAGGGAGTTGCATGACTCAGTGATATTTGAGACCCGATTATCATAGACAGAGTGTTAATATTCTCTAAAGGCTGGAAAGGGATACTGAGGAGAAGTGTTGGGGACTGGGAGCTGGGGTGGGGAGGGCTTCCTTCCAGGGATCAGAAGTCCAGGCTTCCTTCTGAACTAAGAGCATCTTGCAGGTAGTTTCAGATCCTCTGAGGGCACTTGGGAGATGCTGGCATGGAGGGCAATGGATGGGCAACCTTTCACCCCTAAGTGCTTCCTGCAACTGCTGAGATACTGGGATTCTACAGGCAAGAAAAGGAAGGTGCAGAGAGACACGGTGAAGAAGCGGCAGGGCCAGAACTCAAAGCCCACACTTGCTCGACTCCATCCAGCCCGGACCCTGGAGGAGGGAAATGCCAGGGCAGGCAGAGAGAGGGGAACTTCAGCCAAAGAAATGTTCCATCTGAAAGTCACAGTGCATTCCCTCCCAAGCAGCTGCGAGTAAAAAATAGAGTGGGTCGGAATTAGCAGACCTTTTTTTTTTTTTTCCTCCTTTTTAATTTATAGCTTGTTAGTTGATGGGCTCACTGGGAGGACGTCTTGTCTCTGGCTTGGCAGCCGAGTCGGTGACAAAGCACTGACAGCCCAGAACAGCCTTCCTCCTCCATGGCAGGTCGAGAGTTGTGGTGGACCTCACTGGCATTCTTGGGCATCTCAGTGGTGGTGGCCCTTACGCGATCCTCCCCCAGGTTCCAGAAGGTGCAAAACCCCACCGTTGGCTTGATGGCTGCAGTAGTCCTGTTTCTTACGTTCATGTCCTCTAACATTTAGTAAACTATTCACTATTCTCCAGGAACCAGAAAAATAAAGACAATTAGGACATAGCCTCTGTCCTCAGGCTTGAGGGGTAATGATCACATATATGAATAACTATGGGATGGTGCAATGGAAACTGCAGCAGCAGAAAAAAGGGGCATATTGAGCCTGGGTTGGGGCATCAGGGAAGGCTGCCTAGAGGCGGTGATATTTCAGCTGGGTTTTGAAGGATGAGTAGGAGTTCAACGGGATAGATCTACCCACAGTGCCTGATAGTAGGGAGTGTTCGGTGAGTTTCTGTCCTGTTCTCTTTTCTAGTGCTTTCTCAGATGTTTCTCTCATGTGCTTTGCCAGATTATAAACTCACTAGGGGCGGGGATTGTGTTTTCCCCTTTCCTTCCAATTTCCTACAGCCGTAGACACAGGATACAGTGGACCCGACCCGTAGAGCAGAATTTCTCAACCTCAGAACTCTTGGCATTTGGGGCTGGGTAATTATTTGGGCCAAGAGTGGACTGGGGGCCTGTCCTGTGCTGTGCACTTTAAGATATTTAACAGCATCCCTGGCTGCCCCCCTCCACAGTCGCAACAAACAGAAAATGTCTCCAGACATTGCCAAGTATCCCCTGGAGGCAAAGTCACACTTGGAGAACCACTGTCATGGAATCTCCATGTAGTCATTCATTCATTCATTTTTTCATTCCTGCATTCAACAAACATTTACTGAATACTTAACCACAGTAGGCATTAGGAACACTAAGATGTGTAAGACACAGCCACGGCCACATCCCCTGTCCTTGGGAGTCACCAGGCCAGACAGGAAGAGAGACAAAGCAATAACTATGATGGGGGAGCACAGAGGCTGTGGGAGTATGAGCGGGAGAGTGTATTTCAGGAAGGCTCCCTGAAAGAGGCAACACCTATCCTGAATATTAAAAATCAATAGAAATTAGCCAGGTGAAAGGGAGAGAAGGCAGTCTAAACCAAGGACCTGGGATAAGCAAAGCTCTCGAGGTGGGCAGACCTGGCCCTTTTAGGGGAATGTGGCAGTTCTGCATCCTGGGGCATAGGCCTGCCCTGCCCTTGAGGTCCCCTTTGCAGAGGAGACGTGTGGGTCTCCATGCAGCGCTCAGTGGCTCAGTCCGTCTCCTCCCCGCCACCTCCCGCAAAGGCCACCTTCCTGTCCAGTGGTTTCTCAGTGATCACAGTCCCTCTAGGTTGATGGAGGGGAAAGTTCTCAGCTTCCCTGCCTTTAGACCTGCCATCCCGTCCCTGATTATGGGGACACGGCTCATCTCTGTGGAGTCACAGCTGCTAGCCCGTTAGGTCTCCAGAGCTGAACAGAGCCCCAACCCTCTAATTGCTTGAGAACTTTGGTGTGGAAACTTCTTCGTGTCTGAGTGATGTATGGTCTTCCCAGTGTGGCCCCCACATTTCCAGCAGCTCTTTTAGACCATTCATTTATGTGTTGGGTTGATCTGTCCAGGAAGGGAGCTTTAAATAATAAGGAATGGGAATGGAATTGGGAGGGGGAGGGAGGGGTCAAACGTTTTGAGCCTGTGGACCTGATTAACTGCAGTCATGACATTTATTTCAGAAAGGTAGTTTATCAGCTAAAGTGCCAGTTCCCGGTCTGGGGTCCCCAGACCCTAATGGTCTTTGAAAAGGGTGATGGGGGAGGGTTTGAGAACTAGGGTAAGGGTTCTGAAAATCCTGCAGGGGATTCTCTACTTAACAAAACCAAGGCTGAATCTGCTAGCTCGGAGGTCAGGTTATTTGAGTTTAAAATTCATGGATACTGTCTGCAGGATGACCCCCTAACTGTGACCTCTGAGGCTCAGCTTGGCATGGGCACTGCCAGCCGCTGGGGCCTCGCTGTCACCACGTCCCTTCCTGCCTCCCTCTGCTCCCTTCTCATCCCTTCTCAGCCTTTTGGCTGAGATCAAGTACTGTCTTCTCTGCCATGCAGAAGCCCATAAATACCAGCCTCTCTCACATCCAGACTCTGCCTGAGACCCCTCCCAGCTCTCCCTTCACTCTCTGCCTCACCCAGTCCTTGGCTCACCGTCCTGCCTCCCAGAAGCGTCTCCTGACCACCTAGACCTGTGTTCCGGGGACCCTCTAGGGAGTGGAATCTTGAGTTACACAGACCTGACTTCACATCCCAGCTCAGCCACTTCCCAGAGGCATGAATGCACCTCCCTGGGCCTCTGTTTCCCCACGTGTCCAACACGGATACTGTACTTGCATTCCTACCTCGTAGGGTTGTTACGGGGATTAAATGGAATTGCGAAGGCTCTCAGTGCTGCCTTGCCTCTGAGATGGTCTTCTTCAATCGGCGGTGGCTCCCTGTCTTCATTTACAGGTCTGCTGTCTCCGCAGCACCTCTAAGGGGACAGGATCAGTCTTGGATCCCTTATCTTCAGTTTCTGGTGCAACACCTCAGGAATAGGAGACTCCTGGTACACGTTTGCATGAAGATGTCCCAAGATGTCAGAGAGGGAACCGGAACCGCTTACCGGCTGGGTGAACCTGGGCAGGTTATTTCCCCACTCTGTGCCTCAGTTTCCTCATCTGTAAAATGGGTATTAAGATAGTACCTACCTTGTGGGGTTGCTGGGAGGATATTAGTTAATGCATGTAAAGTGCTTGGCACAAAGTGAACACTGTTTAAGCGTCACTCATTATTTGATTGATAAAACCAGGGAACTGAATGACTTATTACTTCACCAAAGCACTGTGGAAGGCGGAACATATTTTACAGTATACGATGGGCTAGAGGGCATTAATGAGGAAACATTTGGGGCTACTAAGGTGTCCCCGTCTCTCCCCTGACCCATCCCACCCACGGCCCGGCCTCCAAGCCAGCCACTGCAGGAAATAAGGATTCAGGTTATTTTTTCTTTCATCAGCAGAATGCGGGTGTGCTATTTCACATGCCAGCTGTTTAAGTGTGTACCTAGTTACAGCTGACTGCCTTGGATGATTGGTTGAGGGGGCCCGAGTTCCCGTTTGTCCCCAATCAATCTGGAAACTGAAAAGCGGCCAGAATATTCATTTTCCACTTCAGGCCTGCACCCTGGGATTATTCTTGGTGGAGGAGCAGCCGGGCCCAAAGGCTTGGGAGGAGGTCTTCCTGTGGGGGTCTTCCCCAGGGGCTGGGGTCTTCCCGATGACCCAGGATGGTAGGTAGATGGGGAGAGGTGGGGTCTTGAGCAAACCATGTCCCTGTTATTAATTAAGGGGCAGGCACTGGCCAGAGGGTTAGGGGGACTAACTCAGGTGGCTTAGCTGTGGCTTGGAGCCCCATGCTGTCAGTGTCCAGGGTAATGCCCAGGCACACAGGCTGGCATTTCATAAGCACCCACGAGAGGAAACCCAGGCGAGACCATAAGAGCTGAAAATACCAGCTCCATCTGAAAGAGTGGAGAAGTCAGGAACTGTGTTCATAAAGGCAGGCCCTGGGACAAGATGGCTTTCATTCAATCGTCCCTTCGTTTACTTAGAAACTTAGCACCTTATGATGAAGTGAGGATGGTTCTCAGGACTTGTAGACTCCAGTGGGGAGCAAAACGCAGGCCCTGCTTTCCCGGGAGGCAGCCACGTAAGAGGCGAGATCGTGAAGTGCACACACGACAACGATTAGTGCGGCAGCAGTGGCCGTGGATCGGGTGCTGACGGTACGCAGGCTCCGCACACGGCTGTTCATTTACTCTCACGATAGCTCCATGAGAGAGGGCCTATTTTTACCCCGGGTGTGCAGATGGTGAGCCCGGAGCTCTGAGAAGGGTGAGTCTCTGGGTGAAGGCCCAGGCAGGCGGGACAGAATCACGAGTGAGAGCAGCCCCATCTGACCCCAGACTCTCCTGCCGCCAACCACTAGGCTAGCCTGCCTCTCCAAATAACTAGAGCGCATGGTGCTGTTTTTGTTTTTAGAACACCATGTTTAACTGCTGAGTGGCAACTACAGAAAGTAGGCACCCAGCTGAAGGGCAGGCTGGGGTGAGCCCTTGGTGGTGGGTTTCACAAGCCCCCCTCTCCAGCACACGTCTTAGTGTCTTGCACATAGTAGGTGGTCGGCAGGAACTTGCTGATTTGAAGCCTTTCTAAGCACCGACAGACAAGCCTCTGCCCCCTATTTCTGTCTTTTTTTATAAAATATTTATTTGGCTGCCTGGGGTCTTCATTAGGGCATGTGAACTCAGTTGCAGCCTGTGGGCTCTGGTTCCCTGACCAGGGATCAAACCCAGGCCCTCTGCATCAGGACAGTGGCGTCTTACCCACTGGACCACAGGGAAGTCCTTGCCCCCTATTTCTTCAGTGTTCACAAGGCATCGTTTCATCTATCCGGTCCGTGAGGAGGGACTACGCAAACCCTCACTTTGTAGAGGAGGAAATGGAGAAGTGAGAAGTGGGACGCAGATTGGAACCCAAGCCCCCAGGACTCCACGGCCCAGGTTCTCTGGCTTTGCATCCCCCGGGGGACAGACATAAGATGAGACCCCGGCCCCCAGATCCTTCCAGCTCTGCCTGCTGCCTCTTCCTCGGGCCCAAGGGGCAATTGAGCCCATTTGGTGACCTTATCAATGTGACACCGTTGTGCTGTTCTGCCACCCGGAGCCACCAGGGTCTGCAAAACACCTCATGGCACTTTCTACTTTGGAGAAGTGCGTCTGAAACCTGCCGGTGTGAGCCTGGGCTGCAGCCCAGGCAGGAAGCCGTCCATTTCAATGTCCTCCTCTTCCCTCTCCAACCTCCAGCAGCACCTCCTCGGGCTGCCTGCCCCCTCACACACACACACACACACACACACACACACACACACACACACACAGCTCAGCCTCGGTTTAACCTAGGGAGAGCAGGTTCCCTCCAACAGCCTGGAGCTGGGGCTTCTGGAGCTGCAAACACTGAATCATGGGATTATTCTCTTCTTCCTTATCATCCACTGGCATTTCCCAGGTGTTGTTTCTCTGCCAGGCGGGTGTGTCTCCTTGGGTACCCATCACTGCCTCTTTCCCAGGGGTGGGACCCAGAGTGGAAGCATGATAAACGCATCTGGTTTGACCCCCAACGCCTTTGCTCACGCTATTCCCTGTGTCTCATGCGCCCTCTCCGCTCACTCACATTTGGCTCCTTGTTGAAAGGCTTCAACAGACAAGCCCTCCTCCTTGGTGGAAGGGAAGAGGCAATCATCAGGCACTTCCGTGACCATCTGTTCCACGGACAGGGCTGGCCCTGAAAAGGGGACCTGGAACTCAGGACAGAGCGATGTGCAATCAGCCCCTGCCTCTTGACAGCTGTGTGAGTGTGGGCGCCTTGCCTCCCCTCCCTGAGCTCCGTCAAATGGGGTGATAACAGTACCTGCCTTATTTGGCTGTTGGGAGCACTGGGAAGATAATTCATGTAATAGCATCTGCTCCTGGGCCTGGCAGACAGCAGACACTTAATGCAATGTGAAAGCACTTTGCTCCAAGCAGTTCTTTTAAAAATATTATTTATTTATTTACTTGGCTGCGTCGGGTCTTCGTTGCATCCTGCAGGATCTTTCTTTGCAGTTCGCGGGCTCAGTAGTTGCAGGATGGGCTTAGTTGCCCTGTGGCATGTGCGATTTTATTTCTGCGACCGGGGATCAAGCCAGTGTCCCCTGCGTTGCAAGGCTGACTCTCATCACTGGACCACCAGGGAAGTCCAGAGCAATTTAAATAATAACTTATATGCTGCCACTTACAGAGCTACTGCTGTGTCATGGGCGCTAGGGTGGGTATTCCAAAGGCATCATTTAGTCAAGAGGAATCAGGCACTCACTATGTGCCAGGCACCATTTCATGTGCTTGGAATTCGTCAGCAAAAGAAAAATGCAGATGATAAATCTTCACCCTCTTTGAGCCAGGAGGTGGTCAGGGAAGGCCTCATGAAGATGTGATATTTGATGTCCATATCCACCAATTCCCCAGCACCAAGGACCTTGCCACATGCAGACGGAGGAGGGTGACTTGTGCAGGCATCCATGCGCCCTGTGGGGGAGTGAGTCACGTGAACAGTTTGTTTGTTTATTTTTTGGCCGTGCTGGGTCTTGGTTGCTGCCCTGGCTTTCTCTAGTGGCGGCCAGTGGGCGGCTACTCTCTAGCTGCGGTGTGCGGGGCTTCTCATTGCGGTGGCTTCTCCTGTGGCACAGCATGGGCTGTAGCTGCTCGGGCTTCAGTAGCTGTGGTGCGAGGGCTCAGTATTTGCGGCTCCCAGGCTTCAGAGCACAGGCTCAGTAGTTGTGGCGCATGGGCTTGGTTGCTCCTCAGCAATTAAGTTGCATCTTCCTGGACGAGGGATCAAACCCGTGTCTCCTGCATTGGCAGGCCGATTCTTTAAACTGAGTCACCAGGGAAGTCCATGTGGGCACTTTAGAGACAGGCATCCCCACCTAGTCCTTCATTCATTTCATCCCCACCAGATGCGCTAGGGTCTTAACGATCCGCATTTGCGAGTTGATGAGGCTGCTGTTCAGAGAGGCCGAAGATCACGGAGCTAGCAGGGGACGTCCCTGACTTGTCGCAAGTCGAAATACAAGAACTTGCTATGATCCAGAGGTTGCAGGGCACCCTCACTCTCCTCCCATACTGCCCCAACCTGTTTTCCAGCTCATCCGCTCTGCCTCCGGGAATCTATCATGTTGAGTCACACACACGTGGCTTTGTCTGACGCCCTCCAAGGGGCCCAGCGCTGGACCAAGCAGAAAGAGAAGCACCACCTTCTTGCTCTGGGCTTGCCTCCTCCGTCTTAGAGAGCAAGCCTCAGAACATCTGCTCCGCCAAGCCCCAGTGTATTAAACAGCCGCCGAGGATGTATTGTTGCCTCCTTCAATACGTAGCAATTACACGGCATGTTTTGCTCATTAGCAAGAAATTGACACAGAGGCAATCCTGCTTTTTTAAATTACCACTAATCTTACTGCACCTGTTTGGGAAGAAGGCGGGAGGAGGGGAAAAATGGTCGGTAATAACCATTTCATGATATTTTTAAAACAAACACTTCTAGACTCTGTTAAAAATAGCTTTTGGGGCTTTCAGGCTTCTGTCTTATTTTAAGTGGAGGTTCTTTGCCTCATGCCATGGGCTGGCATTCTCTCTGTCAACGTCATGGGCTCAGAAGTCATACGTAGCCTAGGCACAAGGAACAAGGGAGCCCCAGGGCTTGAGCCTGGCTTCCTCGAGGTTATTAAAAGTGAGATGCTGGGACTTTCCTGGTGGGCCAGTGGTTAAGACTTTGCCTTCCAATGCGGAGAGTGCAGGTTCAACCTGCAGGATGCTGGTCAGGGAGTTAAGATCCCATATGCCTTGCAGTCAAAAAAACAAATCATATAGCAGAAGCAATATTGTAACAAATTCAAGAAAGACTTTTTAAAAAGAGTGAGATGCTATGATTAACTGGGTGTTAAGGGATTGATACACATCAATGACAACCATCATACCCAAGAATCTCAAGGAAAATTGACTTTGGTGTCGGGGGGGCGATAATAGGGGGATTCAGATGCCTTCACTGGTGTCCCCGGGGCTCAGAGAGGAGGAGTGGGTTGCCCGAATCACACAGCTATCCCTGAAGCTGGCATTCAGACTTGCTGCCCAGATGGGCAGCCAGGACCACCATGCTCCATTTCCCTCCTGTGTCTCAGTCCACAGCCTGTCATCCTAGAGACCAAGGGCTTTGGCTATCACTCGGAACAAGAGGGAAGCCATTGGAGGGCTTTGAGCCGTGGAGCGACCTTGTTGAGGTTGGAGTTTTATAAGCATCACTAGCTGATACATGGAGAACAGACTGCAAAGAAATCAAGGATGGTAACACGGCAACTAAAAGAAGAGAGAGCGAGCCCTGAGGTTCATCAAAGGACTTGGTCTGGTGACTTTGTTTAACCCACTAGACTCTCCAGAGAAGAAAAATCAGCAGAGTGGGCCATCACCCAAGGAAGTGCAGGTGGAAGTTGAGAACCTTGCCCTTCCATGAGCTAAGAAGCCCTGGAATGAGGGAAAGTCACAATGGCCTTTAATGCAAATAAATCCAAAATATGTTTGCTTCCTGAGACCTCATGGTGTTCAGCTCTAGTCACTGGTTGGGGAGGTGGGGGGCGGGTGGGGCGGGAAGGGATGAATAAACTCAAAGTACTTACAGAGGAGAGGCAAAGGTGCTTTGCACACACAGAGCTCACCCCAGTGAGCTCTAGAATAGAGAGACATTGGTTCTAAAGGGAGTACCTGGGAAGTCTACCTGGAGGAGGTGGCAGCTGAGCTGAGCTTTCTAAGGATCAGTGGGATTTTGGCAGAGAGTTGTGAAAGAGACCGGCCTGGTCTTGGAGGAAGAACGTTGAGGGAGTATGTCAGACTTGAATTTGTCTCATGGACAACTGAAGCAGAGGGTCTGCTAAGGGTAGAAGAAGTCAGCATTTTTCATTTTCTTCCTTTTTCTCTCCTTCCTATCTGCTGTAAGCCTGGAGCTAGGTGCCAGGGAAGCAATAATGAGCAAGACAGACCTAGTCCCTCTTGGAGCCCACACACTGGTGGGGTTTTAATGCTCCTGTGTATATCTCTATTATGAAGGAGGGGGACATTTTAATATCAGAACAAAGAGTTTGTGCTTGCTCCTTCTGGCTTTGGGGCACCATGGCAGGTTTTAAGCAGGGGGGTGACATGACTTGAACTGGACAGGAGATAATCATTTGGGCAGCACGTAGAAGATGGATTGGAAGGAGGCCAGAGGTGGGGAGGCAAGTATGCATCAAAGGAAGACTGACAATTGTGCCCAGCTTTTATCTGGGCTTTCTGGTCAACCCAGCCCCTGTGTAGTGGGGAAGCGAGGGATGGAGCATCAGGGGAGGGAGAACAGGCTGCAGGTCTGCAAAGGGATGAAGGGTTTCCATGGCAACCTTTGCTTGCCCATAGCAAAGATAGCTCTGCAGTTCCCCAGGCATCATTCCTGTGGACCTTGAAGCCAGCATGGCTGGCAGCCGAAAGCTTGACTTTAGAAAGACAGGGATGCGGTAGGATTGAAGGAGACGTAGGGAGAATTGAGGCAAAACTGTTCAGCTGGAATTGGGCAGCCCTTGGGATGCCCCAGACCCCTCCTTCCTCCCTCTTCCAGGCAGGGATTCTCCCAAGCCTGCCCTTGCTCCTTGGTTTACATCTATACCGTGGGGCCTTAGGACAGTCTGGAAAATGGGCTGATGGTGCCTCCTTTCAGGGTTCTTGTGATGACTTGTGATACTTTTTGCCAAGCTGCCTACCCAATGCCTGGCCCAGGGGAAATGGCACTAAATGCTGGTGGTTATTGCTTTCTTTGGCATTGTCCGTAAAGAGTGCTGGCCTTGGTATCAGGACACCAGGTCTTCTGCTCAGGCCAGCCACGGCCTGGAGTGTGGCCTTGAGGGAGCCGCTTCCCTTCTTCTGGATCTCCCTGTCCTTATGCCTTAAGATGTTACCTCTTTCCTGTGCACCACAAGCTCTTAAACTTGATTATTATAGCTGTTGTTATTGTTACTATTTTTACTGTATTACTGCTAGTATTAGTACTTCTTAGAAGACTCTTGAGAATCCCTTGGACTGCAAGGAGATCCAACCAGTCCATTCTGAAGGACATCAGCCCTGGGATTTCTTTGAAAGGACTGGTGCTAAAGCTGAAACTCCACTACTTTGGCCACATCATGCAAAGAGTTGACTCATTGGAAAAGACTCTGATGCTGGGAGGGATTGGGGGCAGGAGGAGAAGGGGACGACAGAGGATGAGATGGCTGGATGGCATCACTGACTCGATGGACGTGAGTCTCAGTGAACTCTGGGAGTTGGTGATGGACAGGGAGGCCTGGCGTGCTGCGATTCATGGGGTCACAAAGAGTCGGACATGACTGAGCGACTGAACTGACTGACTGACTGGCTGATGATAACCCCTTACTCTGTTGGTCTCTGCTGCAGAGGGCAAAGATCAAATCCTGTAAACCGTCCACTTAGTGGAGAATGTGAGATCATCAGACTGAAGCAGACAACACAGTACCCTTTCATCTTCTCTTTTTGAGACATAATTATAGGAAAGAGCTCAAGGAAATTAAATACTATATCATCTACACATCAAGATGGGATTGCTTATGGGTATTGAGAGTAATTAGGCAGGTTAATCCTCAAGCGTTCATTTGTCTGAGTCTTAATAATTGACCCAACTCTCGCTGTCCCTGAGTTCCCAGGCATGGTCTGGGTTGTACATCTAGTTCCAAAGTAGGTGATACTAAATTCTATTGAGAATCCTGAGTTCAGGCGCTTATGAGACACACCCCTCCCCTCCCTCCAGCCTCCTGTAGAAGAAAAGCACGTTCATAGACCAGGTTTGGTTCATTGCTGTATTCCTAAACCTCCCCCAGTGGCGCATAAGTGTTTGTTAGAAGAGAGGAAGGGAGGGAAGTGAAAGGGAGGGGAGGAGGGGGCATGTTGCTTTCTGAGACAGTTAATCTGGAGAAGGAAATAGAAACAGACACTCTCCTATGTCTCTCAGTGGAAAAGTCCACTATTCCCCCCACCATGACCCAGTCTGTCCCTCTTCCCTTTTACTCACCAATGCCCAAAAGAAAACAAAATATTTCCAGGATGCAAGAGCATCTTCGTTGCAGATCTGCTAGTACTTCTCCTCACAACAGAGTCAATTAACTCACCACGTTTCTCGTTAATTGAATTAAATGAGATAATATTGGTTGAGTACTTAGCACCACGCCTGGAAATGCTTATTGCACAGAATTGCTGTTGGTTACGGGCAGCCACATTAGCATCATTGTTGCTGCTCTTAATTAGTTATTAATAAACCTCTTTGTTAGCCCAGCACTTTGGGATGTTGAGCCCATTTTTTCCAATGTATTTCCTGAAGGCACCATCTGGGTCTTCATTTTCTTATCAGACAAATGGGGGTGACTGCTCAGACCTTGTGAAGTTGTCAGAAGGCCAGTCACTCTGGGGTGCTACATATGTGAATGCATTGTATAAACACTGGAGGGATTTACAGGCATCAAGACTGTGTGGTCTGAATGGAGAGGCAGAGAGCGCTCCATCATAGCAGTAAAAGGGGCCCGGAGTTTCATCCCATGATGTGAAACGACTCTCTGGCTTTCCTGTCTTTGCCCACAGCTTTTTTTTTTTTTGGCTCAGGTGCACCCAACACCCAAGTGGACGAGGGCATGGGAAGGCGGAGGGGCCCTGCTTATGTCCGTAGTGAATAGCTGAAAGCGCAGACGTGGGCTTTGCAGAATCTGGGTTTGAGCCTGAGCTCTGCTGCTTTCTCAGATGAGTCACCCTCTCTCCTGGGTTAATCACTCCCGCTCCAAGTTCATGGCAACCGGGAATCTCAGAACGTTGACCTTTTCCTGGATACGACTTCGATGTTTGGGTCTTTGGAGAGGTACTTGGTTGAGATGAGGTCATACTGAATTAGGAAAAAGTGAAAGCGTTACTCAGTGGTGTCTGACTCTTTACAACCCCATGGACTGTAGCCCTCCAGGCTCCTCTGTCCATGGGATTTCCCAGGCAAGAATACTGGAGTGGGTTGCCATTTCCTTCTCTGGGGAATCTTCCCCACCCAGGGATTGAACCTGCATCTCCTGCATTGACAGGCGGATCCTTCACCTCTAGTGCCACCTGGGAAGCCCACTTTATATACTTACAGTGCCACATCAGAAGGTCACACTCTATCTGGGACCCTTGAAAACCCTTTTGGGCGGGGTCATTCCTCACCCACAAGTGTCTGACAGCCTCCAGGCAACATTCTTAACATGAATGCAGTGGTATTAACAGCAAACTGTCTTCGAGCCCTAACTCTGAGCCAGGCACTGTGCCAAGAGTTTAGGTGGCATTATCTTATTCGACCCTCAGACCTACCTGGCAGGGTGGGTCTTATCAGTCTCCCTGATTTTGCAGAGTTGGAATCCAAGGTGACGTGGCGGGTTCAGAGTCACACGGCGTGTCCATTACAAGCTGGGCTTGGAACCAGGTCCCCTGCTGCCGGGTCCCCCTTTGGCCACCAGGCTGCCCATCCTTACACACCGGGAGGACGTCTCCTGTGGAATCTTTGATCGTGCTTCTGCTCCTGCTTGAAATGCTTCTGCCCACAAACCTCTCACCTGCTTCATTGGCATTGTGGCTCCTATTGTTGTTGTTTGGTTGGATTTGATTGTTCCCAGACCTTTCTTCAGGCAGTCCGTTCTGCCTCCCCCTTGCAATGCCCTTTCTCAACAGCCTCGTCTATCTGCATTAAAAAATGACAGAAGAGAAGATATCGAAGCCCTTGCCATCTTCATTTTTGAATCCACAGTGACTAACTCATTGCTGGTACATATCAGCCTTCCAGGAAGTGTTTATTTTTTAAATTAATTCATTTATTTGTTGGCCACGCATCGTGTGGAATCTAATTCCCCAACCAACGATCAAACCCGCACCTCCTGCCTTGGAAGCGCAGCATCTTAACCACTGGACCGCCAAGGAAGTCCCAGGAAGTGTTTGTGGAATTTATGTCTTTAGCTGAATTATTGTTTAGTTCGGGATCATTAGTTCATTATTATGCTTCACTGAATTATTTAGTTGAATTTAGTTTGTTGCATCCATTCTTAATACTGGCAATATTGCCCCCAGTGGGACAAAAATTAGTTCTTGAGTTCCTGTGTATGTGTAAAGCACAGATCGACATACAGTACAGAAAGAGATGCATAGTCTAGCTGCCGGATTAAATTTTCATGGAAAAAAATTATCTTAAAAGCCTGCTGGGATGGGTGATAATGAAAAAGAAAAGATTTGATAAACACAGGCTTATAGTATAATTTATTCACAGTTATCCTTTTGAAAATCTAGACCACAAAACGCAAATAGAGTGCATAATTAAATAATTCAGCACCACAAGCCACAAGTGGAAAGCTCATGGGAAAGGTTCATCCTTCACGGGGGTCAAGTGAACGGGCCTGGTGGTCTCCTTGAGGGATCGCACCGCACTGACTGAATTAGCTCCAAACGTTTAAGCCAACAAGGCTGGGTGCCGGCAAGGTCACTGTGTTACTGGGAAGCGGGGATGTTCGTAATTTGAAAGACCCCTTGGGAAAGCAGTGTGGCAGTTCTGTTCAGCTAGAGCTGTAAAAATCTGCATGCCCTTTGACCAAAGAATTTCATCCCGGGGAATTTGTGCTTAGAAGTGGATCCGACAGGAGCGGCAGTTGTACGCACAAAGATGCTCATTAGTCAAAGCCAGCACTGGTGATGGAAGAGAGGGAAGGAGGGAGACATGTCCCCGAACATGAGATAAATACTCCCAAGGCAGTGGCTTCCCTGGACCGGCCCTTCCAACTAGGAAGAACTGCGTCCCTGAACCGTGTGGAGTGGGGGACTTTGGGAAAGAGGGTCAGAGTCAGGGGTCATAGGGAGGAAGGTCTGGAATAGTGATACAATCCCAGCAAAGCTAGGACCTTGGACAGCTGCCCAGGCAGCAGGGCATCCTGCATAGATTTTTGTCAGTCTGTAGGTATCTCCAGGCTGTTTCCTGCCCTTGGAATTCTTTTTTTTTTTCCCTCAGTTGAAGTAGAATTGGCTTATAATGTGTTAATTTCTGCTGCACAGCAAATTGATTCAGTTATATATATATATATATATACACATACATTCTTTTTATATTCTTTTCCATTATGGTTTATCATTGGATATTGAATACTGTTTTCCACACTATAGAGTAAGACCTTACTGTTTATCCATTCTATATAGAAAACATTCTATCTGCTAACCCCAACCTCCCAGCCCTTCCTACAGAGGTTGGGTAGAGTGTGCATATACTTTTCATATGCTTTTCCATTACGGTTTATCGCAGGATATCAAATACAGTTCACTGTGCTCTACAGTGGGACCTTGTTGCTTATCCATCCTATATATAAAGTTTGCATCTGCTAATCCCAAGCTCCCAATCCTTCCCTCCCCCAACTCCCTCTTCATTCACAACCACCAGTTTTTCTCTATATCCGTGATTCAGTTTCTATTTTATAGGTTCATTTGTGTCCTATTTTAGATTCCACATATGTGATAGCGTGTGATATTTGTGTCTTTCTGACACACTTCCTTCATTTAGTGTGATAATCTCCAGATCCATCTCTGTTGCTGCAAATGGCATTATTTCACTCTTTTTCGTGGCTGAGTAGCATTCCATGGTGACGTGTGCACCTCATCTTCTTGAGCCATTCACCCCTCATTTCCTGTCCTCAGAATTCTGTTACCTGGTCCCCCTAGCTCATTGCTGGTGAGAGAGTCAGGAGCTTCCAGTTTCTAAAGTTAACTTGTGTTGGTTAACTAGGGTTAAGGAACCAGCCTGGGGTGTGCTGTGCAGACCAGTTCTAGAGAACACTTTGGAATTCTCTCCCATGGCCCATTTCCCTTTGGCCTAGGGATATGTAGGCATCATAAGGCATTACCCATCTTAGACCCTGGCATCTGCATTTACAAACTTGCCCTGTGCTCCTCCCAGGAGTCTGGTGAATACTTCAGGAAGTCTATGCTAGGCCCCTACAGCTTTCCCACCTAGAGAGGCCTGGGAAGCCTGGTTCTTGTTGAATAGTCACTAAGTTGTATCCAACCCTTTCTTGACCCCATGGACTGTTGCCCACCAAGCTCCTCTGTCCATGGTATTTTTCAGGCAAGAATACTGGAGTGGGTTGCCATTTCCTTCTCCCGGGCATCTTCCCAACCCAGAGATCAAACCCACATCTCCCGCATTAGTAGATGGGGCCTGGAAGCCACCAGGGAAGCCTGGAAGGCCTAGAGAGAAACCTAAAATCAGTTACTCTGAAGGGTAAATGTCAGATAGCATGCCATTTCAACATCCTGGGTTGAAATGCAGCAGTTGAGACCAACCTGAGAAATCGCTCTTGACCACCAAGGATAACTTTTGCCAAGATAGGGATTAGGTTTGCCTCTGTCTTTTGCAGGTGATTTCATAATCCACCTGGGCCCACAGTTGCTAGAGAAAGAGTCCTGGGGCTGTCACTTCTGTGTCCACTAATTGCCAGGACAAAGGACCTTGACAGGGGCACACAGGGGAGGGTGCCCTGCGGCAGGTGTCCAAGCAGCCTCGCAGTATTCATTCAACACAAGAGCGGGCCCTGGGTTAGACACTGCTGTCCAGTGAGAGCAAAAATAGACAGGTCCCCTGCCCTAATGAAGTCAGATGACGAACAGTAATCACATAATTTGAAAGTCATTGTAAAATGACATCTGTGGGAGCTGTAGGGGTGTAAGAGTGCAGGAGAGGGATTTGAGCCTGTCTGGGAGATTAAGGAAGTGAGAATGACTCTGAAACCTCAGGGAGGATCGGGAGAGGAGGTGGGGAAGGGGGGCAGGGGAGAGAGTTCCACGTGCAAAGGTCTGCCATCTTAGTCTTCCAGCTCCCTGCTCGCGAAGCAAGACAGGAAAATAAATGAGCGAATTTTAAAAATGGGGGAGGAGAATGACCAGTGGGCGGGGAGAAGGGCAATGAATAAGAGGCTAGGTAGGGAGTGAGCAGCGGATAAGTGGTGCGGTATTAAGAGATGAAAGAGGCATGTGCAGAAAACAACTAACAAAGAGACATGGGGACAGGGAGATGAGCCAATAAGTGAATCAACAAAGTGGGTAAGAGGCCAACTGAGTGGAGAGGGGACTGACACATGAATGGAAAGCAGGTTTCTCCCCTCGCAGTATTTCCCCGTGGCCAATATGGTCCAAGGGCTCCTTATGAGTGAACAGAATGCAGAAAGCGTAGAGAAGGTGCTCATGGCTCACTCTGTACCGTACGGACAGAGATCCCAGGCTTGTCTGCAACCCCGGGAGCTTTAGGAAGCACAGCTACCTTGGTGCCACCCTAAAGATGCTGATGTAGTGGGCTGGGGTGTGACCTGGGCTGGCAGAATCTGTTCAGGTGGCTCTTGTGTCCTGCGAGGTTAGGGAACCACTGCCCTGGGGCACCGATTCTCCAAGTCTGGTTCCTGGACCAGCAGCAGCAGTGGCATCACCTGGGAGCTTATTAGAAAAACAGAATCTGCAACCCCTCCCAGACCTGCTGCCTCAGAAGCTCAGGGGAGGGAGGCAGGCAGGAACCAGCAGTCTGGCTTTAACGGGTCCTGCCAGGGAATCCTGATACCCACTCACGTCTGAGGGCCACTGCCAGGGAGGGAGCTTGGCACCTGCTGAGAGTCCTTCAAGGGGAAAACATGCTCCTGGTGAAGGAAAGAGTCCGGATGCCTCAGCATGACCTCAGATCAGGGCAGGCCTCCGTGGTCCCCAGAAGGAGCTCTCAATGCGGGTGGGGAGCAACTCACCCTTAACAGATGTATGGCAATGTCTGGGGAGATCTGGGGTTGTTATAACTTTTTCGGGGGGCTACTGCTGGCATCTCGTGGGCTGAAGCCAGAGATCTTGCTCGTTACCTTCCCGTGCACTGGGCAGCGACCCCCGCCATCATCACCACCTCCACAAGGAACTTTCCAGCCCAAACACTGAATGCGGATGTTGAGAAATCCCAGTCTAGGTGAGTGCTCCTAGCAAGGCTCTAGCTTTAGAAGAGAGACATCCAATGTGAGATGCTTTTCTCCCTGATCTCATTCCTGGAAGCTCGCAGACAGTGGACTCAGAAGGGACCCGACAAAATCCCATTCAACTCTCTCACTTTACAGAGGAAAGGAGCCAGAGAACTGAAATGGTCCCCTAGGGTCTCCTAGCACTCCTAATTCCTATCCATGAATCCGTTCCCATAAATATTTACTGAGGATTTACTATGTGCTAAGTACTGTGTTGGCACAAAGGATATAAAGGGAAACCAGACAGAAATGACTCCTGCCCTCATGGACTCACAGTAAATGGGGCATCAGTAAAACCATAAAGACTTCTTAATTTAAGGTGGATGAAGAAGATCCTTCTGAGAAGGTGTTCATGATGAGATTTGAAGGCCGAAGAGGGGCAGCCATGGGGAGAGGGAGCAGGGGGTGCCAAGGACCCCCCCATTTCCGTGACCCCAGCCTGCAAGGAGAATCTGAATTTGTCTCCGACATCGAGCACATCCGCAGCTCGCTGGTCTAGAGGGAGTTGCTGGGACTCAGAAGAGAACAGGCATTTAACTCCAGCCAGCATTCAGAGTCTTACAGAAACCCTGGAGAGCTTATCACATCTAAACCCTGATAGCATCTGTATTAGAAACGAGGATCCGACCAGACTGCTTGTGAAAGATTAGTTTTCATTCTTTCAGAATAAATGGCTTATACCAACTCTGGCCCGCTTTATCGGCGCGCTCCTGCCAACCAGCCGCCCTCTCCCCGCATCAAGATGGCCATGCAAGGACTCCTGGAATGAGTCTGTCATTTCCAATTCAGTCGAGCTAAAAAGTCTTTTGTTAGCATCCACTCTGCCCAGGTCTGGGTGGAGAGCTATCGGAGGGGGAGCGGGGAGAGAAGCAGCAGCCTCTACCCTTGAAATACACACAGGCTCGTAGGAAAGTAAGATTCTCACATGTCCATTCATTCGACAGATGCTCCCCCAGTGGAGGCCAGACGCTGAGGATGGAGAAAGAGAAGACGCGGCCCCTAACTCACATGGCATGTGTCAGATACATACATCATCACAGGTCATTGTGAGACATAACAGGGATCAGGGAGTCGTTAACCTGGCCTGAGAATCCAAATGGGCTTCCTGGAGGAGGTGCTTCCTGAATTGAGAGTTTAAGAATAGTTATGGCTGATTCATGTTGAGGTTTGACAGAAAACAACAAAATTCTGTAAAGCAATTACCCTTCAATAATAAAATAAATTAAAAAAAAAAAAGAATAGTTAGGGACTTTCCCTGGTGGCCCAGTGGCTAAGACTCAACACTCCTGATGCAGGGGGCCTGGGTTTGATCCTGGGTCAAGGAACTAGATCCCACATGCTGCAACTAAGACCCGGTACAACCAAAATAAATAATTTTTTTAAAAAGAAGAGTTAGCAATTAACCAGGCAAAGAGAGGGTAAAAGCATTAGTGTGGACTAAGGCACAGGTAATACAGCATGTGTAATAACATTCTTAAAAGGTGTGTACTGTGTTAAGACCTCTGTGTAAATTATCTCATTTACGCTACAGCAGCCTTCTGAAGTAGGCGCTACTACATTTTTTTTTCTTTTTCTATTTTTAAATGAGAAAATGAGTACAACGACAAGACACACAGCTAGCAAACTGCAGAACTGGATCCAAGCCCAGGCAGTCTGACGGGTGGACCTATATCCCTAACCACTATGCTTCTACTGCACGTATCTAGAAATGTGTGTTTAATGCTGTATCATTAGCTAATGAATCATAAAGGATCTGGAGTGGGGACCCAAGGGGAGTTGAGGCTCCAAATGAAGGCTTGGATGGGAAGTGAAAGGCCTTGCACACGGTGTTCGGAGGAGTCAAACCATATTTTGAGGGTAAAATTTCAAGGATTTTAACACATTGTTGACCTGGGGATTTTTGCAAAAACAAATGCCTGTGGCCAGCGATTTGTTATGTAAGCGAATACTGAGACACTCCAGTCAGTAACGTTCAGGTAACAGATGTTTTAATACATCTCTGATAAATGAGTTGTTAGGCAGAGGAGTACTATGGCTGTATTTGAATTTTAGAAAAACCATCGTGAAAAGAGGAACTTTTGGAGGGAGGAGTGGACTGAGGGCAACCAGTGAGAAGGATATAATGATCGTCCAGGCTCATGATGACGGTAGCTTGGGCTGGTGGGCATGGCAGGGCGCAGGGGAGAGGACCTGGTGAAGCTGAAAGAATGAGCAATTACAAGACTGTGGCGGAGTGGAAGTGGAGGGAGCAGGAATGGAAGGCTTCTAGAATCACAGGTTCCATCAGACCCCCACAGTCGCTCAAGTGAGGAGGGAATTATATTTTCACCCCACATGAGAGAAATAAAAGAGCACTGGGTTACGATTTGGGTTAGACTATGAAGGTGACTATGCCGAAGCCTTTGACTGTGTGGATCACAATAAACTGTGGAAAATTCTGAAAAAGACGGAATACCAGACCACCTGACCTGCCTCTTGAGAAACCTATATGCAGGTCAGGAAAAAAGGGTTAGAACTGGACATGGAATGACAGACTGGTTCCAAATAGGAAAAGGAGTACGTCAAGGCTGTATATTGTCACCCTGCTTATTTAACTTACATGCAAAGTTCAGTTTAGTCGTTCAGTCGTGTCCGACTCTTTGCGACCCCATGAATCACAGCACACCAGGCCTCCCTGTCCATCACCAACTCCTGGAGTTTACTCAAACTCATGTCCATCGAGTTGGTGATGCCATCCAACCATCTCATCCTCTGTCATCCCCTTCTCCTCCTGCCTTCAATCTTTCCCAGCATTAGGGTCTTTTCCAATGAGTCAGCTCTTCACATCAGGTGGCCAAAGTACTGGAGTTTCAGCTTCAACATCAGTCCTTCTAATGAACACCTAGGACTGATCTCCTTTAGGATGGACTGGTTGGATCTCCTTGTAGTCCAAGGGACTCTAAAGAGTCTTCTCCAACACCACAGTTCAAAAGCATCAATTCTTTGGCGCTCAGCTTTCTTTATAGTCCAACTCTCACATCCATACATGACCACTAGAAAAACCATAGCCTTGACTAGACGAACCTCTGTTGGCAAAGTAATGTCTCTGCTTTTTAATATGCTGTCTAAGTTGGTCATAACTTTCCTTCCAAGGAGTAAGTGTCTTTTAATTTCATGGCTGCAATCACCATCTGCAGTGATTTTGGAGCCCAGAAAAATGAAGTTGGACACTGTTTCCACTGTTTCCCCATATATTTGCCATCAAGTGATGGGACTGGATGCCATGATCTTAGTTTTCTGAATGTTGAGCTTTAAGCCAACTTTTTCACTCTCTTCTTCACTTTCATCAAGAGGCTCTTTAGTTCTTCACTTTCTGCCATAAGGTGGTATCATCTGCATATCTGAGGTTATTGATATTTCTCCCAGCAATCCTGATTCCAGCTGGTGCTTCCTCCAGCCCAGCATTTCTCATGATGTACTCTGCACATAAGTTAAATAAGCAGGGTGACAATATACAGCCTTGATGTAAATGATTACTATTTCCCTCTGTCCTGGACAGACTTGGAGAGTTGGGGGACAGGGAAATCTGTGTATACAGTAATGAGTTTCAAAATAGAGTTTAATCTTATAAGGCAGCTGGGAGTGCAGATAAAGGTGAGGAACCCATGAGTTCACAGCTGCAAGACCCCTCTGCTCTCACTGGCTTTCGTTCTTGCTCAGCTGGCAAAGAAAGGACAAAAGTCGCAGATCCATGGGGAAGAGGAAAAAAAGTGAGTGTAAGGAATGGGATAGCAGGAGAGAGCATGGCAGGAAAGGGGGTCAGGGGAGTTAAGAGGACACTGGACTTGGAGAGACACCCTGAAGTGTCTTAACACAGGGGTAGGAGCTCTTAAGGGCACAATCCTTCAAATCACTGTCTTCTGTAGGAAAAGTGAAAGTGTTGGTCGTTTAGTCGTGTCTGACTCTGAGACCCCATGGACTGTAGCCTGCCAGGCTCCTCTGTCCATGGAATTCTCCAGGCAGGAATACTGGAGTGGGTTGCTATTCCCTTCTCCAGGGAATCTTAAACATGCCTTGTAATTCAAGAGTACGGATCATGTCTGTCATCCCTCTCCCAGAACTCATAGTTTCTCTCAACTTCTTGAAAAATTGAAAAAAAAAAAAAAAAGTTTGTGATCTCTGTCCTATTGAAGGATAAAAAAAAAAGCTGAGCCATGACTTATGTGTGGCCCTGCAGGTGTGTAATTTTATGAAGGTGTGATTATGCTTTGAACGATTGCAAAATGATTTCCTCCTGAGAATTTGGGGAGGGAAATTATCCCCCCACCACCAAATGCTGATTTGTCATCATTAGGGATGAAATTAGGGGATGAAAGATACACGGTGCAGAGGGAAACGTCAGGGTGAGACATGTATGTGGTGTATTCATCCAACACTTACTGAGTACTTGCCCCACTGCAGTGGGCCAGGAAGCAGGAGATGCGAAGATGCCCTGCCCTCATAAAATGTATGGTCCAATAGGGAAGTCAGACACTGAAAGAGCAGCTGCAGGTGGTATGGGTGTGTTCCAGAGAGGCGGTCCGTAAGTAGCATGTCCTCGCTCAGCGTAAGGCACTAGTTGCTGTAAGAACAGAGTTGGCCAAGACAAGGCCTCCTCTTCTCTCAGAGAACATAGGTGGGGTGTTGGAGTGGGCACAGATCAAATGACAAAAAGGAAGGGTTTGGACAGAATGGATACAGGTATTTCAGAGCAGTCAGTTTGGACTGGGGTGATTGGGGATGGCTTTGAGGAGGAGATGGGTTGATCAAGGGGGAACAGCAAAGGGGACCACAGGATTTCAATCATGAGGGTTCCAGGGGTATGGGTGAGAGAGCCTAAATGATCAGGGGTCAGGAGGAGGTAATATTGGGGATGTTTCTCAGCTGGTAAAGAATCCACCTGCAGTACAGGAGACCTAGGTTCGATCCCTGGCTTGGGAAGATCCCCTGGAGAAGGGAAAGGCTACCCATTCCAGGATTCTGGCCTGGAGAATTCCATGGACTGTATAGTCCATGGACTCGCAGAGTCCAACATGACTGAGTGACTTTCACTTTCACTTTCTTGCTTGGTTCAGCACTGGAGGGTCTGAAAAGCCTACACTGAGTATTTGGATTCATCTCCAGGGAGGAGGGAGCTGGGTTATCCTAGGAAGAAAGAGGAGTTCCAGAGTGACCAGGGCTAGGCTGGTGGGTATTTTTTTTTAAGGAAGCTATGACTCTTCTAAGTTGGAAGGTAAATATGAGCCTTCTGGATCACTGTGGTAGACATGAGACTCAGCCACATATCATCTCCTGGAAATCTATAGAAATCCCTGGAAGGAAGGAAGGGAGAGTTATTAATCCCAGTGTGGAAAAGAACCAAGATGAGGTATACAAACTCACCCATCCATTCATTTATTCAAGCATTTATTTAGCCTCCTGTGTGCGCCTGACTCAGAGCTGCTGCAAGGGCTAGTTTTGTAAAAATAGATATTGTTTCCACTCTCGGGCTTCTTTCCGAGGGGAGAGACAGATGTTGAGCAAGTAATTAGAAGCACAGGAGCTCAGGGAGCATGAAATGGGGACTGACCTAGTCTAAAAAGCTGCAGAGGTGATGTTTAAGCAAAGAGCCTGAAATCTGAGTGAAAAAGGTCACCACTGGAGACAAAGAGGACGAACGTGCACAGTTTGATGGAGGGTGGTGGTGCCAGGAGCCCAAAGTGTGAAGCCCAACTTACTTATCTTGACAAAGCTCAGTCCCTAAAGAGAGACCAGCTTGAGGCTGCTAAATCAGAAGGACGAGGGGATGGTTTGAGCACAAAGCAAAGAACTTTGGTTCCCTTTCAATCTACAGAATGACTGATTTTGTATTTTAGAGCATCCATAAGCATCTTCTCCTCTTCCCATAGACTTGCCCTCCTAGAATGACTACAATTTTGTCTCAGATCTAATACCACCTCCTCCAGGAAGCCTCCCAGACCACCTACCCTTTGTTCCCCTAAACTCTTATGGGAAGGACTTGAGACCTCTCAGCACTGCCGTGCGGCCTGAGATCTATACTAGGTGCCAGACACCATGTTAGCCCTTCCCTTGATCTCATTTTTACAAGTGCAAGAGGGAGCGGGGACATTATTACCTGGAGGCTAGAATCACTGCAGAGCCCTCAGGCCTGGATGCCAAGTCCAGCCCCGCCGCTTGTGGTGGCACCTGGGGCAGGTGGCTTCTCCTTCCTGAGCTCCACTGTCTTCATCTCTAACACAAGGCTGGCAGTAGCAGCCTCTACTTATCAGGGCAGGTGTGAGGGTCAATGTGGACAGGTGTGTCAATCACTTGACATGGTGTCTACCCATCCAAGTCTCCAGAAGAGGGACCAAGTCTCAGATGAATGAAATAGAGCGTCCAGAGTCACATGAGAGAGACAGCGGCAGCCCAGGGATTCGAACCCCAGTCTGTCTGTCTGCAGAAGCCACGTTCTCTCCACTCTGCCCCGTGCCTTTGTTGAAATCCTTTCACGTTCTCACACTTTGCATGTATAGAATACCAACTACATGCTCAGCTCTGCACAAACATTATCTCAGTTATTCTTCCAACAACCAACTGAGATAGTTTCCCCTTTCTTCAGTGAACTACATAACAAACCCACCCTTCCTCCCAACACCAGTCCTCACTCAGAATTGTCCTTCTTAGGGAAGTCCTCAGTCTGCACTGGATTGCTCAGGCACAAGCCTGGCATCATCATTGCCACCTTTCCCTCTTTCAATCCATGCGCCCCCCCTCCACCCACCCTCCACTCCCAAGACCTCTTGGCTCTAAGCAGATCTGTCTTAGATTTAATTCACCTTTCTGGCTCCACTGCGACCCGTCTCATCATCTCTCACCGGGATGGGTGTCTTTGCTCTCAGCCCTGCCCCTCTCCAAGCTGCAGCCAGAAGGGAGAGTGATCTTTACACAGGTAGTGTGTCACCTCTGCCCACCCCCCCCACGTGTAAAACCCTCGCTGCTCTCGCGGTAACTCTGAAACCCTCAACCTGGACAGCGGAGATGACTTCTGGCCGTCTCTCAGATCAAGGATTCCAATCACAAACTTTACTGCTAGTAACACAAAGAATCAACTCAGGGTCATCTCGTTTCTGGATTCTTGGCAGACGCTGAGGCTGCACTTGCTAGAGGAAGCACGGCGGGGAAGGGTGTTAATATTCGGTGACTCCCAGGGCACAGAGGTTGACAACAGAGCGCAGACCTCGTCAGGGCTCCCTGGGAGGAGCCATGGGAGCAGGAAGAGCCGTTATCTTGGAGCTGGGCTCCTGAGTGTGCGTGCTGATCTTGTCAGTTTCCAGCTGTGTGACCTTGGGCAAGTCACTTAACCTCTCTGACCATTATTAGTTCTGTTTACGATACAAAGACAAGTGAGGAGGATGAATGAGACACGCTGTACAACCTTGGGGTGCAACACCTTGGCGTTTAATGGGGTTTAACACCAAAATGGAGCATGAGATCGAACCACGTGAAATTGGCACCATTTTACCTTTTTCTGCTTTGCATGGCTAAAATGGTAATTTCACGTATTCACACTTCAAACCAGAGGTTGGCAAACTTTTCCTTCAAAGAGCCAGATAGTAAATATCTTAGGCTTTGCTGGCCATTCAGTCTCTGAGACAGTCATTCAACTCTGCCATGGCAGCAGAAAAACAGCCATAGACTCTCTGTAAGAGGGAAAACATGGCTTTGCTTCAATAAAACTACTTACCGTAACAGACGGTGAGCCAGATCTGGCTCATGGGCCGTGGTTTGCCTGCCTCCGCTTTCAACCCAGGAGTTCCCCTTTGCCGGTGATAATGTCTGATGTGGGATATGCACACCAGGAGTTCCCCTTTGCCGGTGATAATGTCTGATGTGGGATACGCACGCCAGGAGTTTCCCTTTGCCGGTGATAATGTCTGATGTGGGATATGCACGGAGGAGGTGTAAGGGCCTAGCAGAGTGTCTTATTATTGTTGTTTAGTTACTCCATCGTGTCCGACTCTTTGTAACCCCACGGACTGTAGCCCACCAGGCTCCTCTCTCCATTGGATTTCCAGGCCAAGAATACTGGAGTGGGTAGCTATTCCCTTCTCCAGGGGACCTTCCCCACCCAGGGATCGAACCCAGGTCTCCTGCATTAGCAGGCAGATTCTTTACCCCTGAGCCACCAGGAAAGCCCAGCGGCGTCTGGTGAGCAGCAAACGCAGGTTCATTTCCTCACACCCTCTTTCCAAGAAAGGCAATTTAGAGAGAACCGACGCGTGAATTTCCTACAGGGTGTGGTGTGTTCATATTACACTAGATGCTTTGTTAGGGTTGGGGAAATCATACAGGGCCATGCATCACTGGCCCCTCCTCCACTTGGCTCCCACTCTCAGTGACATCATAGACAGTGCTGCCGGACCATGAGACCCACCCTCCAGAAGATCCTTCCCATGGAAACGCACTCAGAGGAGCCAAGGATGGTGTAGTTGGGGCAAGTTTCCTGCTCTGATTGACCTGTGTTTGGATTCCTCCTTCGTCTCATCCCCTGGAAGAGTCCTCTGAGCCAGACACAAATTCAGGTCTGCGTTTGTGTGAACAGAACCTCCCATACTCGAGTTCTGAGCTGGGAAGGAAATGAACACTTCCACCAAATTAGGCCAAGTAATACCCATTTTCCCCAGGGGGAATTTATTTAAACTGCATCAAAATCAATTTCCGTGCCATTAAATATTCTGGTCTGTATTTTAATTGAGACGATTACCTATTCCCCACCTCAGAAAGAGAGGAGCTATTTGAGGAATCCTGCGTTTCCTCCCTCCCTTTCCCTGGAACTGACAAGGATAGCTCCTTGGAGAGCGGCGGACCGCCGGCCAGCCCGTTTCTCTGCCTATTCATCTTCTTTAGTGCTAACCTGGTTTATTATTTTTCTTTAAGAAATAAAAATGGAGCTCTGAGAGGTACCCAGGGCACTGGGAACTCTGAGTTCTTCAAACAGAATAAACCAGGTCATTCTCTCTTCTCCTCCTTCAGGGCTTGGGTTTGTGATATAACTGGTGGTAAATGTCAGAGTAGCTGGCAGGTATGTTTGGTCAAAGGGGACACAGGCATGAGGGTCATTCCCAACCGCTCCTGCTCCCACCCCACCCCACCCCCATTCAGTAAACATTTCAGGAGCATCTTCCACGTTCCAGGCATTCAGTCAGACTCCCTGAAGGGGCTCCCTGTCTGATGGGAGAGATGCACCTGAAAGCAAATCATTAAAATGCAGCATACTAAGAGCAAGAATAGAAACCAGAGCCCTGGTAAGTGGCCCCGTAGCTCCCATCCTGGTGGCAACTGATCTTCTGTGCCTTTGTTTCACATCTGTCTTTCCTTCTAGACTTTCAGCACCAGGAGGTCAGAGACCAGATCTGTGCTGCCTCCAATGCATCCCCAGTGCCGAGGATGGCAGGCCCAGAGCAGGCACTCGGTTAAACTAAATGAATAAAGGCAGGAAGGAAGGCAAGCAGGCCGGCAAGATCCTGCAGAACAGGGCAGGGAACACCTGTCTCTTCCAAAGAGGCGAGAATAAGCCTCTACAGAGAGATGATATCAGGGCTGAGATACTGAAACTGAGAAGAGGTTTACCAGATGGCCAAGAGGTGGGATGGTATTTCTGACAGAGGGAATAATGTGTAAAACGTCAGAGCAGTATACAAATCTTTCTTGACTTACCATGGGGTTATATCCCCGTATACCCATCCTACGTTGAAAATATCATAAGTTTAAATCCATTTATACCCCAACTGACTGAACTTCATGGCTTGGCCTCCCTTGAATGTGCTCAGAACATTTAACATTTGCCTCAAGTTGGGCAAAATCATGTAACACAAAACCTTTTTACAATTTTACAATTGTTGATTAAGTTTATGGAATACTGTACTAAAAGTGAAAACCAGATGGTTGTATGGGTACCAAATGGTTTAAGTGTACTGGTTGTGACTGCGTGGCTGACTGGGAGCTGCAGCTTGCTGCCACTGCCCAGCATCAAGAGAGGATTGGACCACATTATCGCTAACCTGGGGAAAGATCCACATTCAACCCTCTAAGTATGGTGTCCACTGAATGTATATCACTCTTCCACTGTCATAAAGTAGAAAAATTGTAAGTCAGCCATCATAAGCTGGGACAGCTAACATTAAGGGCCTACTATGTCCTGATGAACTATGGAATGAGGTTTGTGACATGGTACAGGAGACAGGGATCAAGACCATCCCCATGGAAAAGAAATGCAAAAAAGCAAAATGGCTGCCTGGGGAGGCTTTACAAATAGCTGTGAAAAGAAGAGAAGCAAAAGCAAAGGAGAAAAGGAAAGATATAAACATCTGAATGCAGAGTTCCAAAGAATAGCAAGAAGAGATAAGAAAGCGTTCTTCAGCGATCAATGCAAAGAAATAGAGGAAAACAACAGAATGGGAAAGACTAGAGATCTCTTCAAGAAAATCAGAGATACCAAAGGAACATTTCATGCAAAGATGGGCTCGATAAAGGACAGAAATGGTATGGACCTAAGAGAAGCAGAAGATATTAAGAAGAGATGGCAAGAATACACAGAAGAACTGTACAAAAAAGATCTTCACAACCCAGATAATCATGATGGTGTGATCACTGACCTAGAGCCAGACACCCTGGAATGTGAAGTCAAGTGGGCCTTAGAAAGCATCACTACGAACAAAGCTAGTGGAGGTGACGGAATTCCAGTTGAGCTATTCCAAATCCTGAAAGATGATGCTGTGAAAGTGCTGCACTCAATATGCCAGCAAATTTGGAAAACTCAGCAATGGCCACAGGACTGGAAAAGGTCAGTTTTCATTCCAATCCCAAAGAAAGGCAATGCCAAAGAATGCTCAAACTACCACACAATTGCACTCATCACACACGCTAGTAAAGTAATGCTCAAAATTCTCCAAGCCAGGCTTCAGCAATATGTGAACCGTGAACTTCCTGATGTTCAAGCTGGTTTTAGAAAGGGCAGAGGAACCAGAGATCAAATTGCCAACATCCACTGGATCATGGAAAAAGCAAGAGAGTTCCAGAAAAACATCTATTTCTGCCTTATTGACTATGCCAAAGCCTTTGACTGTGTGGATCACAATAAACTGTGGAAAATTCTGAAAGAGATGGGAATACCAGACCACCTGATCTGCCTCTTGAGAAACTTGTATGCAGGTCAGGAAGCAACAGTTAGAACTGGACATGGAACAACAGACTGGTTCCAAATAGGAAAAGGAGTACATCAAGGCTGTATATTGTCACCCTGCTTGTTTAACTTATATGCAGAGTACATCATGAGAAATGCTGGACTGAAAGAAACACAAGCTGGAATCAAGATTGCCGGGAGAAATATCAATAACCTCAGATATGCAGATGACACCACCCTTATGGCAGAAAGTGAAGAGGAACTCAAAAGCCTCTTGATGAAAGTGAAAGTGGAGAGTGAAAAAGTTGGCTTAAAGCTCAACATTCAGAAAACAAAGATCATGGCATCTGGTCCCATCACTTCATGGGAAATAGATGGGGAAACAGTGGAAACAGTGCCAGACTTTATTTTGGGGGGCTCCAAAATCACTGCAGATGGTGACTGCAGCCATGAAATTAAAAGACACTTACTCCTTGGTAGAAAAGTTATGACCAACCTAGATAGCATATTCAAAAGCAGAGACATTACTGCCAACAAAGGTCTGTCTAGTCAAGGCTATGGTTTTTCCAGTGGTCATGTATGGATGTGAGAGTTGGACTATGAAGAAAGCTGAGCGCTGAAGAATTGATGCTTTTGAACTGTGTTGTTGGAGAAGACTCTTGAGAATCCCTTGGACTGCAAGGAGATCCAACCAGTCCATTCTGAAGGACATCAGCCCTGGGATTTCTTGGAAGGAATGATGCTAAAGCTGAAACTCCAGTACTTTGGCTACCTCATGCGAAGCGTTGACTCATTGGAAAAGACTCTGATGCTGGGGGCAGGAGGAGAAGGGGACGACAGAGGATGAGATGGCTGGATGGCATCACTGACTTGATGGACGTTGAGTCTGAGTGAACTCTGGGAGTTGGTGATGGACAGGGAGGCCTGGCGTGCTGTGATTCATGGGGTCGCAGAGTCGGACACGACTGAGCGATGGAAGTGAACTGAACTGAACTGATGTCCTACTTGGAGGAGGGCATGGCAACCCACTCTAGTATTCTTGCCTGAAAAATCCCATGGACAAAGAAGCCTGGTGGGCTACAGTTCATGATGTTGCAGAGTTGGACATGACTGAAGTGACTGAGCCCACTATGTCCTAAGCTCTTTCTATAATCTGCTCATTTAACTTTCACAGCTACCTATGAGGTGGTGCTCTTATATCCATTTCACAGGTAAAGAGACTGAGGTCATGGAGGTTAACGCTCCCAGCTCAGACTGCTAGGAAATGTCAAAATCATGATTCAGTGACTCATTGACTCCAGGCTTGGCTGTAACAACTGTACTTTACTGCCTGCCCCTCCAAAACGTGGGTTTTGGGGAAATGTCAGGGATTTGGAAATGGCCGTAGGGTGAGTGCAGGGAAGACAGGACATGAGGCTGGCCAGGTAGCCAAGAACCCTTCCATGAAAAGCCTTTGGTGCTTCTCTACAGATCAGTATTTCTCAGACTGGAGTTCTGTGGAAGCCTATTTTATAAGACACAAAGTGAGGTGTGGATAAAAAGGAGAGTGGGAGGGGGGTTCATATGCAAACGATTTGTGAAACATGGTTCAAGTCAAGCTGGAGGCATTTTCTTGTTGCAGCAGGATTTGCCAGAGCCTGACCATGAACGTGGGCATTTTCCAGGAGGAGGAGAGTGTATCTCCAAACTTACTCCGGTGGCACACCTCTCATCAGCCCCCAGAACCTGGGGGTGGCTGGCATAGGTGACAGAGATCCGTGGCAGGGGGTTTAAGGCAGGGGGTGGTGTGGTCAGATCAAAGATCACCCAGACCCTGGCGAAGGCACCTGGAGAGAATACAGCACAGGCGTTAGATGCAGAGGCTCTGCTGAATTCAGGACCCTCCCAACAAGGATGTGAGTGAAGGCCGTCGGGACCCTGGCCTGCATCTGGCCCACTGGCATCATCAGAGAGAGGCTTTAACTCACAGTGGGTCCAGCGGGAAAGAAGCTGAATTCAAACACACGGCATTATCCAAACAAAGCCGAGCGGCTTCTGTATAGAACAATGGGCTGGCTTTTCAGGGTAATTTAACAGCCGTGGCATACCGCCCGGGCCATCAGTTAAATTCCAATCCCATTTCCTTCCAAAGCATTCTGTGCTTTGGGAGTTCCTTTTTGAACACGCAGCCAATCTGGCTGATGAGGTGGGAAGATGGATTGGCCAAAATGCACTGTAACTTCGCCTTTCACAAACGCCAGCCTCTCGGCTCGTCTCGCCTTCCAAAAGAGGTTACCCAGCATTAACGGAAGATTAGACATAATTAGATCACAGGACAGGTTGAAAGCGAGAGAGAAGTCTCGTTTAGCCTCGTCCCTTCACCCCTGTCCTACCTAAGTGGAAACTGAGGCTCAGTGGGGAGGGGTGTCATGGTCAAGATCATGCAACAATTGAATCAGCTTCCTAACCTGGTCTCCCAGAATTTACCTTTTCTTCCTTAAAGTCCCCCTCCGTTCAGCAGCTAGAGGGATCCAGAGCCTAAACTCACCAGAAGCATCTTAGTGAACTTAGAATAGAATCAGGGGGGATGACATAGGGCCTGTAGGGCCTGGTTCTCCACCTCAGCGCTACTGACATTTAGGCTAGATGGTTCTTGGAGAGGGAGCTGGCCTCTGCCCACTAGACGCCACCCCAATCATGGCAACCAAAAATGTCTCCAGACATTGCTAACTGTCCCCTGGCGGGGGCCGGGGGGTGCATAATCACCCCCAGCTGAAGCCCTGAGAACCACCAGCCTTGGGCAAATGCCAGAGAGCAAGATGTGTTGGAAGGAAAGGAAGGGAATCAGCGCTGGCCGCTTTGTGTAGTGGAAACGAAGCCTTTGGCACAGCCCTTTGCATCTCTGAGCCTCAGTTTTCCCTTCTGTAAAATGGGAAGGATTGTTACTCTCCCCAAGATTCTTCCAGAACCAAATTGGACAGTGGATGTGACCATGCCGTGTGCGTGGCAAAGTGCTGCACGGAGATTACATGATTCGCTGCAGTGCGGTTCAACTCAGCTTTCCTGGGTGATGGCACGGTTGTGGGGATGTTACGGGATGTAAGTTTCTCCATGCCCAGAATTCCTGAAAGCCATGCTTCTTTTTTAAAATATTGTCTTGATTTTGGGGCGCACTGGGGCTTCGTTGCTGCATGCAGGCTTTCTCTAGTTGTGGCAAGCGGGGGCTACTCTCCAGTTGAGGTGTGCAGGCGTCTTACTGTGGTGGCTTCTCTTGTTGCAGAGCACAGGCTCTAGAGCACTCAGGCTCAGTAGCTGTGGCACACGGGCTTTGTTGCTCCTTGGCATGTAGCATCTCCCAGGACGAGGGATCGAACCTGTGTCCCCTGCATTAACAGGCAGATTCTTAGCCACTGCACCACCAGGGAAGTCCAAGGCAATGATTCTGAAACATCATGCTTAAACAGCATATGGCTCATTGAGGGTACTTGGTAAAACTGCAGACTCCTTTTGGCCCCGTCCCTCCACCCAAATTCTAATTTACAGGGTCTGAGATGAACCTACGAATCTGCATTTTAAAAAAATCAATCCAGAAGATTCTGCTGCAGATGGTCTCTTGAGAAACACTGGTCTCAGAGAGAGCAATGCCCAAGGCTTTCTAGCAGATGATCAGGGACTTTAATGGAGGCATAAAAGTCCCAGAGTCAGTGCCTCAGAGTCAGCATTGGAACCCCAGCCTCCTAGTTTGGGGATCCGAGAAATCACACTGCATTTTCTGTGTTGCTTTGGAAAACAGAGTTTAACTTCTACCCCTGACCTGCCAGTCCCCACCACCAACTTCACTTTTCATTTGCTACTTATCCAGTGTGACCGCCTCCCAACCCCATTTTGATACTAACATCACCCAGTCTCTGATCAAAAATTATGGTAAAACATTGTCTTGTCATGAGGCTAATAAAGCATGTTATCCTGCTTGTCACAGAAGCTGCCTTACCGATGCTGTTTGCTATTTGCTGGGCCCTGCATTAATCTCCCTTCCACTTGGCTGCAAGGAACCAAATCTGCCGTGGGAAGATCAATATTGCATTATCTCGCCCACCAATGTTGTTTCCGTGGTAGCCAGTGAGTTGTCATTCCTATGTTACAAGCCTAGTGTACAAAGGGTGAGGACTGGGAAGAGATGGAGGAGAGGGCATCCAAGGAGAAGGATGCTATCAGAAAGGAGAGCCCTGGGAAAGTGTCAGAGAGCCAGGAAATACAAGATGTGCTTTAAAATATTGCCCAGGACTTGCCTGTGGCTAGAACTCAACGTTCCCAATCCAGGGGGCCCAAGTTCGATCCCTGGTGAGGGAACTGGATCCCGCATGCTGCAATTAAAAGAATTCTCATGCTGCAACTAAATCCTGCACAGCCAATAAATTAAAAAAACAAACAAACAAAAAAAAAAACTTGCTCCAGAGTTGGCAAACCCGGGGACAGTGCTGAGTTTGAGTTCAGAAGCTTCTGGATAGTAATTTCATTTTTCTGAGCCTCAGTTTCCTGATCTATCAGTTCAGTTCAGTCACTCAGTCCGACTCTTTGTGACCCCATGGACTGCAGCACGCCAGGCCTCCCTGTCCATCACCAACTCCTGGAGTTTACCCAAACTCATGTCCATTGAGTCGGTGATGCCATCCAACCATCTCATCCTCTGTCATCCCCTTCTCCTGCCTTCAATCTTTCCCAGCATCAGGGTCTTTTCAAATGAGTCAGCTCTTCTCACTTATCAGGTGGCCAAAGTATTGGAGTTTCAGCTTCAGCATCAGTCCTTCCAATGAATATTCAGGATTGATCTCCTTTAGGATGGACTGGTTGGATCTCCTTGCAGTCCAAGGGACTCTCAAGAATCTTCTCCAACACCACAGTTCAAAAGCATCAATTCTTTGGCACTCAGCTTTCTTTATAGTCCAACTCTCACATCCATCCCTGACTACTGGAAAAACCGTAGCTTTTACTAGACAGACCTTTGTTGGCAAAGTAATATCTCTGCTTTTTAATATGCTGCCTAGGTTGGTCACAACTTTTCTTCCCTATCTATAAAATGGAGCAGACACAGGGCCTGACACAGAAGGATTAAATCAGATGATGTGTGGTGGTATGTTGAAGCCAGCTCTTAGCACATAGTAAAGACTCAATTATTATTATTGAGATGTTACTGTTATGTCGTCATCTTCATTACTTCCTGGGTAACACTGGATAAGTCACTTTCCCTCCATGAGCTCAGTTTCTCCAACTAAAAAAATAAGGATTCCTTTGCCTCTCTAAGAAAAACCACGCAATAGTAGCAAAAGCAAGAGGCTTAAATTGCAATATAGCAGGTGCAACAGAGATTTTGGAAACAGAGATGTTGGTGTACATGGTTGTGATGTGTGTGTGAGCTTCCATGTGTCAGGCAGTTAAGAATTCCATGTGGCAGTAACAACACCAGCAAAGACATGGCAGAAAATAGTAAGAGGCGAGAATGCTGAGTAGAGGACCTCCCTGGTGGCTCAGCAGTAAAGACTGCCGGCAGCGCAGGAGACGTGGGTTCGCTCCCTGGGTTGAGAAGATCCCTGGAGGAGGGCATGGCGGCACACTCCAATATTCTGGCCTGGAGAATCCCATGGACAGAGGAGCCTGGTGGGCTACAGTCCACAGGGTCAGACACGACTGAAGTGACTGGGCACGCATGCACGTACTGAATAGAATAGATGTCTCCAGTGCCTCGAAGAGGGGAGACTTAAACTTTGGACCACTGTAGAATTGTCCGATTCCGTCTCTATGCTCCCTGTGTCATCTCTTCACTCCAAAGGGGGTCAAGTTGGTACACAGCAGGCATGCATTGCCTCTGGCTTAAAGCCTGCTTCCCTAAGGCTGGCTCTCACGGGGAAGCCTCCCTGGTGCCTCCTGGCTGCTTGTGGCGCCCCCCATGCCTGGACCCCTGCCCCCCCACTCCACCTTCCCACCCCTCAACGTGCATAGCCATCTTGAAGCCTCATCACAGGCAAGCCCAGCCTCCTCCCACTGGGCTTGGATTCATTTTACACTTAGTTAAGTAAGGGGCTGCAGAAAACAATTCCCATTCGAGGATGTAATGAGATGTCCACTAACGATCCAGACACCAAAATGAGGAGGGCGCGTGGCCAGCCGACCCTTGGAAACTGGAAATTGGTATTGGAATAATGTGCGATTAGCCTCTTTGAATGTGTGCTTGGGTAGGGTTTATATCCAAACCATTCATTTGGTGCTTAGCATGGGCTTTTGTTCCCAAGTCCTTGAAAGATAGGAACAACAGAACAGCAATAAAAATAGTCATTATTAGTATTTCTATAAACAACATTAGGTTTCTGTTGGTCTGCTAGTTTACTGCATCATAGGAAAGCAGCTGGATGATTTTTTCATCAAAGTTGGAAGCTTTGGACTAAACCTTTGGCAGTGTCTCCTAGAGATGAACATGCTACTCTGTGCTACCAGCATTCCATTGGGAATATACCCGGCAGTAATGAACACACACGTGCACCAAAATCAAACAAACACATAATACAATGTTCATGGTTGTACTACTCATAATAGCCAAATGTGGGAAGCAACTCAGATGTCCAGAATGGATAATATATGATATAGTCACAAATGGAATACTATGCAGCAATATAAAAGGGATGACCTACCATTACATGCAATCACGTGCATAAATCTCACAAATCTAATGAGTGAAAGAAGTCAGACACAGAAAAGGGCATGAAAGAAGTTAGATACAAAAGAGATCATGGTGCCTAATTACCCAATGACTTCATAAACAGCCAAAACAAATCTCAGAAGGCAAAACTGGGGTTCCCTGGGAGCGAGGTGTTACCAGCAGATGCAGTGAGCGCTGGCAGCATTTTGCTTCCTGATCTGTTTGCTAGCTGTGCAGGTGTGTCCAGCTTGGGAAAGACTTTTGAGTAGACTTATAAGAAAGACTTGAGTAGACTTTTCTCTGCATAGGTTACACTTCAAGTAAGGTTTACGAAAAGGATGAACATGTATGTTTGGGACCGAGAGACTCTTAAGCACAGTCTGCATGACCATCCTCACTTTGGGTGTTGGACACAGGAGACTCGAGTTCTCACCCGATGTTCTTATTCCCTGGCAAGGCTCCGTCTGGTTATCTCATGACAAATGGAAAACCTACACTGTCCAGGCAGAAGTAAGGGTGTGGGTGACCCGGAGGAAAAGCAGGGATCTGGAGTTAGGTGCTTTCCCTTTCATTTCCACCCGCTCTGAGAACAGAGACTTCTTTTGTCTTATATTCCTCCTTCCACATCTCTGAGCGCAGTGCCGGGCACCCAGTGGGATCTTGGTGAGTTTGTTGAAGGACGGTATGAGGGTATGGATGAAGGGACAAATGGCTACTGTGAAAATTAAGTCAGATAATGAAAATTAAGTCAGAATGTTTTCAATAGGCCCTGAAATGCAAGAGCTAGAAGTTAAGGGGCCTATAGGTCAAACATGCCTGGTTTTGAGTCCTTGCTCTACCACCCTCTCCCAGTGTGTTCGTGGGTGAGTAAATTTCCCTCTCTGAGCCTCAGTTTTCCCATCAGCAAAATGGGGAGACTAACAGTTCCATTGCTGCAGAGCAGTGGTGAGGATTAAATGACAGTGCGTGTAAAATGCTGCACCTCAGAAAGTTCCAAAAGTGGTGGCTGTTGTAAAAATGAATGAAGCTGTGGTTATTGTTCCTGAACAAGAGAGCCTAGCACCTTTCCTCCTTCAGCCCTCTCTCTTTCTCCGTGTCACAAGTCCACATGTGCTAAGCCAACCTTTGCAGAGTCGGCTGCCAAGTGAATGAAGACATCCTTCCCCCCACCACCACCCCACCCCCAGCCCAGGGAGATGGCCTGGCGCCAGTGCGGGCAGGCACAGTGCCCATGAAGGGGGCCAGGTGGGCGCCAGGGCACTGAGGCCCTCTGTGTAGTCCCTGCCAGCCTCGGGGGCCAACAATGGCCACTCTGAAGACCATCAAATCCGCCCCCCGACCGCGGAGCTTTCCTGGAGCCCCGCGCCCACCACCTTGCCCAGTGGGCGGGCCTGGGAGTGAAGGGTGGCTCTGTGTGCTGGCTGAGCCCTGGGCCCCTGCACACCCGAGGCAGTGTTCTTGTTGGCTGCAAGAGCTCATTAGGCTCTGGGCAGAGGCTGGCCGGACTCCAGGAGGCAGACATCAAGGCCCAGGGGTTAGAGAATGGAGGAGCCTGGGGCTTGGCATCAGATGGTGCCAACCCCTCTTCCCGGGATGAGCTGAGCTCATCTATGCCTGGTGAGAACCTTGACCTGAGTGAGGCTGGAGGTAGAAACGCTGTGTCATGCATTCCTGTGTGCACTGGATAGAATGGAAGGGGATGGGAGGGTGTAGGGTGGGAGGGGACGAGCGAGCTGGGAGGGGATGGAATGAGACAGGATGTATAGCACACGACCAGACAGAATGGAATGGGACTGTTGTTGTCCTGCAGTCGCTAAGTCATGTCCAACTCTTGATGATGCCATGGACTATGGTTCACCAGGCTTCCCTGTCTTTCACTGTCCCCTGGAGTTTGCTCAAATTCATGTCCATTGAGTCAGTGAAGCCATCCAACCATCTCATCCTCTGTCACCCCCTTCTCCTCCTGCCCTCCATCTTTCACAGCATCAGGGGTTGGCCCTTCGCATCAGGTGGCCAAAGTACTGGAGCTTCAGCTTCAGCATCAGCCCTTGCAATGAATTCACTGGAAGTTCAAGGTTGATTTCCTGTGGGATGGACTGGTTGGATCTCCTTGAAGTCCAGGGGACTTGCAAGTCTTCTCCAGAACCGCAGTTCGAAAGCATCAATTCTTCAGCACTCAGCCTTCTTTATGGTCCAATTCTCATATCCATACATGACTACTAGAAAACCATAGCTTTGACTACACAGACTTTTGTTGGCAAATGACATCTCTGCTTTTTAATTTCTGCCTAAGTCCCTGTTGAAATTGACCTAGACGTTAGCAGGTGAGGAGCTGGCATGGACAAAGTCATCTGAAAGGGAGCAGGGGAGAAATGCAAGGTAAGTAGAAATGGTTTCTTCATCCAGGCCTAAAGGTTACACCCCAGGAGCCAGGGGCAAGGGTTCTGCAAGGTAGGGATGGCCCAGACTGGCTGAGTTAACTCTTTATTAACTGTACGACATCATACACTGTCATCCGTCTTAGGGTTTTATTTGAAGAGATGATTCCATCAAACAGAGGATAAAATTGAGGCCCAGAGATGAGAGTGGGCTTACCAAAGGCTGTAGGGTGAGTTAACAAGGCACCCTCACCTTCCTAATCTGCCTTTTCCTTTGTACCACAAGCCTCAGTTTCAGTTCAGTTGCTCAGTCATGTCCAACTCTTCGCGACCCCATGGACTGCAGCACGCCAGGCCTCCCTGTCCATCACCAATTCCTGGAGTTTACCCAAACTCATGTCCATTGAGTTGGTGATGCCATCCAACCATCTCTTCCTCTGTCATCCCCTTCTCCTCCTGCCTTCAATCTTTCCCAGCATCAGGGTCTTTTCAAATGAGTCAGTTCTTTGCATCAGGTGACTAAAGTATTAGAGTTTCAGTTTCAGCATCAGTCCTTCCAATGAAATATTCAGGAATGATTTCCTTAAGGATGGACTTGTTAGATCTCCTTGCAGTCCAAGGGAAGAGTCTTCTCCAACACCACAATTCAAAAAGCATCAATTCTTTGGCGTTCAGATTTCTTTATAGTCCAACTCTCACATCCACACATGACTACTGGAAACACCATAGCTTGACTAGACGGACCTTCGTTGGCAAAGTAATGTTTCTGCTTTTTAATATGCGGTCTATGTTGGTCATAACTTTTCTTCCAAGGAGCAAGCGTCTTTTAATTCCATGGCTGCAGTCACCATCTGCAGTGATTTTTGGAGCCTCCCAAAATAAAGTCTCTCACTGTTTCCATTGTTTCCCCATCTATTTGCCATGAAGTGATGGGACCAGATGCCATGAGCATCAGTTTACCTGCCTGTAAAATGGGGATTTGGAGCCGCCTCCCCTACCTGTTCAGGTTTTACCTTTGCAGAAGCTATTCTTCCACCTTTCTCTGTAGTTTGGGCCTTTGGAGGAGTAACCAGCGTTCTGCTACGCAGTCAGCGTCCTCCACCGTCTCTGGGGACCTCGCAGCTGGAGCAGATCTTCTGAAATTTGTCAACAGCGAGTAACACTTGATATTCGCTCTGGAAGCTGCCAGGCCAGGGTCAGGGATCAACTGGAGGAGGGACACAGAACAAATCCAGGTTTGAGGGTCAGATGGCCCCAGTTCAGATCCTAGCTCTTTACCACTTACTTGTGTTTCCCCATCATTAAAATGAAGATAACAATAGCTACCTTTCAGGAAATGGGGGGCGGGGAGCATTTCAGTGTTGCAGCAAAGCCAAGAAATGCTGTTTCTCCCCAGCCAGTAAAGTCACTGCTGTTCACATTCTGTCTGAAGGAAGGCCTGCCTTCAGCTTTTTTTTTTTTTTTTTTTTTTAGCTTTTTAATGAAACAAATTAAGCCTCACAGTTGTAACGCTAATCTTACGCATCACTCCCCACCCCTCCCATCGTCACGGTTTTGTTCCTCTGAGGTTGACCAGGCAAAGATGACTCTCTTGAATTTACAGAGCAAGAAGCTAGGTTTTGAAAGGGAGAATTGGCCTAAGGCAGATTGGAAATTGGTGGTGAAACCAGTGCCCAAACCCAGGTCTCCCGAGTCCCTGGTCTTCTCTTCTCTGAGCCTGTCATAGAAGCATCCCGAGTCCCTGGTCTTCTCTTCTCTGAGCCTGTCATAGAAGCATCCCCGGATGGCAATCTGCTCTTTATTCTTGTCTGTGAACCTGAGCAAACAGGCGAAGGGAAATTGGAAGCTTCCTGATGATGTCTCTTGAACTCACTCAGGACCATCTGGGTCCATTCCCAAGCCTGATATCTGTCTCTGCGACTATATAGGTAACTGGATCTAGACAGATGTCCCACCATGGGTTTCCTCTCAGAGCTGTCTTGCGTATCTGTCTCCCAACCCGCTCTCAATGACTCACTGAGTTTCCTGTACACAAATAAATCACACTGAGTTCCTCTCCCCCTCGCTACCGGCAAGAAATCACAATGTCGCAGCCCCATGAGATGTGAATGGAGTCGGGGTTGGGGGCGGGGGCGGGTGGTGATGGAGGTGGGAAGGGAGAGGAGTGTTTAAATGCTAATCACTTGGCACTGATGTCACCCACAGTTAATCAGATTGTTGAAGACACAAAGGCAGGCTCACACCCCCATGCCAGCAGCTATCTGGGCTCATTCACGGGGAAGATGGATGCACCCCCGGCATTGCTCTGATGAGATGTAACTGGACATAAAACAACGTCCAAGGCTTTCTGAACCCAACACGAATTATAAAGGAGGCCCATTCGTGGGGGAGACGCCAGATCACAGAGGACAATTATCGGATAATTTACTCTTGTAGCGGAAACACTGAGTCTTTTCTTGCCTGTACAAGCTTGTCCTTTTAACACCTGCTCCAAGTCCCCTGTAGCCCCCTGAATTTCTGCTGCAGACTTGGCGGTTGGGGGGCGTTGAGGGGGAATAGGGGTGAGTCAGAGGGTCTGCTCACAGGTACAGCTGGGGTGCTCTTTGCGGTGATATGTTTGTTGTTCTTCAGTCGCTCAGTCGCGTCCGACTCTTTGTCACGCCATGGACTGCAGCACACCAGGCTTCCCTGTCTTTCACTATCTCCCGGAGTTTGCGCAAACTCATGTCCATTGAGTCAGTGATGCCATCCAACCATCTCATCCTCTGTCATCCCCTTCTCCTGCCTTCAAGCTTTCCCAGCATCAGGGTCTTTTCCAGTGAGTTGGCTCTTCGCTTTCGGTGGCCAAAGTATTGGAGCTTCACCTTCAGCATCAATCCTGCCAGTGAATATTCAGGGTTGATTTTTTTTTTCAGGTGATATCTACACCACACCAAAATCTCCCCTCCAGCCATATGACTATGGCATATTGAGCAGTGCCAGGGAAATGAAGAGACTGTCAAACAAATTCATGATTTGGGTTTCTATTTGCCCTCCCACTGCTAAATGGGAATGGGCTGCCTTCCTGCTCCCTGCTTGCACCGTGATGAAATTCTGCTTTGTAATCAGAACGAGTAGGTATGTACATTCACCGAGAACAGCTTCCCAGCCTCAAAACCTTAAACCAAAACATCTTTGTCTACTAAGGACTTCCATTTGGGTGTGTGCTCAGTCACGTTCAACTCTTTGCAACCCCATGAAGAGAAGCCTGCCAGGCTCCTCTGTCCAAGAGGTTTTCCAGACAAGAATACTGGCGTGGGTTGCCATTTCTTCCTCCAGGGGATCTTCCCGACCCAAGGATCTGTGTCCCCTGCACCGGCAGGCAGACTCTTTACCCCTGAGCCACCTGGGAAGCCCTCTCAGGATTTCCCTTCATGGGGGCCAGTACTGTTAACAGTCTGCTGGTCTGTAATCCCTCACTTAAAGAGGTGGACTTGATCTAAGACCCCAGGTCTTATTCTCAACAGTGCTGCAGGCGTGACCATGATTCATTAACTAGATTTTGATGCGGGGCTGCCTGTGTGTCAGGCTCATGGTCACGGAAGAGGTTCCAGGGTGACATTGATGAATGGAGCAGACCTGATTGCTGTCCTCGGAAACTTGCTCCTAGTGAGGAAGAACGGGGAAGATGCCAGCCAAATAGGAGAGCCTGATTTATGTGGCGGCTTATCTTTTTGGAAGGAATCAAGATAAGGTGAGAAAATCGAAGAGTATCTCTTTGGTACTGTTAGGAGTTAAGGGAACGGCAGAAAAATCCAGGAGAGACACCTGCCACTGCAAGGGAGTGGTCTGGAAAGATCTCCCCGACTTGCTGTGGGTGGAATGGGCTGGACTTATGAGGTCAAGTCCAGAAGAGAAATGGGGTTTTCATAACCATGTTGTGGGAATAACAGGACAGCTAAAAATACCTCTGTAAGACACAACTTGCTGCCTCGTCTCCTGTCATGGTGGCACTCGGGTTCCTCGGTGCTTTGTGAAAATGAAAAGCTGAGTTTATCCGGCTCCCCCATTGGACTGTGTAGAAAGGAACCCTGGCGCCTTGACCGCCCACGGGGTCTGGCCTGCCCTGGATGTTTCCCATGCTCCGTCTGCGAGGACATGGTGCTCCCAGAAATAATCTCCTTAGATAATTTTTTTTTCAGAGTGATGAATGTCTGAGCCTGGTGGAGAGGATGGCTAGATGATCCGGGTTATGCCAGCCAATCCCATGCTGAGGGGTTTTCCTGCCTGTACTCTTTGGGGTGTCCTGGGCCTTTCCTGTGCCCCCACAATGGAAGTGTTGGATCACGAATAGTCAATCCATGATCCCAGCCTGCTCGCTTTTTCCTGGGGTTCATTTCCCTGTCAGTTAGCCCATCGACAGGTGGAAAGAGGATATGGAATAGAAGTCTGTCCATTTCAGTCTTGAAGAGAAAATTGGTTGAAAGGGAAGGAAGTTACTAAAAACACCAATGGGTCAATGAGAAAATTGAAATGGAAATTTAAAAATGCCTTGAGACAAATGACATTGAAAGTGCAACCATACAAAATCTACGGGATGCAGCAAAATCAGTTCTTGGAGGAAAATTCAGAGTGATACAGGCCTTCCTCAAAAAAAAAAAAAAAAAAAAAAAAAAACAAGAAAAATCTCAAGCGAACAACCTAAGCTGCCACCTAAACAAACCAGAAAAAGAAGAAGGAACAAAACCCAAACTCAGCAGAAGGAAGGAAATAATAGAGATCAGAGAAGAAATAGAGATTTTTAAAAAGGAAGTCAGAGCAATGGCTCTGTGAAAGCTGAGAACTGGACCGGAGTAGCTTGTACCACAATGAGGCCTGGGCACTTGATCCTGTGTGAGTGATGCCCACACCCTGCTCCCCGCCACCCAGGCATGACCACATTCAGAATTCTAGAATTTCTGGATTGGAAAGGGACTTCATTATGTCCTAAGCACCTGTTAAATGCCTTGCAAAGCTCTATCTATATGAAGATTCCCATCTGTCTGGACAAAAGTATAAGCCCTCCACAGGCCACATGATAAAACTGCAAGTTCCATACTCCCTTGAAGACTGTGAAGTGCCAGGTGAAGATATAATAAGCAAGTCATGAGACCAGGAGAAGTTTCTCCTGAGACTCTGGACACTATGATTAGTTGGTGCAGAGTTGGGGACTGCACCAACTAACTGGGTTGTCATTCCCTTCAGTGGTCCTCTCTTCTGGTTTAACCAAGTGCTGGAAAGCGGGCACCAGGAGCCAGACGGGACCAGTCTGATGACCAGTGACGCTGGGCTGCAGACCACAGGTGGGCGCCTATGCCCTGCCCTTCTCGGGTGACTTTGATTCAGGTACCCAGGCCCAAGAAGAGAAGTCTGGAAAGACAGAGGGAAAGAGGGGGAGCCACACTGCTGGCTTTTTGGTCCAGGGACATTGCCCTGGATACGGGATGCTGTGGATATCAGACATCTTGATTACCTCCCTCCCTTACACATCCAATCAGATGGTCTCTCCACTCTGAGGTAGGGGGTTGGGGGTAGAGAAGTGTATCACTCCCTGCTAGAGTGATGCACATTTCCCTACCGCCTGTGGAAAGGTGACAACTGTCTGAAACCTGAAGAAAGGCTGGGGTTTGTTCTCTGCTCTCCTTTGAAACTGGGATGGCAAACCTCAGGGAGTTCATTACTATTACTAATTATTCAGTTCAGTTCAGTTCAGTCACTCAGTTGTGTCCGACTCTTTGTGACCCCATGGACTACAGCATGCCAGGCCTCCCTGTCCATCACCAACTCCCAGAGTTTACTCAAACTCATGTCCATTGAGTCAGTGATGCCATCCAACCATTTCATCCTCTGTCGTCCCCTTCTCCTCCCACCTTCAATCTTTCCCAGCATCACGGTCTTTTCCAATGAGTCAGTTCTTTGCATAAGGTAGGCAAAGTATTGGAATTTCAGCTTCAGCATCAGTCCTTCCAATGAACACCCAGGATTGATCTCCTTTAGAATGGACTGGCTGGATCTCCTTGCAGTCTGAGGGACTCTCAAGAGTCTTCTCCAACACCACAGTTCAAAAGCATCAGTTCTTTGGTGCTCAGCTTTCTTCATAGTCCAGCTCTCACATCCGTACATGACTACTGGAAAAACCATAGCTTTGACTAGATGGACTTTTGTTGGCAAAGTAATGTCTCTGCTTTTAATATGCTGTCTAGGTTGGTCACAACTTTTCTTCCAAGCAGTAAGCATCATTTAATTTTATGGCTGCAGTCACTATCTGCACTGATTGGAGCCCAAAGAAATAAAGTCTGTCACTGTTTCTACTGTTTCCCCATCTATTTGCCATAAAGTGATGGGACGAGATGCCATGATCTTAGTTTTCTGGATGTTGAGCTTTAAGCCAACTTTTTAACTCTCTTCTTTCATTTTCATCAAGAGGCTTTTTAGTTCTTCTTCACTTTCTGCCATAAGGGTGGTGTCATCTGCATATCTGAGATTATTGATATTTCTCCCAGAAAGCTTGATTCCAGCTTGTGCTTCCTCCAGCCCAGCGTTTCTCATGATGTACTCTGCATATAAGTTAAAAAAGCAGGGTGACAATACACAGCCTTGACGGACTCCTTTTCCTATTTGGAACCAGTCTGTTGCTCCATGTCCATTTCTACCTGTTGTTTCCTGACCTGCATACAGATTTCTCAAAAGGCAGATGATCTAATGGATGTTGGCAACTTGATCTCTGGTTATAGCATGCACATTACAAATTAATCAAACTATTTAACAGTTGCAGTAAAAAGTGTTTCCCTCTTCACTGCAAGCCTCACTCCTGCTCTGCTAAGGCAGTTCCCATTACTTTGCTCAAATGTATTCCCTTTATTCCCATGAGAGCTCGTATACCCACTACTCTACCTTGATTTTTTTTTTCAGCTCATACTGAATTGCCTTGGCACATAGCCTGCCATTCTTCATGCTATTTTTGAATTAGTTACTTAGCTGTTGAGTAGGACATACAGCTATAAATGTATATATACATATGCATAGATACATATATATGTATCAATGTAAAGGTACACAGTGAAAATTCTCCTTCCTGCTCTTTCTGGTCATCGTCCCAATTTCCAATGCCCCACCTCCCCATAACCACTTTCAAAGTTTCTTTTTATGATTATTTCATTTTTTAAATTGGAGGATAATTGCTTTACAATGTTGTATTGGTTTCTACTGTACAACATGAATCAGCTATAAATATACATGTATCTCCTCCTTTGTGAACTTCCCTCCCACCCCCTCAAAGCTTCTTTATGCACATATTAACCAATGTCCACATATCTAGCTTTATTTTCTCTCCCCTCCTTTTTTTTACATTTAAAGCAACAGACTCCTCATACCGTTCTGCACTTTGCTTTTTAACCTAGCACAGACTTTCACCTTCCCTCCCCTGTGGTCCATAGACAGTCTCGCCAGCCTTTCCTTGCAGCTGTACGGCATTCTGTCTGGATGTTCTGTCATTGATTTAACCTTATGGATGGATACTTGGTTTGTCTCCAAGTCTTTTGCTACAACAGACAGTGCTGCATTGCTTAACCTTGTGTGTGCGTCATTTTGCATATGGGCAGACCTGTGTCTGCAGGATAAATTCCCAGAAGTGGGCCTGCTGAGTCAAAGGGGAGATGTAATTCTGAATGTTCTTGCCAGGTTACTCACCACATAATTCACCAATGATGTCACTTCATCTCTTTGAACCTTGCCTGTATTCCACTGTGTTTCTATAATCATATAACTCGCCCCCTAGAGACAGGCAGGTCAATTGTTTGCACAGTTTTGCTAATAGAAATAATACTTTGTACTGTGAATACTTTGTACCATCCCAGTGGGTGTCATGACCCTAGCTGTCCTTCTATTTTGGGACCTGACTAAGCACCTCATCTACCTGGAAATCTACTGCTGTTCAGACAGGACATCTGTTGCTCTCATGCCCCAGCATCCACAGTATCCCTAGCCTTCCTGAGCCACCGATCCCCAGCCTGATCTGTGACATGAAGTCTGGCTGTGGTGGGGCGGGCTTCCGAAGCACCTGTGGAAGGTGGGCTTCCTGGATGCTCTGAAGTAAAAGTCTGATGATGCAGGCAACAGGTCAGGACCAACCCTGGACACAGCTTCAGCACCAGCTAGAGAAAGCGAGAGAGCACCTCAGAATCACCTTGGAAGGTGGTATTCTAGAAACCCACGTGCCTGGATCCATCTGCCCCAGATTCCAGCTCAGATGGTTGAGTTAAAAGTCAACTGCAAGGACTTCCCTGGTGGTCCAGTGGTTGAGGATTCACCTGCCAATGCAGGGGACACTGGTTTGATCTCTGGTCTGGGAAGATTCCACATGCCACGGGGCAACTAAGCCTGAGTACCACAACTCTGGACGCCCCCACGCTACAGCTGCTGACGCCCACGTGCCTAGAGCCTGTGCTCCACAGCAAGAGGAGCCACCACAATTCGAAGTCCACGCACCGCAACTAAAGAGGAGCCCTGTTCACCACAACTAGATTAAGTCTGTGCACAGCAATGAAGACCCGGCACAGTCCAGTTCAGTCCAGTTCAGTCGCTCAGTCGTGTCCGACTCTTCGTGACCCCATGAATCCCAGCATGCCAGGCCTCCCTGTCCATCACCAACTCCCTGAGTTCACTCAAACTCACGTCCATCGAGTCGGTGATGCCATCCAGCCATCTCATCCTCTGTCGTCCCCTTCTCCTCCTGCCCCCAATCCCTCCCAGCATCAGAGTCTTTTCCAATGAGTCAACTCTTCGCATGAGGTGCCCAAAGTACTGGAGTTTCAGCTTTAGCATCATTCCTTCCAAAGAAATCCCAGGGCTGATCTCCTTCAGAATGGACTGGTTGGATCTCCTTGCAGTCCAAGGGACTCTCAAGAGTCTTCTCCAATACCACAGTTCAAGCATCAATTCTTTGGTACTCAGCTTTCTTTATGGTCCAACTCTCACATCCATACATGACCACTGGAAAAACCATAGCCTTGACTAGACAGACCTTTGTTGGCAAAATAGTGTCTCTGCTTTTGAATATGCTATCTAGGTTGGTCATAACTTTCCTTCCAAGGAGTAAGCGTCTTTTAATTTCACGGCTGCAGTCACCATCTGCAGTGATTTTGGGGCCCCAAAAAATAAAGCCTACAGTGTTTCCACTGTTTCTCCATCTATATTCCATCCCTCTGTGCAGCAATGAAGACCCGGCACAGTAAATGATAAATAAATTTAAAATTTTTTAAAAAGTCATTGGAAGTTATGCATAGACAGAGCCTGGAGGGCAGCAGCAGTCTTGTGTAGAGTTGGCGGCAGGGTAAATAAACAGGTCCATGTCTTTTTGGAAGGTGCCTTTTCAGTGTCAACATCTTACATACGTAAATCTTTTGGCCGAGCAGTGCAACTTCAGGGACATGCTCCTGAAGAATTACCTGGACATGTTCACCAAAGATACATCTCTACTGCTGTGTTATTTGGGGTGACAGGGTAGAGAACAGCAACAACCTGAATGTTAATCAAGAGCCTGGTTCAACCACGTATGTGTTTATACCACCAGGGAAGCCCATATTTTAATGTGGCCATTAAAAAAGAATGAAGTGGCTGCATGCTGCTGCTGCTAAGTCACTTCAGTCGTGTCCTACTCTGTGTGACCCCATGGACGGCAGCCCACCAGGCTCCCCTGTCCCTGGGATTCTCCAGGCAAGAACACTGGAGTGGGTTGCCATTTCCTTCTCCAACGCATGAAAGTGAAAAGTGAAAGTGAAGTCGCTCAGTCGTGTCCGACTCTCAGCGACCCCATGGACTGCAGCCCACCAGGCTCCTCCGTCCATGGGATTTTCCAGGCAAGAGTACTGGAGTGGGGTGCCATTGCCTTCTCCGGAAGTGGCTGCATAGGTGCTGACAAAAAGATAGCCATGATGGACTTTAAGTGAAAAAAATGGTGGTGGAACACCAGCGTAATGGAGTAGTATGCAGCAGTGAAAATAAATCCGTCCAAACCACACTTATCAACGCAGATGCATCTCAAAGTGTTGAATAAGAGAAAGGGCAAGGAAGGAAAAGAGGAGAAAAGAGCAAGCTTCAGGAGGGTTCATGCAGAAAGTTTGCACAGTGCCATATAGTGTTCAGAGGTATTGACATGTATAATAAATGCACACAATAACTACTAATATTAAATACAGGTAATGCACATAATAAGTGAGAATGCTGAAGGCCAAATTCAGGACAGAAGTTACTCCCAGGAAGTGGAGAAGACAGTAGGGAGGAACAAACAGAGGCTTTGACTGTACTGGTGTGCATTCTGTTTCTTAAGCTAAAGGTATACACACATGGGTATTTGCTGGCTTAGCCTTGAACTCTTCCTGAATGACTGAAATATTTCAAAATGCATTTCTTAGTGACAGAGCAGTATACACAATGTCATAATCTGGTGAATATTCAGATCAATAGCAATGAAAGAGCTCATGAGAGTTGACGGCTGCTGTGTGAGCTGTCCTGTACACCCGTGGTTTCATTGTACTTTCTCACGACCCTAAGAGATAAGGCTATGTGACCCCATCTTACAGATGAGAAAGGGGAGGCCCAGAGAAGGGAGGGGCTGTCCAGGGTCTCGTGGGCAGTTAGCCGCAAGCTAAGTCTGGAACCCCAGTGATTCTGACCCCAAGTCCACACTCCTATATGCCACCCCACATTTTAAGGTAACATACTTTATTATTTTTACATCAATACATTTTATTTGGAGGTTAAGCAAGATCCCATTAACAGGGGTTCCCTCTGGAAGGCAGGACTGGTGGATGAGTCAGGGTGGTACAAGGCTGATACTTCTGACTTCATACCTTTCAAGTATTCCTGCATTTTGCAAATAAACTATTTTATAGGGGAAAAAAATATTTGCAGATGTGGGAAAGAGGAAAGGACACCGGGAACAAGGTCAGAAAGTATCTAATCCTATCTTCAATTTGCTCTAATCATCTTGGACAGGTCACTTCCTCTTTCTGAGCCTTGACTTTTTTTTTCATCTATAAAATGGAAAAAAAAAAAAAAAAAAAAAAAAAAACAACACCAAACTCACAGAGTTGTTTGGAGGCTGGAATGAGATCACAGCTGGGAAGGCACTTTGCAGGGTGTTAATCACAGTCTGAACATCAGTACTGTTAGCCCGGGTGTAGGTAGAAGGCTGCCAGTGAAGCACGAGATGAAACCCCAAGCCCACCCCCTCTATCTATCTCTGCCCCTTCTGTCCCAGAAACTCCTCTCCAAGTCCAGGTGTGATCAGAACCACGAATCCACCCCCAGGGGCCTCGTTCCCGCAGGCCTGCGTGGGCTGGCTGAGCCGGGTCGTCTCCAGGTTGTACCCATCAGCTCTGGCTCTTTGCTCTCTGGGGTGGACCTCTGCATGCCAGCCCCTGTTGCCTGTGTCTGGACCACAGCAGGTGCTCGCTGAATGAATGATCAAACGTGAGTGAGAGGAAGAAACACCGCCCTCACTCATGTCAGTGTCCTTATCTGTAAAGTAGGGATAAGCCTAAGACCTTCTCTGCCCTAAAAGTCAAAGACGTAAGTGAAACAAAGCATATCAACTCCAGGAATGAAGCGGGAAGGTCTATTCACTTCTGGGGGCAATACCAGTGGTCACCAACTAAAGGGTCTTTGGCTACCTCCCTACCCACCCACCCAGGGGACATTTGGCAATGTCTGGGGTCATTTTTGATTGTCCCCAGGGGGTGGAGGAAGGGTGCTACTGTCCTGCAGCGAGTGGAGGCCAGAGATAACACTCAACATCCTGCAACGCCCAGGATGGCCCCTTGCGGCCCAGCCCAGATGTAGGAAGCATGGAATCAACCGACATTCTTCAGGGCAGTCAGATGTTCCTGGGCTTGTTTCTGGTTTTGCCTGATGTGCTGGGGTGTGGTTTTTTCCAAGTCTCATTCTTTTTTTTTTTTTTTTAAATTTTATTTTATTTTAAACTTTACATAATTGTATTAGTTTTGCCAAATATCAAAATGAATCCACCACAGGTATACATGTGTTCCCCATCCTGAACCCTCCTCCCTCCTCCTTCCCCATACCATCCCTCTGGGTCGTCCCAGTGCACTAGCCCCAAGCATCCAGTATCGTGCTTAAAACCTGGATTCTTTCTTTCTTTTTGGCCGCGCTAGGTCTTCGTTGCCACTCCCGTGCTTTCTCTAGCTGTGGAGAGCAGGGGCTACTCTCTAGCTGCGGGATGTGGGCTTCTCATTATTTTGTTATGGATACAAAAAGGCGGTGCGACCCTGGGCAGTCCATTTTCCCTCTCTAGACTTCCAGCCCTTCCTCTGGATACCTCGTGACCAGAAACTCTGGGAAACGTTCCATCTGCAGGAGGTGACATTTAGTTTGGGGTTTTGTCCCTTGATGAGGCCAGGCAAACCCACCAGCGTGCGCTAAGCAAGTCCTTGTTGTGGAGAGTGAAGGTACGAGAATGCACCACTGAATCAGATATGAGTAATGTCGAAGAGAAGAGTGACTAGCATTTTTGTACCGCCGTTTGGCAAACAGATACCCATCGATCCACCTGCCATCCCCTCCTCTTAAAAGTACCCACTGTGAACAGTCCAATGACATCCCCACCAGGAGATCGCATCCCACGGGGTTCAATGACTCAGTGAATAAAGCACATCCCTGATTACAAATGTGTGTCTGATTTCCCGCCTCCTCCCCATCACAAGGCACTAAAGGCAGCATTTAAACCCTCCTCTTTTCATAATTCTTTTTCTCTTAAGAAGTTTTTAATACTTCTTATGCACATTTTGGAAAATGCCCACAAGTAGAAGGAAGCAAACACGTCTCCAGAAGTCCCCACTACCCAGAGGCAGCCAGGACCACGCTTGGGGGCCATTCCTTTGAGTCAAAAAAAGACTCTCTGCATCGCCATTTGCTTGAGTTGTTTGCGTCTAGTCGTTTGCATCCACACCTAGAACTTTCCATCTTGCTGTTTTCACGGAACATTATAGCAGAAGCATCATCCGGCTTCTGTTTCCTCCACTTCTCGGTCTGTCCTTTCATGCCTGCGTGATGATGCGCTGTTGCTCAGATTCCAGGCCGTTCTTGGCCATTCCACTGCTGCTGGGCATTTAAGACAAAAAATCGTCAGCTTCAAGGCTTCCGAACATGTGCTTTTTCGACTTTAATGGCATGCTTCCAAGTCTAATCTTCCATCTCCCCATCAACGTTAGTAAAGAGAGAGAGAGAGGTGTTTCTCCCAACTCGGAAGGCAGAACAAACGCTCAGTTGCCTTCGATGTTGCTCCATGCTGTCTCAAGAGAGGAAAATAGCATAAGGATGTAATTAAAACTCCGTCTCTTCTGTTTGGTATCCATGTTGAGTTTTCGTTGTTTGTCTGCCTTCCTAACTTTTTTTTTTTCCAAATAGAAGTAGAGTTGATTCACAATGTTGTTTTAATTTCTGCTGTACAGCAAAGCAATTCAGATATCCGTAGGCTTTCTCATATTCTTTTCCATTATGGTTTACCCCAGGTTATTGAATATAGTTCCCTGTGCTATGCAGCAGGACCTGTTGCTATGCCTTCCTAAGTTCTTGAACGCAGGGACCATGTCCTAAAGTGCTGACTCTCTCACGCTGAGGGTCAACAAGCAGGGAGAGTCGGCACCCAGCACCTTCACTCAATAGTTGATTGACAGCATCCCAGTGAGGCACTGAATGCCCGCACTAAAGGGAGAACCAGCCAAACGTGACTACGCGGATTGAAAAAGTTAAATGCTTCAGGGAAGAGGAGTTAATGTAACTCGTTGGTCACTGGAGCCCCGGGAAAAGCCAGCCTATTTGAGCAAGTGAAGTCTCTGGATCTCTGAGGCCGTGGAATCCAGTTTGACTAATTCCCACTGGGACATGGTTTCACGTGGCACTCATTTGGCCTGTGTCCCAGTCAAGAACAAACGCTGCATCTCCAGGGCTACATACACTTAGATCACAAATATGTACTCATCTATGTTGAACATGGCCTTCAGTTTGGAGCCAGCCGGCCAGCGTGTGTGAGCTCGGGTGGGTAAGGGGCACTAGGGGCAGGGAGGTGAATTGACACAGCAAATATACAACTCTTCCTGGAAGTCAGGTGTTCAGTGCGGAAAAGACTGACTCATTCCCATGGATTTGCTTCCTAGGATGCTGCTGAGATTGGCACCAGTTTTTTCCTGGGGACCTCAGAGATGGGAGCAGTGATTGGGAGTCAGGAATTGATTATAGGATCATTTTTCTCCTGTTTCCTTCTGCTTTCCCCAGCTGTGTTGGGTCTCACTGGGCTCAGAGAAGATCCAGATGTGATGGGTCTGGCAGGGGAGACCAGCAATTTGTATTTTAACAAGGAATGCACTGAGGGATGGGGGTATCATCTATGGGGTGTTGGAATACGCTGTAGCCCACTTAGCAGAAACGCAACACAAGGGTTTAGAGAGAAGGGTGTTGCAGTGGGGAGAGGCCGATTCAAGCAGACAAGGGGGGTGCAGCCGACAGCACAGCATTTTCTTAAAATATATATGCCCCATATTTCTTAAAGGCAGCAGCACGGTCTGTGCCATCAGGAAAGCCAAGGCAGGAAACCCAGCTTTGTTCTATGATCTTGGAAAGTTATTTAATATCCCAAACCTCCATCTGCCCATCCGTAAAATAAGAATACTGATTTCTAATTAATAAGGTCGAGAAAGACTTAAATGAAGTAATGGATACAAAGCGTTTAACAAATATTCAGCTAAATATTGGCACATATTCGGCACTCAATAGAGCAATCAGGAGGCAATGTTATAAATATCTCTGTTGTTATGGCCAAGGCACATCAACGTGCTTTATGTCATCTGTAATCTTTTATCACCTTTGACACAGCGTGTTTTCCTAACATCTCTGTCTCCCACTCCCTCTTCCTCTTCCTGTCTCTCCTCCAGTCCCTTGTGATCAAGGGGACATTTTTGTGGAAAGACTGGCAGAAACGAATGTAGCCACAGAGCCCCACAAAACTCACAAGCCTGTGTCAGGACTGAGGTTCTCACTTTGCCCTTTTTAGCAAGATTACCAACAGGCCCTAAGCATACTTAACAGTCACCTGATGGTTTGAAAAATCACTGATGTCAGAGCTGGAAGGACCCTTAGACTTCATCTAGTCTAGCTGTCCGTTTGACACTACCAAGAGAAGAAGAAACCTACCTATCATAACATACCCAGTTATAATGGGGAGTGGTAGCCAGGAGAGGACCACCATGCAGGTCCCCCAAGCCCTTGGCTGCATCCAAGCTCTGTGCATCGAACCACAGCTGGGTCTTGGGAGCCAGGTGTATTGAACTCTCATCCTCTCTTCTTTCTGCCCCATAGCCTTCTCACTCGACAGTCTACAAAGGTGGTCAGTACCAATCATCTGATAAAAGCGACTGTGAACGTAAAAGCTACAGCTTTCCAGCAGCCCCATGTCTGATCTGATCCCATGATCTGTTACATAAAAGAGGCTTAATGGACTTTCCCAGGTCCATGCAGCTAGCAACTGTCAAAGGTGGGATCTGAACCGAGGTCTAACCCCAAAGCCTCAATGCATCCCACCTTAGACCAAGACAACCTGCTTGGCATAAGTGACCTGGATCTGTGCTCAGCTCCTCTGCACACCCTCTCCTCCCCGATGTCTGTTTCCGCCCCAGTGTTCCCATAGGCCTGGAATGCCCACCGGCTGGCAATCAATGTTATACCACAGGAATATTTGTTGATGTCAATTGCACACTGTTGCAGTCTAGATAGATTGAGCCACTGCCACCGCTGACTCCATGAAAGCAAATGAACCTTTCTGAGGCAGATCAATTTGAATGACAGTGCTGAAGGGCCCAAGACCGTGTGGCTGAGCGAGTGTCTTTCTGCAGGGAAACTGACAAGGACAGCGATCAGTCCTTTGTCCCCCAGGACGTAATTCCTCTCTATCTCAAGCTCCTCATCTGGAGTGTTCTGACTGCTCAGGTCCCCTGCTGAGGGGTGATTATATGACAGCAGCCGATGCCAGGCGCTCACTGTGGGTGAGGGGCCCACTTGTGCATATGTGTATGTCTGCTTTGCCTACATCACCCTCTTGAACGATGACCACCCTAGGAGACAGGGGACAACAGCCCCATGTCACAGCTCAGGAAACTGAGGCTCAGAGAGGTAAAGCCATTTGCCAGCTTCCATTTGGAAGAACTGAGTGTCAAAGAAGTAGATGATGAGGCTGCTTTCAGACATGATTCTGCCAAACAGTGGCCTGGGCCGGCCCTTATTTAAAATTATAGGCAATTTTACTTTCAAGACAGAAATAAATCTCAAGGAACGAGCAGGATGTGCAAGGCCCACCAGAGCCTGACCCTGACCTCCTTGCTCCCCAGCCTTCTCTCTAATCACCCCCCAAATCTGTCTCCTGTTCTCCTTTGTTCCTCTTTTCCACCCACCTCCAGGATCTTCCCACACCCCTCTGTTCTGCCTCATAATTCTGGATCCTCAAATCTTCCTGCAGCTCCTACAAGGTCACTTGTACAGTATTTAGTTAAAAATAAGCAAAACACAAACAAAAAACATCCAAAGTTCCTCAGTCCTGGGACAATACAGCCCTGAGTCAGGGCACACAACTTGGAGAAGAGACTGTGGGTTGGCTACAGCCCCTTTCATCCTCTTACTGGGATGACCTTGTGCAGTGAGCAACCTGCCCAACTGTACATGACAGTCCCGCCCAGAGACTGGGTTAGAGGCCTGTCCTCTCTGTCCTCTTGGCACACAGAGCTGCTCTCTTCCTAAGCATTTATCACATTGAATATGATTGTTTCTGCTTTCTTATTAGGACCATGAGATTCTGTGTCCTCAATTTCTGTAGCTCTAATGCTTAACTGGGGCTGGCCCAGATCACTCTAAGTGTCTATAGTCAGCAAAAGGAAGGAAAGGTGGCAGCCCCACATCTACGGATCAAAATGTGCCAGCATCCTGCAAGCCTTGGGTCCCACCTTAAAGGGGCCACCCTCAGCGTGGGCCAGGTAGAGGACTTAAAGTCCCTGGCCCCAAGCTAACTGGCCTCTATTCTCTTTCTAAGATGAGCCCCCGGAGGGAGATGCCGGCCAATCAGATACTTACCTTCTGCCCGCCGAAATCCTGGGGAGCAGCAGTCTGAGCAAGGAGAACCCTGAAGAGAGCGTGACCACGGCCCCTCTGAATCCAGTGCAGTCTGGGGATGAGCTTCGCGAGCCGGAGTTGGAAGGGACCGTCCCCTTCGCGCCTCAAGACCCGGCGGCCGTGTCTACGCTGCTTCCACTTCCGGAGGAGCCGGGCACCAGGCACGCCTTCCCCGCCAGGAAGAAGCCACCTTCGCTCAGGCAGGTGAACTCGGCCAGGAAGCAGCTGAGGCCGAAGGCCACCCCCGCAGCGGCCACGCAGAGGACCGCGTCCCAGCCGGCATCCCCGGGCCCGGGTCTCCTGGCCTCCACCCCGGGGAAGCCCCGCCCACCCGGTGACCAGGACCCCATGGCCTCCGCAGGGGAGGAGACCCGCCCGCTGTCTCTGTCCTCCGAGGAGCCCCTCTGGCTGGAGCGGAAGGAAGGCGCGGTCCCCACGACCCCGGCGCCCCTGCAGATCGCCCCCTTCACCTCGCAGCCGCTGGTGGCCCACACGCTCCCCCGGAGCTCCGATCCCGGGGCGCCGGCCGTGCCTGAGGAGGCCCCAGAGGCTCCCCCCGAGGATGCAAGCCCCGTGACGCTGATGGACAAAGGGGAGACTGAGCTGACCGGGGCAGCCTCAGAGGAGAGCCAGGAGACCACCACGTCCACCATCATCACGACCACAGTTATCACCACCGAGCAGGCCCCAGGTAGGCAGCCCCCAGCCCCTCCGGCCCTGCAGCAACTGTGAGGAGGCAGCTTCTGCAATGGGGGGAGGGGCGCGTGGGAGGGGGGCCCGGGAAGGTTCGTGCCCTGCCATTGGTTACCATCTATGCAGCCCTAGCTATGAACTTGACCCTGGGGTTCAAAACTAGCATCCCCATTTCAGAGATAAGACCCCTGAGACCCTAAGACATCAGATAACCTGCCCTAGGTCTCACAGCTGAAGAGCAGGGTTCAAAACCGCTCCGCCAGGGACAGAGTCCTTTCACCTGCCTGGAAGGCCCTAGCCTTCCAAGGTGCTTTTGCTCTCCCCGCTCCTGAACTTGATCGAACACACTTCCGTGTTCCAGTCTTTTCTTCCGTCTTCTATCCCATCTTCAAGCGCATCACAGGGGCATCGGCTGTCAATTACACGTTGATCTGGGACAGATGCAATGTGGCTGCTCAGGAAAGACTGGGAGCTCTGGATTTTTGACCCCTGCTCATTGTGTGACCTTGGCCCAAATGTGCTCCCTCTCTGAGCTTTGCTTTACTTGTCTCTAAGATAAGAGTGAAACATCAGTCCCATGTCAGCTCTTGCTATTTGATTATTATGTTGAGTGTGGAGCTGAGGAGGAGGAACAGCAGGGGAAGGAGCGGGGATGGGAACACCAGTGTTCAGAGGCCCTGTTCCAGCCAACAGCCCGCCTGAGAGATGCCGTCTCAGCTCTTCTCTGTGTCCTGATGACGGTGCCTTTCCTCCAGCTCTCTGCAGTGTGAGCTTCTCTGACCCTGAAGGGTACATCGACTCCAGTGATTACCCGCCGCTGCCCCTCAACAACTTCCTGGAGTGCACATACAACGCGACCGTCTACACTGGCTATGGGGTGGAGCTCCAGGTAACCCCACGAGGTTGCCCTGCCTTGGCTGCCTCTTCCAGCAGAAGGTCTCCTCTGAAGGGCCATCTGAGTCAGGCTTATTTTCATCTTAACCAGTTTGGTTATCTCTTTGCCCTAACTGGGGTGAATTGAGCTGGGCTTTGGTGACTGAATAGGAGTTCCCAACTCAGAAGAACTAGCTTGGCACATGTGGAGGGAAGCGGATGTATTGACAAATTGTAAGCCGTTATACCCAGAAGGAAAGTCCTGTGATATCCTGCTTGTTGAACACACACAAACTCATGGAAGCCCCACATGGTTCATTTGATTCATAAACTTTTGGCTGCAAACTAAGAAGGGAAAAGCAGGGTAGCATCATCTTCAGACGCCTGGGTTTTAAGTCCCAGCTCTCCCAGTTAATGTTGCATGACTCTGGGCAAGGGACCCCACCTCTCTGAATCTGTTTCCCCATCAGTGAAACAGAGATGAACATGTTGCTACTTTATGGAGTTTCAGGGAGGAATATATATGACAGTGCACAGAGTATTCAGCCAGAGTCTAGGGGAGAGAGAGAGGGCGCTCAATGCCTGTTACATTCTCCCCACCCTAGTTCCAGGCCATTGCCAACCCACCGCCCCATCTTTAGAAGCGCTTTTTTATATGCACTGAGGCAACATGCCAACAAGTGGTGACCTGTCCGGCTCACTGTCCGGGAGAGGAAAGGGCGGCCCTGAAGCCAGAAACAGAGGCCAGTACCGCATGGTGGCAGACCCCTCCAGGCCAAGGGCAGAAGGCTGGGCTTGTGCTTTGTTCACATGGGCAAGAAAGCACCCCCAAGATTTTAAGCAGAGTCAGCTGCATGACCTAAGCAGAACTCTATCCTAGGAAGGTTTTCTGACTTACAGAGAGAACAAAAGATAAGCCTCTTGGCAGAACGTGTGCCCAGAGCTTGGCACAGCATGTGGCATGTGGTCAGTACTTTATAAATGTTCCCAGAATTAAACTGGAGAAAAGTTGCCATTCATCTGATGCTGACACTTGAGGAACACTTCCCTGCACTTGAATGGATCCACTCTGTCTAATGCTGTGTGGCGCTTTTTGTCAGGGACAGCAGAGTTCCTTCATCGAGCATCTATAATGTTCCAGTCGTAGCAATGGGGGGCATGGTGGTATCAAAACTGGTGCAGGAGTTGCCCTAAGGGAGGTCACTGTTTTATGGTTGAGACAGACGCACATGGAAGACATTGGGCTGCCATTTGAAATGACCTCTAACAGACGTTCACAGAGGATGTAGGATCACAGTAGAGAGACAGGCAACCTCCCTGGCAGTCAGGGAAGGTGTCACAGAGGAGGGCAATTTTCGTGGGGCTTTGGCAGATGAGTAGGAGTTCATCAAAGAGAAAAAAGAGTAAGGTGTATATATATATGGGCTGAAAGAGGAAGGGCTCGTGAGTAATTCTTGCCTTGTTTACACAAGAGGCAGAGGATCTGGAGTCCCTGGCCACACTGCGGCAAGTGGAAATATTCGAATTGGGCACTGGGAACTGACTAAGTCCCCACCCCACCCCCTCCTCCATTTGTTCACTATCCTTTTAAGTAAAGTATCTCCCTTCTTCCTCTCCCAAGCCTGGAAAGTGGACTCGGCAAACCAAGTACACAGTCCTTTGAGGAGGTTCTGCCACTGAAGCCAGCATTGGGGAGGATAAGAACGTGGACCTGAGAAAGCCCTAGAGATGGCCACCCCCTCCCCCGACCCCGCACTCCCTCCCCAGTTTGTGCAGAAGGGCAAGAATGTCTTCAGTCAGTCTGCAAAGTCGAGCGCATAGTCAAGCACCTACTATGTGCCAGGCACTATTTTAGGCCCTGGGTACCCTGAGCAGCAGAAAAATTTTCCCTCCTTCCTGGAGCTGACCTTCAGATGAAATGCCTTCTCCTCTCTCCCTGGAGGTGGGACCTCAGGCCCAAGCTGATCAAAGCCCTACCCTCACCTGCCAGCTGCAGGAAAATCTATCTCAGCTGCCAGCCTCCAGAAAGCCTGTCCTGCGGGACCCAGTGAAGGAGGGCTGAAGATTCTTGCGGCACCTCCCCTGGGAGCTGGCAGGGGGCCCAGAGGTTCCCAGGGCTCCAAGAGTTTCCAGGGCTGGGTCGCGGCCCCCGTCCACCCCGTGGACTAGGGGCCCCTTGAGGGGGGTGCTGCCTGGGGAGCCTCAGAGCCTGGGAGGACCCCCTGTCTCAAACACGACTCAGGTCCTGTCTGCCCCTGCCCGTCCCCAGGTGAAGAGCGTGAACCTGTCCGAGGGGGAGCTGCTCTCCATCCGAGGGGTGGACGGCCCCTCCCTGACCGTCCTGGCCAACCACACGCTCCTGGTCGAGGGCCAGGTGATCCGCAGCCCCACCAACACCATCTCCGTGTACTTCCGCACCTTCCAGGACGACGGCCTCGGGACCTTCCAGCTACACTACCAGGGTAAGGCCGGGCCAGGGCTGTTGCGATGTACCTTTGGCCTCCGTTCCCCTCCAGCGCCAGGGACTGCCAGCCTCTTTGTGCCGGTTTGTAACACCGTGGACCCCTTCTTAGATTCGCGATTCCTTTTGTAACTAATTGATGTGGCTGCATCTTGTCTTAGCTGCAGCACGCAGGATCTTCACTGCGACGTGCCGGCTCTTTCATTTTGTCACATAGACTCTCTAGTTGCTGCATGCGGGTTTGGTTGTCCCGAGACACAGGGGGTCTTGGTTCCCTGACCAGGGATCAGACCCAGCTCCCCTGCATTGCAGGGTGGATTCTTAACCACCGGACCACCAGGGAAGTCCCTTAGATTCATGTTTTTAAGAGCATAAAATAAAATATATACAATTCAAAAGGAAGCCGTTCATATTGAATAGCAGTTGTCAAAACATTGTTCTGATCTATGATATCATAATCTATGTGCTTCTTTATTAACACATTAAATCATATTTCCCAGTGGCTCTGATAATTATTGTAATTTCAAAGGAGCATAAGAAATATGTCAAGATATTCATTTTGATGTGAACATATCTGATTCCCTTGGTGACAAAGCCACGGGTACTGTGACTGTGTAACAATTTGTCATCTACCTTTGCAGTTAACCCTGAACCTGTTCAGTGAAGAATAAGCAAGCCCCCTTTTCCCATTCAAGTTCATGGCCCCTGAATCTGACACCAACCCCATGAAGGCCCACAGGCTTCTGGGAGGGAGCCTCTGCCGCCAGGGTCCCTTGCTTTTTTTCCCTTCTTCTCCACTTTCTTTTGTATTTGTCTGCTTCTGGTCTCCTTTTGTTTTCTATTTACCTTTTCCCTCTCTTCTCTTCCCTCTTTTCTTTCTTTTCATTTCTTTGGTTGCACCACAAAGCATATGGGTTCTTAGTTCCCCAAACAGGGCTTGAACCCACGGCCTCCCGCATTGGAAGTGCAGAGTCTTAACCACTGGACTATCCGGGAAGTCCCAGCTTCCTTCATTTCTTTTCTTGCTCCTCTCCCTTGCCTCATTCCCACCCCCCTCTTCTCTCTTCCTTCTCTCTCTCCTTCAATGTCATCCCATTTTCCCCCACCTCCTGGGACGCTTCCTTCCTGGGAGCTGTCCCTGGGTACTTGCCAAGTATCTGCCAGGGAGGAGGCGCCCTTCGCCACACCTCGGGAAATCAGCAGCCATCCACGTTTACATCACACTGACCAAATGTCTGGAAAAATACTTCATTTAAAAATTTCCCCTTGGATGTTTCTGAAACAGATGGATGACTGTATACAGGAGTATCCGTTCCCTCGCACCTTCTCAGTATGCAGATGAGTGTCTGTTGTCTTTGTTAATTAAAAAATGGGGGAAAAAATAGCTCATTGAGCCATGAACTTGAATTCAGGCCTCCTCATGAGTACTGGGAATGCAGAAATCCTCAACTGCAGGAGAGATCAGACCACAGTCCAGGGATGGACTCTGCATTCTCTTATGAAAATAAAACTTGAGGAGCTCAGTGTGGCCACGTGCACCCTTCTGCCGCTCCATCTGGCAAGCTCTGTGCACTGCATGTTGGCCTAAGGAGGCTCTCCTTGGCATTTCCCATTTAATCGTTACCGCCACCCGTGCGATAGGGACAGTCCTAGAGGACGAGAGTGAAGTTCGGGGCACTGTGTCACTTCCCCAAGGTCACCCGGTTTTTAAGTGATGGAATAAGAGAATGTAAATTCACATCAGTCTCTTCCACAGCCCAAGCCCTGACCTCCCGGGACTTAGTTCCAGCTCTCACATCCTTGGCATTTCCTAAAGAACTGCTTCTCCTAACCCTGGTCCAAGAGCCTGCATTTTTAACAAACACTTAAGCTGCCCGTGCGGTGGGACTAACCTACCTGGGTGATCCCACCCCTCCTGTGCTCAAGGAGAAAGTAGTTCTGTCTCCACATGGAAAGAGGCTCTGGGGAGGGGTGAGACCCTGCTGTCTCTGGTTAGGCAGGGTGGGGGGCGGGGGTGAGCTTGGAGCCTAGAGAAAAGTGCTCATCTGGTAGTCTCAGCAGCACGTGATCAACTCGAGTCATAAAAATACACTTCTTTAGCACTCCGGAGTCCCTGGGGGCCTCATCTTTTCTCCCCAGCGTAAACCAGCTCCCGGGATGTGGGTCACGTTCTCCGTCTCCCGCTCTGAGAGACGACTGTCTGCCCCGGCATCTCTCCCCAGCCTTCATGCTGAGCTGCAGCTTCCCCCGCCGGCCTGACTTCGGGGACGTCACGGTGATGGACCTGCACTCGGGCGGGGAGGCCCACTTCCACTGCCACCTGGGCTATGAGCTCCAGGGCGCCAAGACACTGACATGCATCAATGCCTCCAAGCCTCACTGGAGCAGCCGGGAGCCCATCTGCTCAGGTACACGCCAGCCTCAGCCAGACCCACCATGGATGGTCTCCCAAGAGAGGAGAGACCAGCCCCCAGGGGGTTAAAGGGAAAGTATTAGTCGCTCAGTTACATCCGACTCTCTGCGACCCCATGGGCTGTAGTCTGCCAGGCTTTTCTGTCCATGGAATTCTCCAGGCAAGCATACTGGTTGCCATGCCCTCCTCCAGGGGATCTTCCCGACCTGGGTCTCACGCATTGCAGGCAGATGCTTTACTGTCTGAGCCACAAGGGAAGCCCGTGGTGTTAAGGCTGACCTTAGGAAAGAGACTGCTCCAAAAATGTGGTGGCAGCCGGTTTTGTCACATGGTAAAAATACACGTGACATAAAAGTGACCGTTCGTGACATTTAGGACGTTCGCAGTGCTGTGCAGCCGTCACCACTTCTTTCATCACCCCCAAAGGACACTCTGGACCCATTCGCCGTCACTCCCTGTTTCCCCCTGTGCCCAGCCCCTGCCTTCTGTCTCTACAGAGTCACCTATTCTGGCCACTTCATATGCCTGGGATCATACGTTATGTGATATTTTGAATCCAGCTTCTTTCACTCAGCATGGTGTTCTCAAGGCTCATCCATATAGTAGCATGTATCAGGACTTCATTCCTTTTGATGGCTGAATAATATTCCATTATATAGACCACATTTTATCTGTTCCTTTATTGGGGGACATTCAAGTTGTTTTGGACTTCGGAGGTGTTACGAATAGTGCTGCTATGAACACGTGTGTAAAGGTTTTGGTGTGGACATACGTTGTCATTTCTCTTGGGTTATGTACCCGTCAGCGGAGTTGCTGGGTCATGTGGTAATTCCGGATTTCCATTTTGAAGGAACCGTCAAAGTATTTTCCACTGGCTGCACCGTGTTCCTTTCCCTCCAGCCATGTATGAAGGTACCAGTTTCTTCACATCCTCACCAGCACTTATTTTCCATGTCTTCTTTTTCTTATGGCAGCCATCCTAGTGAGGGTGAAGGTATCCTAGCGTGATTCTGCTTTGCATTTTCCCAGTGGCTGATGACATTGATCATCTTTTCATATGCTTCTTGGCCATTTGTGTATCTTCTGGGAGAAAAGTCTATTCAAGTCCCTTGCCCATTTTTAAAATTTAGTTGTCTTTTTCTTGAGTTGTAAGAATTCTTTATGTATTCTGGTTACTAGTCTCTTATTAGATATATGATTTGCAAATATTTTCTTCCACTCTGTGGGTTGTCTTTTCACTTCTCAATAGTGTGCTTTTTGTTGTTCAGTCACTAAGTCGTGTCCAACTCTTTGTGACCCCATGGACTGCGGTACACCAGACTTTCCTGTCCTTCACTATCTCCCAGAGTTTGCTCAAACTCTTGTCCATTGAGTCGGTGATACCGTCCAACCATCTCACCCTTTGTCACCCGCTTAGTGTCCTTAATTTTGACAAAGTCTAATTTATGGGATTTTTTTTTTCTGGTTGTTGTTGCTTGAACTTTTGATGTGACAGCTGCCATATTCTGAGCCCAGTCCATACGCCAGGGCTGTGATAAATCCTCACAGCAGTCCTACACGGTGTGAACCATTATCCCCATTTCACAGATGAGGAAACTGAGGCTCGTGGAGGCGAAGTTTCTTCCTCAAAGTCACCAGATAGAAATTGAGCTGGATCTAGAGTCCTTCTCTCTTGAGCTGTTTCCCTTACACATTCACTATTTAGAGTACAGACTGGTGAGATTATTAGAAATTCATAATCCTGGGCCCGATACAGAACCAAGCGAATCAAAAATCTGCATTTAGCATGCTCTTTGTGTGGTTCATGTGCTGCACATCATAGATGGAGAAGCACACTGTACTACACTCTCTCTGCACCAGTGGCCGCAACCTTGACCATCCTCGGTTATCCAGAGAGTAATACCCTGTTAGATTCTCAAAAGTCCTGACCGTGGCCAGGAGAGTACAGGCTGCTCACATTAACTGAGCACCTACTATATGCCAGGCCATGAGCCATGTACGAACAGGATACTGGGAATAAGAAAAACGTTGTTCCTGCCCTCCAGGCATTTGTGGTCCCTAGAATTCAAGATGCAAATGAGAGCTGATGGTAAATTCCGAGATTTAATGATTGCAGCATTGTTCTCTCAAGGCTGTTCAGAATTTTGTGTGTGTGTGTGTGTTAAACAAAGAAAAGAAAAATCCAAACCATTGGGCAGTTGGTCTCCATGCCTCCCTCGAGTTAATTTTTATCTATGTATGAAATCAGAGAGGAATTAAGCCTCAATTTGTGCTAAGAAAGATGGATGGGGAGCCACGGCTGGCAAATTGAAGCCAAACAGAGTCATCAGTTGGCTTAATAAGGCAAGGAAGGGGAGCAGAGAGGCAGCAAATGAGCAGCCGCTCAGAGAGGACAGATGGCTGGAGCCCCCCACCAGGGACAGCTCGTCCATCTCCTCGGCCGCTGAGCTGTAGGGCAATAAGGCTGCCTGCATTCTGAGCACCTACTCTGTGCCAGGGATGGTGCCAAGCCCTCTCCACACAGTGTTTCATTTCTCACCTCAGCCCATAAGGAGGGTGGAATTATTATTACCGCTTTACTAGAGGTTCAGAGAGCTTCAGGGACTTGTCCTAGATCCACAGCAGGTAAGTGACACCAGGCAGATTTGAACCTCCACTTTGGGACAGGAGGCAGAGTGGAGAGATGGGTGACCCGGTACTCTGTCCGTGGTCCTGAAAAAAAGTGCTAGTCTTTCTAGCAACATCTTTGCTGTAGGTCACAGCAGAGTCCAGAGCAGGCAAGGGAGCTATCGGCCTTTCTCATCTCGGCAATTCTTTATTAGTCATGACGTCATTCAACAAACATTTAATGAGAGCCAAATATCTTCTAAGAATAAAACTATCTCCCAACATTTGCAGAACTCTTCTCAGTTCACAAATCGTTTTTTCATGTATGTTAGATTTTTATGATAAAAGTGATATATGACTCTGGTAAAAAAAAAAAAAAAAAATTTCCAAGAAATACGAAACTGCTGAAGAGTCTGACAAATCACTTTTATACCCCTGATCTCAATTGATCTTTGCATATAGCTCATTGAAATAGGTATGGCGGACCATTTTCTAACTTTTTATACCCCACTTAAAATATACTGAGTATTTTCCTATATTCTGAAGTACTCTTTGGTAACAAGGTTTTTAAAAATGATATGAATGGCATGCACTTCACCAAGCGTCTGTAAGTGGACATTCGTGTTGTTTTTCAGTGTTTTGCTCTTAAAAGCAATCATACAGTGAACATCATACATTTTTGTGAAACTCTCTAAGTCTTTTTTTGACATAAGTCCCCAGAACCTTAATTACCAGGTCAAAGTGTTTAAACACATTTTCCATATTTTTCATCAGATTTCCCTCTTGAAAGGTCATAGCAATTTGCATTCTAACCAGACCTGAATGAGAGCGACCATTTCTCATCACTGAAGATGGCGCTTCCCGTTTATTGCTGCTCTTTATCTGGACCAATTAGGTGGACGGAGATAGAACATAGTTGAGATTTGCGTTTCTTTTATTGTTAGTGAGGCTGAATTTTTTGAGTGCTTAACTAAGTACTAAAGGTAGACTTCTTTGGAGAACTGCCTATTTATGTCCTTCTTCATTACCATTTTGTAGCTGAGAACCAGGGCACAGCCAGTGCATTAAGTCACAGTCATTCATTCCCTACCATGGAACGCACGTGGCAGGGGTTCCAGTCGTGGGACTGGACCTCCTGTCAAACAGGACGAACCTGTCTCAGGAGGAGGGGATTTGCCCATGGTTTTCCTCTTCCTAAGGGGTTGGGGTCAGAGAAGGATAAAACACCCACTTATCCTCCCCTCCACCTCTCTCTGCGATCCTCTCATTGCCCACCCACCCCTACTGTCTGGCTCCAGCCCCTTGTGGAGGGGCTGTGCACAATGCCACCATCGGCCGCGTCCTGTCCCCAAGTCACTCTGCAAATGCCAGTGGGAGCCAGTTCTGCGTGTGGACGATTGAGGCTCCGGAGGGCCAGAAGCTGCACCTGCACTTGGAGAGGCTGGCGCTGCATGAGAGGGACAGGTAAGCCCCCGAGGGCCCAGCGGCCTCATGCCTTCCCAGACTCTTAGCATGTGGCTTGGCATTTGGAGTCTTGAAATGGCTAAATTGTTGGCTCATGGAGGTCAAGAAAGGAAGAGCTGGGGAGGGAGGCGAGGATATTAGAAACCATCAGTTTCGATCTCCTCCTTTTACACATAAGGAAACCAAGGCATACAGAGGAGAAGAGACTTGCCCCAGTCACACAGGGTAGGGGGAAGGCAGGAAGGGAGTCCCCCCAACCTTGCACTGCCTCGTCCCTTCTCCTGCACATCCCTTTTTGCAGTGGAGCAAGGAGACAGAGTTTCCTGAGCACCTGCTCTGTGCCCAAATCATGTATTAGCCTCGATGGAGAATGGAAGAGAAGAACATTGGTTCCTGGTGTGATAGGAAATTGAGATTCAAAAACCAGATGCATGCACATGAAGGAACTTTTGATAACAAGACAGCATTTAGCTAACAGCACATCTGTCGATGCTAAGTAACAGGCACAGAAGCCAGAATCCAAAAACTTTGATAAGCTGAGACCTTATTCCAGAATATTCTGGAACATTCTAGAAAGTTAGGATCTTGGCTGCTTAGAATTGCTGTGTTGGAGTGGGTTCCCTTGGAAACAGACAGGATTACAGTGGTGTGAGAGAAAGTGGTTTATTTAGCAGTTGATCCTAGAAAGCACCAAGAAAATGAGCAGAGAAGGAAAGGGAGTAGATATAGTGTGTTAATAGTCAGGTGTCTTATCTACAGGGGTCCCCCAGGAAGCTGTATTTAGCATGGCTCAGAGAGTTCCTGTCAGAGGGCAAGGGACCTGGGGTGTTTATCTACCCACTCATCCACTGTTGGAGGAGGGATGCTCCTGGACACACACTGACTCCCCAGCATTGCTCTCAGCCCTTGAGCTGGCTGAACTGGCTGATTCTCAGAGACTCTGGAAACTGGCCAAAGCTGGGTGAGCAAAGAGTGCTGAGGGATACGGGTAGGGCACCCACAGAATGCCAGCACCTTTGAGTCCTGGAGCCCATCCAACTTTCAACTTAGAATTATAGTGTCCTGGCTTCTTTGAAGCTTCAGACCTAAACCATTAACCTCTGGGAAAGGATTCTGAGAAAATACCAGACAACTGAATAATTTACCCAACTCTGGAGTCCACTTCCCTCCAAACCATCCAGCTTTATCCTGAACAACTCCGTATCAATAAATCACTGCCTTAAAGTACAAGGTGTTGAATAGGGGCTTCAGAGCGTGGACTCTCTGTAGCATCAGAATGACCTTAGGAACCTTTAAGAAAAACAGATGCCCAGTCTCTTCCCCCTGGAGACTCATTGAGAAGCAAGACCTGGGAGCCCTCAGTGATGAATGCTTTTTAACGTTCAGACCTCTGGTTTGGCTCTTCTGAACGGTGCTGGGAATAAACCAAGTGTATGTTTGGACCAGACAGTGAGAAGCAGAGAGAAAGAAAAATTAACCAAAATGACTATTTTCTGAAAGTTTATGAAATCCTGATAAATGAGCCGACAGACACATGGACACTGTAGTTTCACTGGGTATTTCTGTGGAGCCCTGCAAAGGTTTATGAAAGGGAGTTGTTGACAACAACCAGGGAAAACGAGTGCTCAAGTGTCTCTGGGGAAAGAAGTTTGGAGTCGTTGATCAAGATCAAAGGTCAGGGTGTGCACGTGTGCACACACGTGCACACACACACACACACACACACACACACGAGTGAAGATACTCGCTGTGCTAAGAAGAAAGGGGAGCTTTCTCTGTCTATGGACTTTATGAGGAAAAAAGAGCTTAAATACCACAATTTCAAGAGCTTAGAGCTAGAGAAGGCTCCATGTAAGATATGGGACCTTGATCTAAACCTTAGAGATTCAGTCAGGGAACCCAAAATACGGTGAGTGGATGGAGTAGCTAGCCCAAGCTGGGAGAATAGGAATGGAGATGGACAAAGATGAGGAGGTAAATGTGGGCCATCTTCTGAAGGGCTTTGGCTGCCAGATGCTTCTATAAGCTGTAGAGAGTCATGGAAGGATTTTGAGTAGAGGAGTGAAATGAAATTTTAAAGATGATTTCCAGCCCCCCAAAATGAAGTGTTTCTAAACTCCAGTCCCATAATATGCAGCATAGAAAGTGGGTTCTCTGGTCAAATATGTTTAGGAGACACTATACCCAGGCTCTATCTTGGTATCAAGGCACATTCACTGGCAGAGGCGCTGACAAGTCCTGCAAGGGAAAACAATGTTGAATTTTCATTTAAATTTTCCAAGCCTATTTGACCATAGACTATACATAGATTTGAGATAAAACTCTCACTATTTCAGACATTCTAGAGAACATAGCTAGAAAACTGATATCTTGGGAAGAGCCATTGACTGTAGAGATTTTGAGATCCTGAGGATTTGCCCTTGTTGCCAAAGGCTTCAATTCTCCTAAAGAAGAGTCCTGGGCATGGCCCCGAAGACACAATAAAGTCAAGAGGGATTAGAAGGTTGTGAAGAGGCCCTTGGCCTCTACCCCAGCCCCTTCCTTATCTGAATCATGGTGGACACAAGGCAGAATAAACAGACTGAGACTCCAACATTTCTACATTTTGATGACATTAGAAATTCATATGATAAACCCTTTTAATGGGTCATGGTAAAAAAAAAAACTTGAAAAATTAAAAATGCCTATTTATGATTCCATCCATAAAAGTAAGTGATCCAATTTGTGTACTGGTTCCTTCCACATCTTTGCATAACTTCTTTAAAACTGCCATGGCTAGCAAAGAGTCAAATGCCAAAGGGTTTTAATAACACTAAGAATGAATACCAACATGTCTGATACCTTTCAGTTTTCAGGGTGCTTCATCTTTTCAAAGCCCCCCTGTAAGATAGATAGGAAAGACTTTGTGATCCCTCCTTTCAGGATTGTGGAAAGTGAGGCCCAAGATGGGTTGAGACTTGTGTAACTTCAGTGGATGGGAATTGGGGACTGGAAGTTGGGACTCCTCTAACTGAACGCACAGTGTCCTCAGGAGGCAAGAGTCAGTGGCAGACCCTGGTAGTGGTCCAACACTTGGTCGTATGACCTACATACCTGCTCTGTCCTGCACACTATACTCTCGGCCTCTAATCCCCACACTCTTGTACCCATTTTACAGATGAAGAATCTGAGGCTCGGTGGGGTAAAATGTTTTTGTCCAAAATCCCACAACTCAGAATTTAAAGTTGGGACTGTGATTACATGTGTATTTGTGTGTGTGTGTGTGTGTGTGTATCAGTGTTTCAAGAATGTTATTAGCCCAATCATCCCAACTTCTTAGTTAGTAATAAATACTGCTACTGCTAAGTCGCTTGAGTCATGTCCGAGTGTTTGCGACCCCATGGACCCCCTGCTCAGCTCCTCTGTCCGTGAGATTCTCCAGGCAAGAATACTGGAATAGGTTGCCATTTCCTCCTCCAGGGGATCTTTCCATCCCAGGGATTGAACCCAAATCTCTCTCATCTCCTGTATTGCAGGCAGATTCTTTGCTGCTGAGCCACTGGGGAAGCCCATTTTAGTAATAAATAATTGGTGTCTATTAATTCAGTTGGTCATTACATCATACCCAGCACCTTCCTTCAAGCTCAGAATCCATCCATGAGTCTAGGATAAGCATTGTACAGAAAGGGAGACAAATTGGGTGAGATGATGCAGAGTATCCTGGTGAGTATGGGGTGAAGTCGGGGTGTGAGTCAGGGAATGCGGTCCCAGAGTGGGTGCTCACGGCACACGCCTCCCGCTGCTGCGTGTCAGTGGCCCCTGAAGACCTCTCATTGACCCCCATCTCCTTCCGCACTGCCAGGATGATGGTCTACAGCGGGTTGACCAACAAGTCCACCCTTCTCTACGACTCCTTCCAAACCGAGAATGTCCCCTTTGAGGGCCTGCTGAGCGATGGCCACACCATCCGCATCGAATTCACGTCCAACCAGCCGCCAGCGGCCTCAGCCTTCAACATCCGGTTCGAGGGTGAGGGTCCTGGGGGGCCGCCCCCTCTGCTGGGTTGTCGCTGTGGGAAGCATGGCAGGGCTGGGTCTTGGGAGGTAGAAATGTGACCTGCTAAGACTGAAGAGGAGGCCATGGCTAGACTGACCCTTGGACTTCCAAAGGCTGCCTCTTTGGGGTTGGGGAGGCAACAGTCCTTGTTCCCATTTCAGATATGAAAATAAAGAGGTAGAGAGGCCAAGGGCCCTCAGCAGGTCAGCAGGAGCTGGAGTGGGGGGTCTGGTACCCGTTTTCCATGGGGCTTCGCTGAGCAGCAGGAGGGGCACCTGCTTTTGTGGCACAGCCCTGCGAGCCTCCCCTGACACATGTGAGCACAGCCCGGCAAGCCTCCCCTGGCTCGCATGAGCAGCTGCCCCATGAGCCTCCCCTGGCTCGCGTGAGCACAGCCCCACGAGCCTCCCCTGGCTCGCGTGAGCAGCAGCCCCGCGAGCCTCCCCTGGCTCGCGTGAGCACAGCCCTGTGAGCCTCCCCTGGCTCGCGTGAGCAGCTACCCTCTTTTGTTTTCTGGCCCCAGCCTTTGAGAAAGGCCACTGCTACGAGCCCTACATTCAGAATGGGAACTTCACCACGTCCGACCCGACCTATAACATCGGGACCATAGTGGAGTTTACCTGTGACCCTGGCCACTCTCTGGAGCAGGGCCCGGCCATCATTGAGTGCATCAACGTGCGAGACCCGTACTGGAATGACACAGAGCCCCTGTGCAGAGGTGAGTGGGTCACAGCCCTCCCTCCAGGGTGTCCCAGGGCCCTCTACTCATTCAGATGAAGAGATCCAGCTTGTACTGATTTTAGGATTAGAACCATTTCCAGGGCTCACTCTCCTTTGAGTCAGGTTGGCTGCTGATCCTTGAGAAAATTACAAAATGGATAATATTGAAAAGGGGCCCCTTCCTCCAGACACAAGGCCCCATTGTGCATAGCTTGGTGAGAAGATCCCTGCATGGATTTCAGTTCCTACATATGCTATGCAGACTTGTGCAGTGCACAACCCACCCAACAGCACATGGCAACCCTGAGTCTAATTAATGATAATGATGATAATAGTTGTTAAGAGGAGTGAAAAAAAAAAAAAGAAAAAAAACCTGTTGCAGGCACTCTGCATTATGTGATTTAATCCTCACCACAATCCTGTCTTGTTCAGTTGCTAAGTCATGTCTGACTCTTTCAGACTCCATGGACTATTTGTTACCCACTGGACTCCTCCATCCATGGGATTTCCCAGGCAAGAATACTGGAGTGGGGTTGCCCTTTCCTCTTGCAGAGGATCTTCCCAACTCAAGGACTGAACTCTCCTGCATTGGCAGGAGGATTCTTTACTGCTGAGTCACTAGAGAAGCCCACCACCTGAGGTGCATATTATTATTGATCCCATGTACAGACGAAGAAATAGCAGCTGTGATGTGACATGCCTCAGAACACACTGAGGGTAATTGGCAGAAGCAGGCATGGAACTCTGGTCTCTCTGTTCTCTGAAAGCTGTGCTCTTTGTCCCTTTGGACAGTGTCGGCTCCCTGGAACCCTCAGCTATGTGGGCACCCAGTGCCCTGCCCTCCTTGCTTCTCCATATTTAAGACCGCTGAGCCGCTCTGAGCCTGAACTCACGTGGGGAGTGTGGAATAATGAACAGAGCCCTGGCTCCTGGCAGCCGCCGCCCAGATGGTGGTTGGCGTGAAGTCATAGCCTTGCCGTGGTGAGGGATTGATCCCTGTATTAAATGTGCTGGTTTAACAGAGCAGAATTTATTGGTGCTTTGGCCTCTGCCACATTGAGAACTTTCCAAAGCGGCAAACGCAGAGTGAGATTTAAAGGGCCAGGTGCGGCCACACATCTCCGCTTCCAGTTCAGAGCCAGGACCCTCCACAGTAACATTAACTAAGAATTACTGAATGCTTACCTTGTGCCTGGCACTGTGCCATGTCTGACATCCATGAGCTCAGTTAAGCCTCAGAATTATCCAGTGAGGTCCACACTGGTGTTTCTTCCTGCTGTCCAGAGGGAGACAGCTGAGGCTCCAAGAACTTACATGCCTTGTCAACAGATCCTTTGGTGGCCAAGACAAGACTTGAACTCAGGTCCACATGAGTCAGATGCACCATCTCTTGGTCAGTACACCCCCTGCTCAAGGGGGAGGCTGTTGAAGAGTTCCTTGAAACCTTGGGCTCTGTCCTTGGTCCTGAAAGAGCAACCGCCATCCCCTAGTATCCGCAAGGGACTGGTTCCAGAACCATCGCTACCCACCAACCCAGTACAAAAATTTATGGATGCTCAAGTCCCTTATATAAAAAGGCACATCCTCTCGTATACTTTAAATCATTTCTAGATTACTTATAATACAAAGTAAGCACTACGTAAACAATTGCAAACACAGTGTAAATGATACAGGAATATCCTAAATGCAAGGTAAATGCTATGTGAACAGTTGCTGGTGAGTGGCAAATTCAAGGTTTGGTTTCTGGAACTTTCTGGAATTTTCTCAAAGACTTTTGCTTCTCAGTTGGTTGAACCCCAGGGTCGCAGAATCCCCAGTACAGTGTCCTTAGACCGCCTTTGCCAGCCTTCCGCTGGAAGAGACAGGTGGCCGGTCTGAATTTAATCCTTCCACACTATGGACTGTCTGGTTTCATAGCCCACACTCCTAGCTGTTATACCATATCTGTTTCCTTATGCATCATGTCTGTCTGTGTCTTTTACAGCCACGTGTGGTGGGGAGCTCTCTGCCGTGGCCGGGGTGGTGCTGTCGCCAAACTGGCCGGAGCCCTACGTGGAAGGTGAAGACTGTGTCTGGAAGATCCACGTGGGCGAGGAGAAGCGGATCTTCTTAGACATCCAGTTGTGAGTGTTTCTGATGGGTGGACCCCCAGGTCTAGCCAGTTGAGGAAGAAATTGCTCCTGCTTGATTGTTTCAACCACTATTAATTAAGCACCTCCTGTGTGTCAGGGGCTGTGCAAAGAACCGGGGTCCCTATGGTGGGGAAGCAACATCGTACACACCCAGAAAGAGCCCCTGTCCTCAGGAAATTCAGTCTGCTCAGGAAGCATGCACTAAATGAGGAGATGCGTCAATGTAACTTCGTTAATGCACCTTGGTAAGGAAAGGGGATCTGATGTCAAGAGGAAGGTCAGAGAAGCCTTTCCTGGAGGATCTAAAAAGGCTCAGAATGTAAAGATGAATTGGAGTGAACATATTCAAAGGGAACAGAATCCCCTGAAGGCCCTGTGCCAAGAGCAAGGACAGCATTTTCAGAGGACCGAATGGCCAGTGTGGTCAGGAGGAGGAAGGAAGTCTAACACACACAGTAGTTTGTTTTCCCATCTGTCTCACCCAGCTAGACCAGAAGGTCCTTGCAGTCAGGACCTGGTCTGATTTATCCCTCTTCCAGCATCTTACACAGAGCCTGACACAGCAGACGCTCAGACAGTGATTGCCAAATGAAAAAGACACGTTACAATGAATGGACTTTCCCTGGCTGTGTGTCTGTTTTCCAGTACTCAGTGAGGGTACCTATTAGATGCTCCATCCAGAACTTTCCCTCTCTCAGTCTGCAGGGATCAGGAGAAGGGTACAGAGACAGACAGTGGTGGCTAGAAAAGCAGAAGAAAGGGCTTGCCAGCAGGCTCAGGCACATGGTTGGGTGCCAAGTTCGGGAGGGCCTCTCTGGATGCAGACAGGACCTCTGGGGGTCAGCTTTCCCCACAAGCTTGAAGTAGAACCCACTTGACTAGGAAGCAGAACTCCAGGGCTACCTGGCTTTGCAGAGGAGCCTGGCAAGAGGAAGATGATTTGCAAGACTATGAGTGACTGTCTTTGGAGCAGTCCCTTGGAGGCAGAGGGCGTGTCCTCAGAGGCTGCCCTGAGTCATAGATTTACACAGTTGTCTCTTGTGGCCTTGGGGGCGGGCCAACCTGAGTCAGAACTTCTTGTCCAGCTACAGCTGTGACTCTGGACTTCTCTCTGGGCTTTGGCTTTTCTCATCTATAATGAGATTCCTGGAACATGGGTGTTTAGTGGCTACTGGAGGCAGGTATTAAGCCTCCCTTGCCCACTGCCTCCCTCCCTCCTCAATGATAAGTCACCCCCTTTCTCCCATTCTTAGCTCTCTGACTTCTAGACCCTGGAATAAAGTGTTCGTTCATTCAAGACATGTTTTCTGAGTATCTGCTATGAGCCAAGCACTGAAAAGGCTCTGATAGTTGCCAACTCAGCCATAAAGCTTATCTTGGAAGAGTGGGTTGACCGGTCTCTATAAACTCTAAAAAAAAAATGCTGTGCACCTACTGTGTGGGAACACGAGGCTAGGCACTGGAGATACAGTTGTGAGAAAGGTGGAACAGTCTCCGCCCTCACTGTCTAGTGAATGAGGACATGAAACTACATGCAGTGTGATAAGAGCAATGATGGGGAGAGCAGGCATCTGTGTGAAATCATGGAGGGCTTCCAGGAGGCAGTGACTTCTGGGATGCGATGAAAGAAGATTCGCAAGTGATGAAGAGAAATGAAGAGGGTCCAGACAGTGAGTACAGCATGTGCAAAGTCTGGAAATGAGAGAGAAAGTGGCCCACTTAGTGGCTAAACGGGAGTTTAATGTGACTGGAGTGTGGAGCTTGGGTAGGGGTTACATGTATTGTTTCATATGCTTTTCCATTATGGTTTATTGCAGGATATTGAATATAGTTCCCTGTGCTCTACAATGAGACCTTGCTGTTTATCCATCCTATATATAACAGTGTGCATCTGCTGATCCCAAACTCTCAACCCTTCCCTCCCCCACCCCATTCGCCCTCAGGAGCGAGAAGTCTGTTCTCTGTGCTCCTGTGTTTGTTTCTTTGATAAGTTCATTTGTGTCATATTTTAGATCCCACGTATAAGTGATATCGTATGATATTTGCCTTTGACTTACTTAATGTGATCGTCTCTAGGTCTACTTGTATCACTGCAAGTGGTCTTACGTCATTCTTTTTATGGCTGAGTGGTATTCCGGTGTGTGTATGTACCACCTCTTCTTTATCCGTTCACCTGTTGACAGACATCTACGTTGCTTCCATGTCTCGGCTACCGTGGACACTGCTGCAGTGAACACTGAGGCGCATTTATCTCTTCAAATTATATTGATAGTTTTGTCAAGCTATATGCCCGAAGTAAGGTTGCTGGATCACATGGCAGCTCTATTTTCATTCTGTGAGGAGCCTCCATACTGTCCCCGTAGGCGCTCACCAGTTTACATTGCCACCAACAGTGTAGGAACACGCCCTTTTCTCCACACCCTCTCCAGCATTTGTTATTTGTAGACATTTTAACGAAGCCATTCTGACCAGTGGGAGGTAAGACCTCATGGTAGTTTTGATTTGCATTTCTCTGCAATATATTTGAACGTTCTCTGCAATATTATTGAATGTAAATTCAATTTTTAGAAATAATGCCCCCTCTTTATAAGAAGTATCTCCCTACCAGATTCAGACCTGAGGAACTGCAAGTCTAGACAGTGGTTAAGGTCATTTCTCATGGAGGTGGTGAGGAAAGCTATTTTCATCCTTGAGTACTTACTGTCTGTAAGGTTCTTCCCAAGTATTAATTGATTTGCTCCTCCAAATAATCCTAGGAGGAATATACAGCTATTATGCTCACCTTATTTCCACCTGCTTTCTCACCACTTCACTTCAATATCTAAGAGGCATCTCCAATGAAGTCCCCAGACTTAAACCCCCTGATTCTCTTTCTCCAAACCTGTTTCGACTCATCTTCCCATCTCAGAAAGGAGTCGTCCATCCTGCCAGCTGCTCAGACCCAAAAGACATGGGGTTATTCTAGAGCAGGAGGATGCTGGTCAAGGTTCCACAATGGCTTTTCTTGGCTGGTGGGCTGGGGAGCAGCTCCCTGATTTGCAGCATTTGCCAATTTCCTCGGTGTAAATACTTACACTGTGAAACCAATTTCAAGCAATCAACACAACATCAACAGGCTCACCAAATGCCTGGACCCTTAACAACCAGCTCATATGACCCATAAGGAGCCACTGGTTCCAGCACACTGCCTGTGAACTGGAACAGACAGAACATAGGCAAAGATGGAGGGAACAGTGTTCCAGCCAAAAGGAACAGCGTGCGCTAAGGTCCAGAAGCAGGAAGAGAGACTCTCTTATTATTCATCCATAACATGGAATATACGCTGAGCATTTAATGCATCCCATGCATTCACATCCCTTGTGAACAAACGCAGGCAGCAAGTCTGGTTGTTATCTCCACTTTACAGATGAATAAACTCATACAAGTAGAGGGCTTCCCAGGTGGCTTGGTGGTAAAGAATCCTCCTGCTGATGCAGGAAATGCAGGTTCAGTCCCTGGATCGGGAAGATCTCCTAGAGAAGGCAGTGGCAACCCACTCTAGTATTCTTGCCTGGCAAATCCCATGGACAGAGGAGCCCGGCAGGCTACAGTCCACAGGGTTCACAAAGAGTCAGACACAACTGAGCAACTGATCACACACACGTGCATAGAAGTAGAACGGTGACTGTGATCACATGGCTGGGATTCAAACTCTGCTTGCCATGTCTCCAGGGTCTGGGGTCTTCGCCAGCCTGTGAGAGGAGCTAGCCTGTGTGTCTGGAGCTCAGAGATATGGGAGGCGTGACACCAGTGAGGAAGCCGTGGGATCAGGCAGGGCCTTGAAGGCCACATCAGGGAGTCTGGATGTGCCCAAACCGGGCAGCAGGGGAAGGGGTTCAGGCAGCTAACAGGATTAAAGCATCGCAGGAGGGAGCTGAGCCCTCGGGGTCACCAGCCCGGGTCTCTGCATGGCAAACCCCAGCACACACTTGGCAGAGCAGTATCTGGGCCTGGCGCCCGCTTCCTCCCACAGAGGGAAAGAAAATAGCATCTCACTAGCGAGGAAGCCACGCAGCCCAGGAGCTGCTGGCTTTAATTTATCTTGCTTGGTTTCCGCTGACAGTTTTAGTAAACCAATTTGGCTTTGATAGTAAAAATAATTCCATCCTCGGGGCCCCTCACGTGGCCTAAGTGTTTGCAATTGTTATTTATCACATCGGGGAAGGGGAAGGAGTTTGCGCTGCTGGACCAGCTGGGTAGGTGGCCTGTAGTAGGTGCTGGAATGTTTGCTGAGTCATGAGGACCTCAGCCACCTGTGGCCCGCGAGAGGGGACTCTTCTCCCCCTTGTCTTCTGGGCCCAACTCTTGATGCTGTGGGTATTAGGATAGCGGCTCTAATTAGTCATCATTTATGAAAGACCTACTGCGTGCCGGGCCCTGAGCTGCATCATTCATCCCAGAGAGCAATAATGAATGTGAGCATTATTACGTGGAAATAATAATTACATAAATTAGCGCTAATGTGAGCAGAGATAATTGCAGAGGGGTAATTACCCAAATTTAGAGATAACGTACGCAGAGCGCATCACATGGGGCCCGGCATGTAGTTGGCGCTTCGTAAATGAGGACTACAGGTGCCAGGGATCCTCGTGAGTCCGTCTTGATCCCCACCGCTTTGTGGATTTGGGAATGACACCGCAGAGAGTGAAGCGGCTGCCTCAGTTCACACAGCCAGGGAAGGACAGAGCCAGGGTTTGCATGCACACCATATCCTCCACTTGCATTGACTTGAACAGCCTTTTGGGGCAGCAGCTATATGTCTCAGTGATGAAGCCGGAAGGGTCCCAGGCCTCCAGCAACTCACAGGTCAGGAAGGGAAGGAGGACCATAAACAGACAACTCCGCGGAATACAGGCACAGTGCTGTGGCTGGAGGGGCTGGGTTGAGGACTGGGGTTATGGAAATGTCACAGAAAGGGTGGCCTCCAAGCAGGATTCTGAGGAGTGTCCTTTGGTCAAACTGTAATGGCAGAAGGGCATTGCCCGAGGGGCCCCTGTGAACAAAGGACTCAAGCAGTGTTTCAGGCATCGCAGAGGATGCCCTGAACTGCAGCAGTCGCCTTGTTCAGTTCAGTTCAGCTCAGTTCAGTGGCTCAGTCCTATCCGACTCTGTGACCCCATGGACTGCAGCACGCCAGGCTTCCCTGTCCATCACCAACTCCCAGAGCTTGCTCAAACTCGAGTGATGGTATCACTCGAGTCAGTGATACCATCCAAGCTTCTCATCTTCTGTCATCCGCTTCTTCTCCTACCTTCAATCTTCCCCAGCATCAGGGTCTTTTCCAATGAGTTGGCTCTTCGCATCAGGTGGCCAAACTATTGGAGCTTCAGCTTCAGTATCAGTCCTTCCAATGAACACCCAGGACTGATTTCCTTTAGGATGTACTGGTTGGATCTCCTTGCAGTCCAAGGGACTCTAAAGAGTCTTCTCCAACACCACAGTTCAAAAGCATCAATTCTTCAGTGCTCAGCCTCCTATATGGTCCAACTCTCATATCCATACATGACTATTGGAAAAACCGTAGCTTTGACTATTTGGACCTTTGTTGGTAAAGTAATGTCTCTGCTTTTTAATGTGCTATCTAGGTTGGTCATAGCTTTTCTTCCAAGGAGCAGCAGTAATTAGAACCCTCTAATTGTGTTGTCAGTATCATAGGTAAGAAGGTGGGTAGGATGAGTCAGGAGCCCCCAGACTGTACCTCCTTCACACCCAAAATACCTAGTCCTTGACCCACCTTGTACTTGCCAGTTCGTCAGGAATCCGCTGCTTACCCTAAAGTGCATCTGGATGTGAATCTTTTAAGTCCTTCAGAATTTTTTTTAAATATATTTATTTATTTATTTGGCTGTGCCAGGGTCTTCAGAGAAGGCGATGGCACCCCTCTCCAGTCCTCTTGCCTGGAGAATCCCAGGGATGGGGGAGCCTGGTGGGCTGCAGTCCATGGGGTCGCTAAAAGTCGGACATGACTGAGCGACTTCACTTTCACTTTTCACTTTCATGCATTGGAGAAGGACATGGCAACCCACTCCAGTGTTCTTGCCTGGAGAAACCCAGGGACGGAGGAGCCTGGTGGGCTGCCGTCTATGGGGTCGCGCAGAGTTGGACATGACTGAAGCGACTTAGCAGTAGCAGCAGCCAGGGTCTTAGTTGCAGTACACAGGATCTTTGATCGTCTTTGCAACACATGGGGTCTTACCACAGCTAAAAGACCTAGTTCTCTGAGCGGGGATTGGACCCAGGCCCCCTGCATTGGGAGCATACAGCCCCAGTGACTGGACCACCACGGAAGTCCCTGAATCCTTCTGAATTTCTTAAATCTCTCTTCTTTCTCATTCTTGGTCTCTCAAAATGTAAAGCATAATAAGGGGAATAAAGAAACTAAGGAGTGGTTGGAGAAGAGGCTCGAGAATGGAATACCTGGCAGGAGGCCCAGAGAGGGAAGGTGGCTTGCCCAGCACTGCGCAGCAAGTCAGAGTTAGGCCCTGAAAGACAGCCTGAGTGTGGCTGCAAGAGCTGAGCCCTGGGGCCACAACCTCGGAGATGCCGCATGCCAGACACGAAGCTTCTAGAGTCAAAGAGTTGTTGTTCAGTAGCTAAGTCATGTCTGACTCTTCGAGACGCCATGGACTGCAGCACACCAGGCTTCCCTGTCCTTCATTGTCTCCTGGAGTTTGCTCAAACTCATATCCATTGAGTCGGTGATGCCATCCAACCATTTCAATCCTCTGTCTCAGTCTTTCCCAGCATCAGAGTATTTTCCAATGAGTTGACTCTTTGCATCAGGTGGCCAAAGTATTGGAGCTTCAGCATCAGTCCTTCCAGTGAATATTGAGGGTTGATTTCCTTTAGGATGGACTGGTTGGATCTCCTTGCAGTCCAAGGGACTCTCAAGAGTCTTCTCCAACACCACAGTGCAAAAGCATCAATTATTTGGTGCTCAGCCTTCTTTATGGTCCAACTCTCACACCCATATATGACTATTGGAAAAACCATAGCTTATACTATATGGATCTGTGTTGGCAAAGTGATGTCTCTGCTTTTTAATACTCTGTCTAGGTTTGTCACAGCTTTTCTTCCAAGGAGCAAGCGTCTTTTAATTTTGTGGCTGCAGTCACCATCCAAAGTGATTTTGGAGCCCAAGAAAATAAGATCTGTTACTGCTTCCACTTTTCCCCATCTGTTTGCCATGAAGTGATGGGACCAGATGCCATGATCTTCGTTTTTTTAAGTTTGAGTTTGAAGCCAGCTTTTTCACTCTCCTCTTTCACTCTCATCAACAGGCTCTTAGTTCTTCTTCACTTTCTGCCATTAGAGTGGGTATCAGCTCTTTTAGGGTCAGAGAGAGTTCCTCTGAAGTCTGACTCTGCTGCTTACAGACTGCATTTTCAGGCAGGTGACAGAAGGTGGCTGCCTCGCAATGGGATATTTTGTTTATATCCCCAGGGCCTGGCACACAGTAAGTGCTCAATAAATATCTGTTGAATAAAAGAGAGAGAGAGAGAGAGATCTTGAATGTGTATGTTTATTAAACAACATGTAAAGTTCTCAGTAAGGTTTCTGGCATCAAATTGGCAGATAATCATCCCTACTATATGCCAGACTTTATGGCAAACACTTGGCAGGAATTATTTCATGAATGATGATGGCAGTTATCATTGGCATCAAAATATCTAAATTCATTGAGCATTTCCTGTTTGCCAGCCACTAAGTGCTTTTCAAGTCATTTAACTCTCCCTTGAGAAACCTGTGTGGTCACATTGTGATTGCCCCCATTTTACAGATGGGAAAACTCAGGAGGCTCAGAGAGGTGAAGTCACTTGGCCACGGTCACCCAGCTAGAAAGAAACCAAGCGGGATTTGAACCCAGGTCTCTGGGGCCAAAATCCAGTATTATACCCGCACAGTAAATGATAATGAAGTGTTCAGCGAAGGAGAAATCCCTTGACCCATTTTACAGAAGGAAATATTGAGGCTTGAAGAGATGCCCTCCTCCCTTTTCCTGGACACCTACTTTATATATATATATATATATTTCTGGAAAAATGAAATTTCAGCCAAGCTCCAGTTTGCTTTTCTTGGGTCCACTGTGGAGCACAGCCCCAAATCTCTCCCTGTTTATGGGCCCCAGCACAATCCATCAGCCAAGAAATAAAAGAACCTAATAGCAAACCCCAGTAACCATATGATTGATAGCTATGGAATATGTCTCTTCAGCTGCTGCCAACCCGTTCTGCTCTAAGTTAATTCCAAGCCCTAAAAATTAAGTGCCTGTCCAGGGGCACTCCTGTCCATCAAACAGATATAGCTTCTTTGGGAGGTGAGAACTCAGCCCAAGAGCCAGGCAAGAAGGGAGAGCCAAGAGTTGAGGACAGGCACTTCCCTGGTGGCCCAGTGGTTAAGAATCCACACTGCAATATGAGGGACAGGGGTTCAGTCTCTGGTTGGGGAACTAAGATCCACGTGCCACCACTGATGAGCGCAAGCACTCTGGAGCCTGCGCGGCACAACTAGAGAGCGGACACACCACAACTAGAGAGCCCACACACCACAACTAGAGAGCCCACACACCACAACTAGAGAGCCCACACACCACAACTAGAGAGCCCACACCCACAACTAGAGAGCCCACACCCACAACTAGAGACCCCACACACCACAACTAGAGAGCCCACAGCCACAACTAGAGAGCCCACACACCAAACTAGAGAGCCCACAGCCACAACTAGAGAGCCCACAGTCACAACTAGAGAGCCCACAGTCACAACTAGAGAGCCCACAGCCACAACTAGAGTCCACAGTCACAACTAGAGTCCACAGGCACAACTAGAGAGCCCACAGCCACAACTAGAGAGCCCACAGTCACAACTAGAGAGCCCACAGCCACAACTAGAGAGCCCACAGCCACAACTAGAGAGCCCACAGTCACAACTAGAGAGTCCACACACCACAACTAGAGAGCCCACAGCCACAACTAGAGAGTCTACAGCCACAACTAGAGAGCCCACAGCCACAACTAGAGAGCCCACACACCAAACTACAGAGCCCACAGCCACAACTAGAGAGCCCACAGTCACAACTAGAGAGCCCACAGCCACAACTAGAGAGTCTACAGCCACAACTAGAGAGCCCACAGCCACAACTAGAGAGTCTACAGCCACAACTAGAGAGCCCACAGCCACAACTAGAGAGCCCACAGCCACAACTAGAGAGCCCACACACCAAACTAGAGAGCCCACAGCCACAACTAGAGAGCCCACAGTCACAACTAGAGAGCCCACAGTCACAACTAGAGAGCCCACAGTACAACTAGAGAGCCCACAGCCACAACTAGAGAGTCTACAGCCACAACTAGAGAGCCCACAGCCACAACTAGAGAGCCCACAGTCACAACTAGAGAGCCCACAGCCACAACTAGAGAGCCCACAGCCACAACTAGAGAGCCCACAGTCACAACTAGGGAGTCCACAGTCACAACTAGAGTCCACAGCCACAACTAGAGAGCCCACAGCCACAACTAGAGAGCCCACAGCCACAACTAGAGAGCCCACAGCCACAACTAGAGAGCCCACAGCCACAACTAGAGTCCACACACCACACTAGAGAGCCCACAGCCACAACTAGAGAGTCTACAGCCACAACTAGAGAGCCCACAGCCACAACTAGAGAGCCCACAGCCACAACTAGAGAGCCCACAGTCACAACTAGAGAGGCCACACACCACAACTAGAGAGCCCACAGCCACAACTAGAGTCCACACACCACAACTAGAGAGCCCACAGCCACAACTAGAGTCCACAGTCACAACTAGAGTCCACAGGCACAACTAGAGAGCCCACAGCCACAACTAGAGAGCCCACAGTCACAACTAGAGTCCACAGGCACAACTAGAGAGCCCACAGCCACAATTAGAGAGCCCACAGTCACAACTAGAGAGCCCACAGTCACAACTAGAGAGTCCACACACCACAACTAGAGAGCCCACAGCCACAACTAGAGTCCACAGTCACAACTAGAGTCCACAGGCACAACTAGAGAGCCCACAGCCACAACTAGAGAGCCCACAGTCACAACTAGAGAGCCCACAGTCACAACTAGAGAGCCCACAGCCACAACTAGAGAGCCCACAGCCACAACTAGAGTCCACACACCACAACTAGAGAGCCCACAGCCACAACTAGAGAGCCCACAGCCACAACTAGAGAGCCCACAGTCACAACTAGAGAGCCCACAGCCACAACTAGAGAGCCCACAGTCACAACTAGAGAGCCCACAGCCACAACTAGAGTCCACACACCACAACTAGAGAGCCCACAGCCACAACTAGAGAGTCTACAGCCACAACTAGAGAGCCCACAGCCACAACTAGAGAGCCCACAGCCACAACTAGAGAGCCCACAGTCACAACTAGAGAGTCCACACACCACAACTAGAGAGCCCACAGCCACAACTAGAGTCCACACACCACAACTAGAGAGCCCACAGCCACAACTAGAGAGTCTACAGCCACAACTAGAGAGCCCACAGCCACAACTAGAGAGCCCACAGTCACAACTAGAGAGCCCACAGCCACAACTAGAGAGCCCACAGCCACAACTAGAGAGCCCACAGTCACAACTAGGGAGTCCACAGTCACAACTAGAGTCCACAGCCACAACTAGAGAGCCCACAGCCACAACTAGAGAGCCTACAGCCACAACTAGAGAGCCCACAGCCACAACTAGAGAGCCCACAGCCACAACTAGAGTCCACACACCACAACTAGAGAGCCCACAGCCACAACTAGAGAGTCTACAGCCACAACTAGAGAGCCCACAGCCACAACTAGAGAGCCCACAGCCACAACTAGAGAGCCCACAGTCACAACTAGAGAGGCCACACACCACAACTAGAGAGCCCACAGCCACAACTAGAGTCCACACACCACAACTAGAGAGCCCACAGCCACAACTAGAGTCCACAGTCACAACTAGAGTCCACAGGCACAACTAGAGAGCCCACAGCCACAACTAGAGAGCCCACAGTCACAACTAGAGTCCACAGGCACAACTAGAGAGCCCACAGCCACAATTAGAGAGCCCACAGTCACAACTAGAGAGCCCACAGTCACAACTAGAGAGTCCACACACCACAACTAGAGAGCCCACAGCCACAACTAGAGTCCACAGTCACAACTAGAGTCCACAGGCACAACTAGAGAGCCCACAGCCACAACTAGAGAGCCCACAGTCACAACTAGAGAGCCCACAGTCACAACTAGAGAGCCCACAGCCACAACTAGAGAGCCCACAGCCACAACTAGAGTCCACACACCACAACTAGAGAGCCCACAGCCACAACTAGAGAGCCCACAGCCACAACTAGAGAGCCCACAGTCACAACTAGAGAGCCCACAGCCACAACTAGAGAGCCCACAGTCACAACTAGAGAGCCCACAGCCACAACTAGAGTCCACACACCACAACTAGAGAGCCCACAGCCACAACTAGAGAGTCTACAGCCACAACTAGAGAGCCCACAGCCACAACTAGAGAGCCCACAGCCACAACTAGAGAGCCCACAGTCACAACTAGAGAGTCCACACACCACAACTAGAGAGCCCACAGCCACAACTAGAGTCCACACACCACAACTAGAGAGCCCACAGCCACAACTAGAGAGTCTACAGCCACAACTAGAGAGCCCACAGCCACAACTAGAGAGTCCACACACCACAACTAGAGAGCCCACAGCCACAACTAGAGTCCACAGTCACAACTAGAGTCCACAGGCACAACTAGAGAGCCCACAGCCACAACTAGAGAGCCCACAGCCACAACTAGAGAGCCCACAGTCACAACTAGAGAGCCCACAGCCACAACTAGAGAGCCCACAGCCACAACTAGAGAGCCCACAGCCACAACTAGAGTCCACACACCACAACTAGAGAGCCCACAGCCACAACTAGAGAGCCCACAGCCACAACTAGAGAGCCCACAGTCACAACTAGAGAGCCCACAGCCACAACTAGAGTCCACACACCACAACTAGAGAGCCCACAGCCACAACTAGAGAGCCCACAGCCACAACTAGAGAGCCCACAGTCACAACTAGAGAGCCCACAGTCACAACTAGAGCCCACAGTCACAACTAGAGAGCCCACAGCCACAACTAGAGAGTCCACAGTCACAACTAGAGAGCCCACAGCCACAACTAGAGAGCCCACAGTCACAACTAGAGAGCCCACAGTCACAACTAGAGCCCACAGTCACAACTAGAGAGCCCACAGCCACAACTAGAGAGCCCACAGCCACAACTAGAGAGCCCACAGCCACAACTAGAGAGCCCACAGCCACAACTAGAGAGCCCACAGCCACAACTAGAGTCCACACACCACAACTAGAGAGCCCACAGCCACAACTAGAGAGTCTACAGCCACAACTAGAGAGCCCACAGCCACAACTAGAGAGCCCACAGCCACAACTAGAGAGCCCACAGTCACAACTAGAGAGTCCACACACCACAACTAGAGAGCCCACAGCCACAACTAGAGTCCACACACCACAACTAGAGAGCCCACAGCCACAACTAGAGAGTCTACAGCCACAACTAGAGAGCCCACAGCCACAACTAGAGAGTCCACAGCCACAACTAGAGAGTCCACAGTCACAACTAGAGTCCACACACCACAACTAGAGAGCCCACAGCCACAACTAGAGAGTCTACAGCCACAACTAGAGAGCCCACAGTCACAACTAGAGAGTCCACACACCACAACTAGAGAGCCCACAGCCACAACTAGAGTCCACACACCACAACTAGAGAGCCCACAGCCACAACTAGAGAGTCTACAGCCACAACTAGAGAGCCCACAGCCACAACTAGAGAGTCCACAGCCACAACTAGAGAGTCCACAGTCACAACTAGAGTCCACACACCACAACTAGAGAGCCCACAGCCACAACTAGAGAGTCCACAGCCACAACTAGAGAGCCCACAGCCACAACTAGAGAGCCCACAGCCACAACTAGAGAGCCCACAGCCACAACTAGAGAGCCCACAGCCACAACTAGAGTCCACACACCACAACTAGAGAGCCCACAGCCACAACTAGAGAGTCTACAGCCACAACTAGAGAGCCCACAGCCACAACTAGAGAGCCCACAGCCACAACTAGAGAGCCCACAGTCACAACTAGAGAGTCCACACACCACAACTAGAGAGCCCACAGCCACAACTAGAGAGTCTACAGCCACAACTAGAGAGCCCACAGCCACAACTAGAGAGTCCACACACCACAACTAGAGAGCCCACAGCCACAACTAGAGTCCACAGTCACAACTAGAGTCCACAGGCACAACTAGAGAGCCCACAGTCACAACTAGAGAGCCCACAGCCACAACTAGAGAGCCCACAGCCACAACTAGAGAGCCCACAGCCACAACTAGAGTCCACACACCACAACTAGAGAGCCCACAGCCACAACTAGAGTCCACACACCACAACTAGAGAGCCCACAGCCACAACTAGAGAGCCCACAGCCACAACTAGAGAGCCCACAGCCACAACTAGAGAGCCCACAGCCACAACTAGAGAGTCCACAGTCACAACTAGAGTCCACAGTCACAACTAGAGAGCCCACAGCCACAACTAGAGAGCCCACAGTCACAACTAGAGAGCCCACAGTCACAACTAGAGTCCACAGTCACAACTAGAGAGCCCACAGCCACAACTAGAGAGCCCACAGCCACAACTAGAGAGTCCACAGCCACAACTAGAGAGCCCACAGCCACAACTAGAGAGTCCACAGTCACAACTAGAGTCCACAGTCACAACTAGAGAGCCCACAGCCACAACTAGAGAGCCCACAGTCACAACTAGAGAGCCCACACACCAAACTAGAGAGCCCACAGCCACAACTAGAGTCCACACACCACAACTAGAGAGCCCACAGCCACAACTAGAGAGTCTACAGCCACAACTAGAGAGCCCACAGCCACAACTAGAGAGCCCACAGTCACAACTAGAGAGTCCACACACCACAACTAGAGAGCCCACAGCCACAACTAGAGTCCACAGTCACAACTAGAGAGCCCACACACCACAACTAGAGAGCCCACAGCCACAACTAGAGAGTCTACAGCCACAACTAGAGAGCCCACAGCCACAACTAGAGAGCCCACAGCCACAACTAGAGAGCCCACAGTCACAACTAGAGAGCCCACAGCCACAACTAGAGAGCCCACAGCCACAACTAGAGAGCCCACAGTCACAACTAGAGAGTCCACACACCACAACTAGAGAGCCCACAGCCACAACTAGAGTCCACACACCACAACTAGTGAGCCCACAGCCATGACTAGAGACAATACACACCATGACTAGAGAGCCCACAGGCACACCTAGAGAACCCGTGTGCTGCAATGAAATATCCTGCATGATGAAACAAAGATCCTGCATGCCACTAATATATATTTTTAAAGAGTTGAGGGCAGCCCCCCAGAAGCACAGACACTCAATGTCTTAGTCGATCATTTGTGTCCAACTCTGCAACCCCATGGTCTGTAGCCCACCAGGCTCCTCTGTCCATGGGATTCTCCAGGCAAGAATACTAGAGGGGGTTGCCATTCCCTTCTCCGGGGGGTCTTCCCAACCCAGAGATTGAACTCGGGTCTCCTGCATTGCAGGAAGATTCTTTATCATCTGAGCCACCAGGGAAACCATATCCAGACAGCAAGCATAAATCATGAAGAGAAATGGCCACAATAGAAAGAAAGCCCTCCAGTCCATTAGTCCAGAGAGAAGGGATTTTTTTCCAGAGCCAAAAACTCTAGGGAATCTGGAGCAGCACAGTTCATAGAGCCCAAATTTCATCCTGTTTCACATGAGGAAACTGTGGCCCAGAGATGGGGAAAGCCTGTCCCAAGATTGCCCTTTCAGTCAGCTATTGCCATATAACAAACTACCCCAAATTCAGTGATCAGATCAGATCAGTCGCTCAATCGTGTCCTACTCTTTGCGACCCTATGAATCGCAGCACGCCAGGCCTCCCTGTCCATCACCAACTCCCTGAGTTCACTGAGACTCACGTCCATCGAGTCAGTGATGCCATCCAGCCATCTCATCCTCTGTCATCCCCTTCTCCTCCTGCCCCCAATCCCTCCAAGCATCAGGGTCTTTTCCAATGAATCAACTCTTCGCATGAGGTGGCCAAAGTACTGGAGTTTCAGCTTTAGTGTCATTCCTTCCAAAGAAATCCCAGGGCTGATCTCCTTCAGAATGGACTGGTTGGATCTCCTTGCAGTCCATGGGACTCTCAAGAGTCTTCTCCAACACCACAGTTCAAAAGCATCAATTCTTCGGTGCTCAGCCTTCTTCACAGTCCAACTCTCACATCCATACATGACCACAGGAAAAACCATAGCCTTGACTAGACGAACCTTTGTTGGCAAAGTAATGTCTCTGCTTTTGAATATGCTATCTAGGTTGGTCATAACTTTCCTTCCAAGGAGTAAGCGTCTTTTAATTTCATGGCTGCAGTCACCATCTGCAGTGATTTTGGAGCCCAGAAAAATAAAGTCTGACACTGTTTCCACTGTTTCCCCATCTATTTCCCATGAAGTGATGGGACCAGATGCCATGATCTTCGTTTTCTGAATGTTGAGCTTTAAGCCAACTTTTTCACTCTCCACTTTCACTTTCATCAAGAGGCTTTTGAGTTCCTCTTCACTTTCTGCCATAAGGGTGGTGTCATCTGCATATCTGAGGTTATTGATATTTCTCCCGGCAATCTTGATTCCAGCTTGTGTTTCTTCCAGTCCAGCGTTTCTCATGATGTACTCTGCATATAAGTTAAATAAACAGGGTGACAATATACAGCCTTGACGAACTCCTTTTCCTATTTGGAACCAGTCTGTTGTTCCATGTCCAGTTCTAACTGTTGCTTCCTGACCTGCATACAAATTTCTCAAGAGGCAGATCAGGTGGTCTGGTATTCCCATCTCTTGAATAATTTTCCACAGTTTATTGTGATCCACACAGTCAAAGGCTTTGGCAGCAAATTTGTGTCCTGTCTCATGAGTCTGCAGGTCAGCAAGGGGTGTTCTCCTGGTCTGAGCTGACTCTCTGCTGTGTCTGTGGGCAGCTATGGGCCAGGTAGGTGGCCCCATGGGTCCATGGCTGGCCTTACGTATTTGGGGTGGGCTGGCTGTCAGTCTAGGCAGCCGTAGCCTGGGATGGCTCACCTCTACTCCATGGGTCTCTCATCATCCAACAGCTGTCTTGGGCTCCTTCCTGTAGCAACTGGCCAGCATTCCACAGCCATTAGCAGAAGCATTCACTGCCTCTTGAGTGAGCCTAGACCAGGAATTGGCACGACATCATTGGTATCCTATGGCGAATCACAAAGGAAGGGCCAGACCAGATTCGAGGGATGGAGAAGTGGACTCCATTTCTTGGTGGCAGATGTCTGGGAGCCTCCATACAAAGGGTCTGTACACAGAGAGAGCCCCAGAGCTTTGAAATAATTTCTGCACTCAAGCTAAACCCAACAAAGAGTAGGGGTGGGAACTCAGGTCTCCTGGTCCCAGTCCGAAGCTCCAAATGATATCCCTGTGCACAACTGTCCCTGGGAGATGACTATCGTTGTCCCCATTTTACAGATGAAGAAACTGAGGCCCAGAGAAGTAAAGTAACTTGCCTATGATCCCACAGCTATGAATTCTACCCAGGGCTCAGTGCCTGGCATAAAGAATCAGAAAATGTTTCTGTCTCCACCTGATGCTTCTTGACATGTGGAAGGCACTCTCAAAAGATCCTGAGACTTTTTCAGGAAGAGGAAAAGCCTTTCTTTTTGCCTGTCATAGAGGATGGTGACTGCAGCCATGAAATTTAAAAATACACTTGCTCCTTGGAAGAAAAGCTATGACAAACCTAGATAGCATATTAAAAAGCAGAGACATCACTTTGCTGTCAAAGATCCATATAGTCAAAGCTATGGTTTTTCCAATAGTCATGTATGGATGTGAGAACTGGACCATAAAAAAGGCTGAGCACTGAAGAGTTGATGCTTTAGAACTATGGTGCTGGAGAAGACTCTTGAGACTTCCTTGAACTGCAAGGAGATCAAACCCGTCGGTTCTAAAGGGAATCAGCCCTGAATATTCATTGGAAAGACTGATGCTGAAGCTGAAGCTGAAGCTCCAATATTTTGGCCACCTGATGCGAAGAGCCGACTCATTGGAAAAGATCCTGATGCTGAGAAAGATTGAAGAAGGCAGAAGGAGAAGGGGACAACAGAGGATGAGTTGATTGGATGACATCACCAACTCAATGGACATGAGTTTGAGCAAACTCCAGGAGATAGTGAAGGACAGGGAAGTCTGTTGTGCTGCAGACTATGGGATCAAAAAGAGTGGGACACAACTTAGCAACTGAATGACAACAACAAAGGAAGTTTTGAGTTCAGGTCCTAACTCTGCACCTCATTGGCTGTGTGACCTTGGATGAATCACTTTACTTCCGTGAGCTTCAGTTCCCTGTCTTTAAAAGGAGGATGATAATAATAGAGTCCCCACCTTTTAGAGTTCCTGGGAAGGTGGAACTCTGGGCAAGGGCCTGACACCATGCACACACTCAGTAGTTTACTTGGCAGCTGTGATGATGATTACAATTAACTCCTTCCATGTGTGTACAAATTGAGCTCTATTATACAACTATACACACACACACACAAATGTTGCCCCCAGCTTCGGGCACTGAGGGATGAAGAAGCTTCATCCTAAGGCACTCCCCAGATGTCCTACCTGGTTGATCACTCCCCTTCCCCCCGTTTTTGGTGTGAGTGGTAACCGGGAAACACAGTCCTAGGACAGGTCCTCCCCAGCACATGCCCTTTTCTACTCATCGGCTGTGCCAGCTCTTCTCAGCCTTGGCATCTGCAGCCGTGGGAGGAACTGCCCCCCTCCACCCCCCATCTCAAGCCTGGCCCCTGCCTTGCCAGTGCACACCCAGGAGCCCACGGCGCTCAGACGCAGTTAGATCTGACGCCCCGCGAGCCGCGCCGCTTGTCTGATGTGCAGTGACCCTGGCACTCACTCTCCAGCCAGTGTTCGGTGAGGACCCACCACGTGCCTGGCATTGCGTTAGCTTATCAGAGGCTTGGAGAAAACACTCAGTTACTGCACGCCAAACTCTTCGGAGTGCATCACCTCTGTCAACTTAGTTAATTCTCTAAACAACCCGTGAGTTCACATGGTGGGGTCTGGCAGCCAGGTGGGGGCAGAGGCTCCAAGCATGGCCCTGTGATGGCCGGAGGGGCCCCTGTGCAGCTACATCACACCTCCAGGGGGAGTCCGGGGGAGCCCTCGAGGTTCCCAACGGTTGGTTTTTTCCTGGAGGACCGTTCCTGCCCTCCCGGAGCCTGCCCTGGGTTGCACGGGATGTGTTTTGGCAGCTGAGATGAGCCACACCAGGCTGTACGAGTGGATGGCTTCAAGAGGGTGCGTCATGATGGGGACTCAGAGTGACAGCAAACAGATCCGGCCGCTGTCAGCTCCGCCTCGACTGCCCGGAGCACCTTCCTCCAGTCACGCGGGGCCCGGGGCGCGCCTCTCTGCACAGGAGTGTGTGTGCGCGCTTGTGTGCACTCACACACCATGCACGCACAACCTCACAGATACATGCACACCCCACACACATCTTACACCCCACACACCACATACGTACACAACATACACGTCACACACCACATACAGATCACAACGTGCGCACCACACAGATCACACATACCCCACACATACTACACACACAACACACACACACTACACACACACCCCACACACACTACACACACAGATAACACACCACACACACTACACACACAACACACACACACTATACACATACCCCATACACACAACACACACAGATAACACACCACACACACTACACACACAACACACACACACTATACACATACCCCACACACACTACACACACAACACACACACACTACACACATACCCCATACACACTACACACACAACACAACACACTATACACATACCCCATACACACAACACACACAGATAACACACCACACACACTACACAGACACTGCACACACACTATACACATACCCCACACACACTACACACACAACACACACACTACACACACAACACACACACTACACACATATCCCATACACACTACACACACAACACACACAGATAACACACCACACACACTACACAGACACTGCACACACACTATACACATACCCCACACACACTACACACACAACACACACACTACACACACAACACACACAGATAACACACCACACACACTACACAGACACCACACACACTACACACATACCCCACACACACTACACACACAGATAACACACCACACACACTACACAGACACCGCACACACACTATACACATACCCCACACACACTACACACACAACACACACACTACACACATACCCCATACACACTACACACACAGATAACACACCACACACACTACACAGACAACACACACACACTATACACATACCCCACACACACTACACACACAACACACACACACTACACACATACCCCATACACACTACACACACAACACAGACAACACACCACACACAGTACATAGACACCACACACACAACACACACACACACTACACACCCCATACACACTACACACACAACACACCACACACACTACACACACAACACACCACACACACTACACACACACCCCACACACACTACACACACAGATAACACACCACACACACTACACACACAACACACACACACTATACACATACCCCATACACACAACACACACAGATAACACACCACACACACTACACACACAACACACACACACTATACACATACCCCATACACACTACACACACAACACAACACACTATACACATACCCCATACACACTACACACACAGATAACACACCACACACACTACACAGACACCGCACACACACTATACACATACCCCACACACACTACACACACAACACACACACTACACACATACCCCATACACACAACACACACAGATAACACACCACACACACTACACAGACAACACACACACACTACACACATACCCCATACACACTACACACACAACACACACAGACAACACACCACACACACTACACAGACACCACACACACTACACACACAACACACACACTACACACCCCATACACACTACACACACAACACACCACACACACTACACACACAACACACACACACTACACACCACACACACTACACACATATCCCATACACACTACACACACAACACACACAGACAACACACCACACACACTACACACACACCACAAGTCCCAACCCACCCTTAATTAAACTCTAATTTATGCTTTAATTATACTCTCTCAAGTTCAGCTCTTTTACCCTGACTCAGAGGTCCTAAAATGAAGAAGGCCTCGGTCCCACCCACTAACTGTATAAATGTGGAGAAACTCCTGTCCAGAAAGAGGGAGCGATGTGGGCATCTGCACACAGGAAAGTCCGGGAAGGGCCACGAGGCCGCCTCTGGCCACCCTTGGGTGCGGGAAACCCAAGCTTCACCAGCCTGTGTCCGAATCCCTGAGTTCTCAACCCCATCCCTTACCTGCTGGTGATGGAGAGGGCAGGGAAGCTGGGGGTCCGACCTCTTGGGGAGAAGGAAAGCGTGAAGCAGAACGAAACTGTGGCCACACTTTCTTGCTTTTCTTTTTTTTTCTTTTTTTTTTTTTTTTACAATTGGTGCTTTCTGAGATTTTCATCTAGAAAAACAGGCCCAGGCTGGGCAAGTGCCTTGTCCATAGTCACAAAGCAAAGAAGCAACAGGGGGAGGGGGGGCTCTCAATGATATCTCCTGACACCACAACCCTCTCCCCTTAGCAGGCTGTATAATTCATTACGAATATATTTTTTTCACAGACAAAAAAAAATATGCTCTGTTAATTGAATTTCTGGCATTGACTGTGATGTTGACAGCTTTCAACAATATTATCCCCATTTTACAGGTGAGGACACTGAGGATCAATGAGGTTAAGTCACTTTCTCAAGGTCGCCTAGCTAGAAACCAGCACACTGAGGATTTGAACCCAGAGTTCATTCTCTTCACACTACCTCTCAAGATGGAGCAAAAAACGCCAGGGTGGCTACGGACTGATTTCTCTCTGCTTTCCCAGCAAGGCAGCTGAGAAGTGCTGGGTTTGCCACTGGTCCGCAGCGCTGGGAGTGATGCGCCTTATTGTTGATCTTGCTGAAGCCTTGCCCGCCATGTTGTGAATCAGCTCAGCCCAGGGATGAGGCAGGTCAGCCCGTGGGGTGGCCCCAGAGGAAAGGCACATCCAGTGAGAGGGGGAGTATGTTTCTTCTCCTTCTGATTGGAGATCTGAGGGGGAATTGGTCGAGACAGGGAGAAAAGTGGAGGAAAAGGAGGGAAGAGAGGCAGAACAGAGGTGGGGTCTCACCCACCTCGAAACCTCCAGGGCAGCAGCCGTCAGTCCCGGCTGCTGGCACAACGTCCTGGGGAACTTCAATGACACTGGTGCCCGGGACCTACACCCCGAGATGCCGAGGGTCCCATTGACCTGGGATGCAGCCTGGACATCATCGGGAGTTTTTAAATCTCCCCAGAGATTCTCTTGTGTAGCCAGGACTGGGTGAAGGCTGGGTCTGAGCCCTACACAGACATGCACTTGGTGAGCACCTGGGAGAGAAAGGAAGGAAAGAAAGCAGAGAAATAGGGCAGGACAGAGAAGGAAATGAGAAAACTGTTCATTTTTTATGCTTTAATGGGTCTTTTTAGGGAGCCAGAGAGATTGGTTTTCTCTGCCCTCCCTGGAGGTGACATGGTTTCTTGTCCCACCTGCTATTCTATAAAATTAAATTGAAACCAAATTAGCCCTGGGCCAGAGGGTCCCTCAGCAATTCCACGGTGCCAGGGAGCACCTGGCATTGGCCGCGTGGCTTCGTGAAGGAGCCGAGGCCTTGGGATCCGGGCCTTCGTGGGCTCAGTTTACTCCTCTGTGAAATGGGACTTCATTTTCTCGGGTCTCCTCACCATGTGGCTGAGGGGATATGAAGAGAGAATGGATACAAAAGAATTCTAAACAAGTCTTTTTCTTAAGGCCTTCAGAAAAAAACGTGTTTTATAGACGTTTTATTGCACTTACAACTGCATTTATGGGTTCTGCTCCTCTTTCCCTTGTTTAAAGTCAACGGTGTATTTAATCACCCATCTCTGCGGTCTGGTGGAGGTCCTGCCTTGATTGCAAGGTGGTGTTTTCTTGAGAAAGTCATTGAATCCCTCTGAGCCTCAGTTTGCTCACCTGGAAAAAGCAGAAATAAATTCACCATCATTCATCATTTATTTCACCTTTATGAAGCCCTGAGCTTGGGCATGTCCCTTCGGGGAGCTCACAGCCTGGTATGAGAGCTGACATAGGCAGGTAGTCCCACGGTTCAGTGCTAGAATCATGCCTTCTAACTACACGGCTCTCCCGTATGACCAGCTGTGAGCTTCAGCGTGTTTCTTCACCTCTGGGTGCCTCAGTTTGCTTATCTGTGAAATGGGTAAGAATGATGCTTCTTGGAGAGTTCATCTGAGGATAAAATGAAAGGGTGCGTGTGAAGTGCTAAGAACAGCTCCTGGCTCTGAGGAAGCATTCTGAAAGCCTTGGCTAGCTGTCATACGGCCATAGATGCAGGAGGGTGTAGGAAGCGCAGAGGGACCTATAAAATGACGTCAGGCGGAGAGGAGAGGAGAGGCATTCCAGATTAGAGGACCAGCCTGGCTAAGGCAGGTCTTGAGGCTGCAAAGGATCTGGTGTCCAAAGATGTTTGAGACAGCAGAGGTGGGCTGCCC